>NC_083116.1:130458964-130821460 GCF_949774975.1 Lagenorhynchus albirostris
CCCTTCACCAATCCCATGAATACACCTGCCAACGTCAAGATTCTTTTCACTGTGTAGAGAACAGTCTATACGTGAGTCTTCTTGGGAAACACAGGACACTGGGAGGACTATTTAAATTTGGTCTTGACAGATCAGTAGGTAATTCAAGTAGGTTCTCAATCCTTCTTCCCTCACTTTTACCTGTCTCTTCTGCATCATCTTCTGGAAACTCCCAAACTAGGCAAGACAGTCCTTGGGAGGGAGAGTCCAAGTTGAAACTCACTATTAGTTCTCTCCAAAACTCACACACATACACGCACACACACACATACACAGTCCATCCTCATTATTCATGGATTCCATATTTGTTTTTTTTTTTTGTAGGGGGGAGACTTATTTTTTTTTTGGTCACACCATGCAGCTTGTGGGATCATACTTCCCCAACCAGGGATTGAACCCAGGTCTACCGCAGTGAAAGTGCAGAATCCTAACCACTGGACTGCCAGGGAATTCCTGGGGTAGACTCTTGTTTTTTTTTTTAAGAAATAAACATACTTACCTTATTTATTCCCACAGAGGTTCACAGGAACATTTGCAAATTTTAAGAAGAGAAATATAAAAGTTTATATTTAAAAGAATATACAGTTATTTCCCTGATTGACTATTTAGACCTAGCTATCCTTCTTTTGTTTTCATTGAAGTATAGTTGATTTACAAGGTTGTGTTAGTTTCCAGTGTAGAGTAAAGTGATTCGGATATATATATATTTTTCAGATTATTTTCCATTATAGGTTATTACAAGCTATTGAATATTGTTCTCTGTGCTCTACAGTAAAAAAGAAATCAATATTTGTGCGTTCACTTATTCTCTAAAATCCGTTTGTAACGCCCAGATCAATACTATTGATTGCACAGCTGTTTGTGGCCACATGCTGCGTAGTGAAGAGCTTGTGCGGCCAAAGCTGAGGTTAAATGGTGACACTGTCTTCTCGTGTCATCTCTCTTACCGAAAACAAGTGTCCCTGTTGCAGCCTATGGAGTGCATTGTTTTTCCCATGTTTTGGTGCTTTTTTTTTGGTGAGTTTTGCTGTTTAAAGTGGGCCCCAAGCATAGCACTAAATACCTGCCCAGTGGTCATGAAGCATGAGAAGGTCGTGATGTGTCTTAGGGAAAAAAATGCTTGTGTTAGAAAAGCTTCCTTCAGGCATAAGTTTCAGCGCTGTTGGCTGTGAGTTCAATATGAATGAATGAAAATATGTACTCTACACAGTGTCTTTAAAAAGAAAAACACATAAAACCAGGGTGTGTTACGGATCGGCTGATGAAAATATTGTAACTGGAGACTCACAAGACCCTAACTCTGTATTTCCCCAGAAGCCATGGTTTAGTATGCACTAATTCAGAGTTTGCAGTGATCTCACTGAACATAACTACTGTGAATAATGAGAAAAAATATACATATTCTCTCATTTATATTCTCATATATATGCTCACGTATATGTTGTAATATATATTCTCATATATGTGTTTTAAATTATATGTTGTCATACATGTTCTCATATATTTTCTCACATATTCTTTTATATCTTTCTCATATATGTATTCATGTATATATTCTCATACATATTTTATATATTCTCATATATATTTTATATATATTGTTATATATATTGTCATATACATATTCTCATATACATTTCTCCCATATTCTTATATATATATTTGTCAAATATATGCTCGTGTATATACTCTCATATATATTTTATCCATATTCCTATACATATGCTCATATGCTTTTCTAATATATTGTTATATATTCTCATATGTATTTTCTCATATATTCTTGTATATATTGTCCTATATTCTCATACATATTCTCGTATATATTTCCTCATATATTCTTATACATATTCTCATAGGTATTTTCTCATATATTCTTGTATATATTGTCATATATTCTCATACATATTCTCGTATATATTTCCTCATATATTCTTATACATATTCTCATAGGTATTTTCTCATATATTCTTGTATATATTGTCCTATATTCTCATACATATTCTCGTATATATTTCCTCATATATTCTTATACATATTCTCATAGGTATTTTCTCATATATTCTTGTATATATTGTCCTATATTCTCATACATATTCTCGTATATATTTCCTCATATATTCTTATACATATTCTCATAGGTATTTTCTCATATATTCTTGTATATATTGTCCTATATTCTCATACATATTCTCGTATATATTTCCTCATATATTCTTATACATATTCTCATAGGTATTTTCTCATATATTCTTGTATATATTGTCCTATATTCTCATACATATTCTCGTATATATTTCCTCATATATTCTTATACATATTCTCATAGGTATTTTCTCATATATTCTTGTATATATTGTCCTATATTCTCATACATATTCTCGTATATATTTCCTCATATTCTTATACATATTCTCATAGGTATTTTCTCATATATTCTTGCATATATTCTCATATATATTTCCTCGTATATTCTTATACATATTCTCATATATATATGCTGATGATATGGGCTCATGTATATTCTCACATGCATGTATATGCACACACCATTTCATACACAGATGAACGGCTCTGAAGCCCCACCGTGATCGTGATCTTCACAGCCATTCCCCGCTGACATGCCTCCCGATTTTGTGACAATGACACAACCGTCACATCTTGGGTGGCCCCTGCTGACTAAGGATAAGTTCCCAGCGCTCACCCCTGGGGCTGGCATGCCCTGGCCCCCAGCTCATCTCTCCTCGTCCTCCCAGCTGCCTCGTGTCTGCCCACTGCCCCGAGCACACTGCAGCTCGCCCTGTGTTCTGAACAACTCAGGGTCACTCCCAGCCGCAAATCTCACACGTTCCTCTGTCCCGGACCTTCTCGCCCAACGGCTCCATCTCGTAAGCTCCCGTTCATCCTCTGAGGTCTGGTAGCAGCAGGGCCTCTTCCGTAAGCTCGCATCACACCCACCCTGCTCGGTTTCCCCTTGACGATGTCCCTCTTACCTGTGGAACGAGTCAAGGGTTCCTGCTGTTCTCCCACTGTTGTGTTCCCAGCACTTAGCAGAGTTCCCTCTAGGTATTTTATGACCACACTGATCCTAGGTACATTTATTGTCGTCTCTTCTTGGACCGGCTATGAAGCACACATCGCAAAGGTTGCTTTCAAGGGTCTAAGACCCAAGAGAGACCCCAGAATAGGGTACCAGCAATGGTCCTATTGTGGGACCACATCACCTGTTTTACTAAAATCAAAGACAAGGTCTTTGGGGAAAATATAAAATGTTATACGTAGGAGTGTAAGGTAAGACCAGGAAAAAGTACTGTGTCACCAAATGTATCACATCACGTCGAATGTACACCATCTGGGACCTAAGACGGTGGGTTAAGGAAACTGTATTTGAAATATCTTCGGATGAGGCCCAAATTCCAGTAACTTTGCTTCCCTTGTGAATCACACGGCCTTCGTAATCCGTGTTGACCATTTTTCACATTACAAGACGTTTCGTGTGTTTGGATCTTATATCCTAGGCCAACCTCTAAGCCACCAGAATACACCACCCCAAAACAGGCCAGTTTAGTTTAAGGATTATTTTGAGCTGAAAACAATTGAGAAACAGCAGATGCACGACAGACAAACAAAAACAAACCAAAACAAAAAAAACAATAAAACAACTGTCTGCCTTCCCCCTGTATGCCAAAAAGGAAGGCATTAATTTCCCTTTGTGTGAGAGCAGAATGAGAAGATTATAGACTTTCATCACCCCCAGAGACAGCACCGAAAGGAATCTGTATAACAAACCTTACTAAGATAACCCTTATCTCCTATTCATGTTCCCCGTATACTTACCTTCCCACATCTTGCTGTCCCTAAAGCTCTAAACTTCTTTCCTTTCGCCTTGTGACTTCTCTACAAATGTATGGTTCTTTGTCAAAATGGTATATTATCTCTCAAGCCTAACTGCTTCTCTGGGGTTCTCACTTCTTTCTAGAAAGGTCTCCATGCCACCTAAGAATATTAATATCAAATGAAATGGGTATGCCTTTTCTCCTGCTAATCTGCCTTTTGTCAGTTTCATTTACAGGGTCCCAGAAATAGAACCTAAGAAGGTAGGGTAATTGTTTTTCCTTCCCCTAATAGGCCTCTAAAGGATGAACATTGTTATGAATGTGTGTTATGTGTTACGAACAACGTGTTATGAACATCGTTATGTACGTGTGTTATGTGTTACGAACAATGTGTTATGAACATTGCTATGTACGTGTGCACACATGTATATCTGTGTGTTTTCATGCCCTTCACAATCTTCAACAATTTACACAAACTTTTACACTCTTTTTGTAATCAGACCCAATAATCAAATGTTGGAGTGATCTGAGAATGTTTTTCTGGAACTCTGGAAATGTGCTTTACTTATATGGTGTGTTTCTGCAGTCTTATTTTATACAATTATGTACTATTTTTTTAAAAACCCTCTTGATCTATTGTATGCTTAGATATTTTGGAAACCGCAGCATTATTTTATAGATTATCAAGAATATTGGTCCTATCTTCCACTCCTCTGAGACCTCGCTATATACCAAGGGGGATGAGAGCTTGAACAACATTTGAATTTTTTTCTCTCCATCAGAGCTTAGGGGGTGTCTATTTGAGGTAATTTTGGTGGGTAGCTGGCTTTTGTAACTTCTGCTAGGTTAAGGGTAAAGGTTATACAAGGTTTCCAGCTAGAAGGTCAGGAGAATGTCCATAAATATTTTCACGTTGGCGTGTACAGAATTAGACTGACTCAGAGAATATGATTCATCCCTTGGTCCAACCCTTTTTCACCCTTCCTCTTCCCTGCCTTGTCGTAGCCATCACCCCGTTCTTGAATTAGAGTTTAATAAGCAACTTTGTCTTCCTTGTAGCCTACAGATACACACCCACATCTCCTCCTTGACAGGGGTAACTATGCCATCTTCTGCTTTTGAATCTTTGTGGAATGTCACACGTGAGGTAGACCAGTATTTTAACACAGCATTTGGTGGACGTGTGTGGCATTTTAGAGTACGCAGCCCCTACCGGCAATGCCCACATTTATACTCTGAGCGGTATATACCGCGTGTCTAAGGAGCAAACGCTTCTTTCTGAAAAGTTATTAAAAATAATTCTTTTCACTTTTTAAGGAGCAAGCATACATTTAGAAGTAAATTGCAAAGGGGGAGGAGGGATAGATTAGGAGCTTGAGATTAACATATACACACTACTATATGTAAAATAAATAAGCAACAAGGACCTACTGTAGAGCACAGGCAACTACATTCAATATCTTGTAATAACGTAGAATTGAAAAGAATCTGAAAAGGAATATATCTACATATAGATACAGATGTATACATCTGACTCACTTTGCTGTACGGCTGAAACTAACACAACATTGTAAATCAACTATACTTCAATAAAAAAAAATTAAAATGAAAAAAATGTGAAAATGGCATATGTGGGTATAGAGTTTCATGTTTGCAAGAGGACACATGTGTGGATTGGGCGTTAACAGTACAATACTGAACAGCACATATAAAAATGGTTCAGAGGGTCCATGTATGTTGTGTGCGTTTTACCACAATATAAAAAATGGGCAACCCTGAAAAAACATGACACATTGCAACAAAACTAAACTAAACTAAAAATATCCTCCCTCTGGCTCCCCCACACACAAGATAATAGCAGATATAAGTTGCTATGTGCATTCTGCTCTCGACGCCCCTTGGAAGATCGCCCACCAAATGCTTTAAATCCCCCTTTTCTGGTTCAGCGAGAGACAGAGAAAACAATCCCGTGCTTCTATCAGAGCCAAGGAGACGGTGATCAACGCAGGTGTGTGTCACGGGTCAGAACCAGCAGAGACACCTGGATCTCACTTACCTGAGCACATAGATGTTCCATTTGAGAGACTCCAATGAAAAGCCAATTTTGAAAACCACATTCATTTCTTTTAGCCTAGCAGTTGAAATCAGAACCTCTTTTCCGATAAGATAAGACAGCTTTAAAATACGTGCCCCCCAGGCAAACGATCACTGTTAATATGATACTCACGGCTGCGTCAGTCAACATGGGCAGAGTGCTCGTAATACAAAAGGCAATGTAGGCGTGTGATGCTTACCTGTTCTCTTTAAGTCTTACGGTCAACGGTGAGGTAGGGGTTCTCGCTACCTCTCTTTTTTGGTTCTGAGACTGTTCTAAGTAGCCCCGAGTCACCCAGTCAGGAAATGTGCCGTCAGAATTCCAACGCAAGGAGCTCGTGTTCCATCCCAGGGTCTGTAACAACTCCAGCAACATCCTGGCCTTCACGACTCCAGGTGGAAAAACAGTCCTTTGGTGGCGTTTTCCCAGGATGCATAATCATACCCTTCTTCCTCGTAGATTAGGTGACTTCACATATGTGAAACCTGGAATTAAGTGTTTTGAGCCCATGTTGTGTGTTTCTGTCTTTACGATGTTAGGTTTCAATCGGTGCAACAAGTATGCGGGACTGCACGTATATTGTGATATGTGAAGAGCTTATCCAAGCATGCACAACACAATCGTTGCCTCTGCAATGGAGTCACCTGCAGACAGGTAACTGACACAAGGGAGACTGGGGAGGACCGTGTAACGTGTGAGTGAAGCGTGTGGAAGAAGGAAAGAGGACAAGTTTATCTGGGGTGGAGGAACTTGGTAAGGTTTCAGGGGCAAAATGATTTTTGGAAGCTGGGACTTCCAATTGTAGGAGTCGGTCTTCGAGAGAAGAGGGTGTTGTCCGAGAGAAGGGGCAGGGAATGGGCAAAGCAAATGGACGCCAGGAGGGCTTGCAGAAGTGAGACTGGGGGAAAACCGACAGGAAACCTAGAAAAGCAGACGGAGGTCGGGGACCCTTTCATCCCTAATAGTAACTTCTGGGTGTTTGTCTGACCTGGGATCGAGTCCCAGAGCAACCGCTTTCAAGGTTAGCCAAGTTTCCTAATTCCTTCCGGTGTCATCTTTAAAAACCAAAAAAAACCAGTAGCGACTATTTCACAGAGTTTGTGTGGAGTAAATAAAAACAAGCAAACAAACAAAAAATGGCACGTAAAACGCTTAACACCATGGCTCTCACACAACACGCTTTTCACAGAATAGCTCGACACAGCAAAACTCCTAAGGCGTAGAATTGACTAACGGCCCAAACAGTTAATGATGTGTATCAGAAAAAAAAGTTGCCGGACCTGAGCTTTATGGCTATTCTCTAGTTGCTTTCTAAACACAACGCATCCTTATTATTCACAGATCCCATGTTCGTGAATTCACCTACTTGTTAAAGTGGATTTGTAATCCCCAGATCAATACCCCTGGTGCTTTTGCTGTCCTTGGCCGACACACAGAGGGCAGCCCAAAAAAAAAAAAGAGAGAGAGAGAGAGTCTCCTGATACACACATTTCCGGCTGAGGTTCAAGAGGGTAACTTCTACCTTCTTGTTTCAGCTCTTAGATTGTAAACAGGTCTCCTTTTCAGGGGCACTTGAGCGCCATGTTTTTCTCAGTGGGGTGCCTTCTGTTTATGATTTTGCTGTGTAAGACTGCCCCGCGCATCGTGTTGAAGAGCTGTCTGTTGTTTCTAAGCACAAGAAGGCTGCCATGTGCCCAGTGGAGAAAATCCACACGTTGCATAAGCTTGGTTCGGGCTTGAGTGATTATCTAGCACTGTTGGCCGTGAAAGCAACGTGGATGAATCACTAATATCTATTCAATACGCTGTCTTTAAATAAAAACACACGTCAAACAAGGTGAGGTATTGGGGCGCTCCCTGGCGGTCCAGTGGTTAGGACTCAGCACTTTCACTGCCGTGGCCTGGGTTCAATCCCTGGTCGGGGAACTGAGATCCCACAACCCCACAGACAAAATTAAAAAAAAAGTTAGGTATTGATCATTGATGAAAATGTAATCAGAGGCTGTAGGAACCTAATCTTGCATTTCCCTTAAGGACACCGGTGGTAGCTTTATAGGACTTAACTACTGCAAATAACAAGAATTGACTGAAATCCCAGTTTTTCTTTCTCCTGAACGGTGACCTCCAACATGGGACGTGCGGAGTCTGCACATCCTTGCAGTTCCGGTGCCCAAGCTGGGCTCGTTGTAGGCACTTGTTAAATATTGGGTGACACAGTGAAATTAATGGTCTACATGCAGTCTTACAAGAAGCATTTAATAGCATGCAAAAGGCGTCGCATTTGTTGAAGAAGCGGGATGCGGAGAAACAAAATGCATGGAATTTCTGTACTAAATCATGGTTGAATATCACGTGAAATAGCCATGACAGGAAAAGAATGGTCCTTTGTGCACCGACATCATGACAAACTGATGCTTGAGGGAAGCAGTCACGTTATTCCTATTGACTTTCACCAAACGTCTGTTTCAGACAGAAGAATGCATGACATCATCACAACCTAAAGAATGCAATCACCTCCCATGTTAGTTTCCTGCTGCTGTGGTAACAAATGACCACAAACAGGGTGATGTAAGACAGCAGGAATTTATCCTCTCACAGCTCTGGGGGCCAGACGTCTTCAATCAAGCTGTGGGTAGGAATGCACTGGCCCCTGGGGACCCCAGAAGTAGAATCTCTTCTTTGCCTCCTACAGCTTCTGAGACCTGCTGGCATGTTTTTTGACTTGTGACCGTGTCACTCCACCATCTGCCTTCACGGCCACATGGCCTTGTCCCGTCTGTCTTGTCCTCTGTGCCTGTCATATAAAGACGTTTGTCATTGAATTTAGAGCCACCTGGACAATCCACAATGATTTGTTTGTCTAAAGAGCTTTAGCTGAATTACACCTGCAAAGACTGTTTTGTCCTAAAGTCCCATTCACGAGTTCCGGGGATTAGGAGAGAAACATCCTTTTAGGGACCGTCATTCAACCCACTACACCCCCTATGCAGAGAAACACAAAATTATAGGAGAGGAGCACATAACATGTATTGGTTTTTTTTTAATTGAGATACGTTGACACAAAACATTAAGCAGATGACATTTCTCTTTTTAAAGCTGAGACACAATTGACATAAAACATTGTATGAGTTTCTGGTGTACAATAGGATGATTTGAAATTTGTATGTGCAGTTGATGTTTATGATTCAACCCAAGAGTAGAGAGAACAGCCACACAAATGCCCAGAGAAGTAAAAGAAAATAAACCCAAGCCCTTCCAGCAGGCAACGTGGGAGGATCCCGTTGCAGTGCCGCACCAAATTCCTACCCTCGTGTGTTCCCAGAGTCTAGTTACAACGGCACTCATTCCACAAAAACTCATTCAACGGCAGTGAGTTAGAGCGAAAAGGAACGGGGTGGAATGTAGAAATCTGCGTTCAGTGGAAACTGTACCAGAAACACATGCGGACCCGTTCTTATCGTCGGCGTTTCAGAATCGTGGCAGACGGACGGCGTGCATAAATCCCGTCCTTTTTCTCAAAGACAATAAATGTAGAAGCCCAGCTAACACACAGTGAAGACGACAAGCCAGAAGGGTCTGGAAAGGATAAAGGTAAAATCTGGACTTGTCCTCAGGGGTGGGAACTATCGATATATTTAGAGAGAGTGCCTGGTGATCACTTTCACATGTTTGGTTTCTGGCAAGGAACATGTTTACACATTGGGTTGACGTGTGTGAACGCTGAACGCCCTGTTTGGAACTGTCTGCAATGCCTTGAAGGGTTTGGGTTATGTGATGCCAAGTGCATTCATTCGTTGTTGGTTTGACTCATTTTATAGGAGCTCCTGGAGTATGTCAGATACACCAGCATCATGCTGGACAGCTCAGACAGACATGGATAAACACCACGAAAGAGTTCCATGCCCAGATCAACTAAGTCTTAACTCTGCACTCCATCCAAGGTACATGGACTCCTTGACCTTCTGTCCTCCAGGGGATGGATGAGGTAGAATCATTTTTTTTATTTCAATTTTTTACTATTTTTTAAAAGTTTTTATTGGAGTAGAGTTGGCTTACAATGCTGTGTTAGTTTCAGGTGTACAGCAAAGTGAGTCAGTTATACATACACACAGATCCACTCTTTCTTAGATTCGTTTCCCATATAGGTCATCACAGAGCATTGAGTAGAGTTCCCTGTGCTATACGGTTGGTCCTTATTAGTTATCTATTTTATATATAGTAGTGTGTATGTGTCAGTCCCAATCTCCCAATTTATCCCTCCACACCCCTTCCCCCGGTAATAATAAGTTTGTTTTCTACATCTGTAGCTCTATTTCTGTTTTGTAGATAAGTTCATTTGTGTCATATTTTAGATTCCACATACAAGTGATAGCATGTGGTATTTGTCTTTCTCTGTCTGACTTACTTCACTCAGTATGATCATCTCTAGGTCCACCCATGTTGCTACAAATGGCATTGTTTCATTCTTCTTTATGGCCGAGTAATATTCCATTGTATATATGCACCACATCTTCTTTATCCATTCATCTGTCGATGGACACTTAGGTTGCTTCCACGACCTGGCTATTGTAAATGGTGCTGCAGTGAACATAGGGGTGCATGACTCTTTTTGAATTATGGTTTTCTCAGGGTATATGTCCAGGAGTGGCATTGCTGGGTCGTATGGTAGTTCTAGTTTTCGTTTTTTTAAGGAACCTCATACTGTTCTCCATACTGGCTGCACCAACTTATAGAGGGTAGAATCATTTCTAAGCACAGAATTGGACAACCACCGAGAGACCACGCACGGAGAAACACAAGGGCTCGCGGAACGTGCCACAGCCCTACGCAGCCCCACCGCAGGCAGAGGTGTTGCTGGAGGAGCACGTGGTAACGCTCCTGTGTTTTCTGGGGGAAATTCCTCTCCTGAACAGCGTCCAGATTGGCGAAAACGTCTCCCTCTTCCGCCACCTTAGGAAGAGCTAGGACTCCTTATAAGAACTGGGCAATTATTTGGGCCTTCCCAGCTCTGAAATTTAGATCTATGGTCCTTCAGTTGAATTACTTTATACTCTGGGCAAATATCTAGTGCTACCAAGGTGCAAATCTTTATAAAAAACTCTTAGACACCCATTTCCTACTCTAACCTTGCAGTGACCGTAAGTGGATGATTTTGGCAAGTGGGGAACGTCATCTAGATTTAAGACAAGCTGACATGTCATCGTTGCTTGTGCTGCTGTTATTATTGTTTGTTTTCAGTACAAGGGCATTGGTGAAAAAACAGTGCTGGTGGTGATATAATCGACTCTGACGATTTGTGACCTACTCCTTGGGGAATCAGCAGTAGTGTAGACGCCCCAGTGTGAGAAAAAGGAAAGAAAGCAGGAATAATAAGACTTCACCGTCATTTAAACACATCCTTGGGAGAAGATCAAAGGAGAGAGTTCAGTAAGAGCTAAGTTCCTTAGAACGGGTGGAGCTTTGAATGGGAAGATGCCCTCGTATCCCCAAAGCTCGCAACCTGTCAAAGCACGGGGCAGCCTGTATGCACCTCCCTTAGTGAGCAACCAGAGTACAGTGGGTTGAATGGTTGCCACAGAGAGACAAATGAACACCCTGACACCAGGGACCTGGGAACGGGAGGGACCTTTTTAGGACCCAGAGTCTCTGCAGAGGTGATGAAGTGAAGGATCTGAGATGAGGTCCTCCTGGAGGAAGGCGGCCCTACATCCAACGACAGAGTCCTTCTAAGACACAGAAGAGGAGAGACACAGACACAGAGGAGAAGCCCCGGGAAGACGGAGGCAGAGATTTAGAATCCCTCTGTGGCCGCAAGTCAAGGAGTGCCTGGAGCCCGGGACAAAAAAAAAAAAAAAAAAAAAGCTAAAAGCCTAAAATTACTAAGAAACATAAATACAGTCATATGTCTAAAGACACTTATTTCCAGTTCTTGAAGCATACTTGGTATGGCCTCGTTTGTGGGACCTCACCGAACACACTGCTTGCTCTTACCCTGGAGAGAGAGTTCCTTATCACTGCATCAGTAGGAATGCAGGCTGCTGAAACCCCGCCGAGGCAGAGAGGCACACATATTGTGCTAATTTAAGACGTTTCTGGCTCCCCTACATTTCACAGGAAAAAAGAAGGCACGGGACCAAGAACGATTTTTGCCTGACTTCACTGATTTTTATCTGGGACAGAGGGTGGAGGATTAACCTCCCCAGTGAGGACCCCATTAACATCGGTTTGTCTTTGGAACCAGATTTTTGTGATGTGTCCCAGGGCCTTGCTCTTTCCTTTCTGGAGAAGTTTGCAATTCGCTTTCCCCTGAGATTCCGGGGAGGGAGAAACCGCGGTTCCCACCCGGCTCTCGCACATGGCTTGAGCAAAACGATAAAATCCCACAGCCCAGGGTCTCAGAGCGCTGGTAGAATGCCACGGACGGGAAAAACGGTTAAAGGGGGATCCCCCCAAGGGCAGCCACGTGGTATAAAAGATTCTAGTGCTTTTGGTGCCGGAATCCTTTTCACCGTCGGTTATGGGTCGTGGAACAAAATATTTCAAAGCAAAGAACTTGAGTTGTTGCTTTTTTAATGGGTTCCGGAACTCGGCGGGGAAGAGGTGAAAGGATTCCATGGTCCACTTCCGATCATGTTTCATTCTTTCGAGGCACGTGCAAGAGCCTGACTCCACGCAGCCTTCAGGGATTTACGTGCAAACGAAACCTAGACAGGAGTTTTCTGGCCACGTCCGTGAGCAACCAGCCGAGCGTCAACTAACAGCAAGTTTCCTGACCATCAAAGGCAATGTTTTCAAGTAGCGCACGCACAGTTTTCAACCTGGACCCGTAGACCGAACAGGACAGGGGACCACGTCCTCACCAGGTCAGGTCTCTTCTCTATATCAGCTGCAGCCTCCACAGCAGAGAAATGACCCAAAGCCCTCATCTCACCCAATAACCCCCTGTCCCTAAAGAGAGGCATCCCCGATCTGAGCAGACATTTCACGTCCTGCAAACCAGCCCCGGTTCCTCACGTCAGTTCCGTCTCTGCTTGGTCTCGAATCCACCACGCTGGCCTCTGCATCTCCCCTCTCTAGTCCCAGTTTGAAGACTCTCCAGCCTTCTCATATTATTGAAATTTTAAAACCCAACCGTAGAGGCTTAGTTAGTGCAAGCTCTTCCTTGAAATGTCTGGTAATCCCCCCAAATCAGGATGAAATTCTCTGTCCTCCTAACTCCCACGGTGAATGTTTATAACCTCTCTTACTGCACTTGTGTTCTTTGATTACTTGCCGGTTGCAGAAATGCCTCCTTTTCCAGCTAGATTCTAAGACACTGAAGAATAAGGGTCCTTTCTTCTCTTCAGGACCTCCGCTGTCACCATCGTATTCTTGCTTTGAATCTGTGTGTTGTCACATACACGTATTCTGGCGTTCACTGGCTTTTCTCTGGGGGTAGGACAATGACATTCGATCAGAAACATTAGCCACTGGATTGGAAAGGTCATTGCTCGGAGGTGTGAACCCAAAATAAACATGACTTCACTTCCCTGAGGGGCAACATGAAACAACACAATCGCTACATTTAGCACGAAGCAGAGAGGAAAAAGTGCTGTCATTCCCATTGAATCAGACACTCACGCCCTGCTTCCAGGGGTCATTTTATCCCTGGTGGGATGCTGGCCCCATGGTACCTCCGAGCAGGGAGCTGACACGTGGCCACACTCACAGAGATGTCACAGACACACGTCCTCTTTCTTCCCTCCAATCGTTGAAAGTATATGAAGGTCAGAACGCATATCGTAAAGGCAGCTTTAACACAAGCCAACGGAGCCATATCGGCCTTGGGAAAAACCTAAACCATGAAAATGGGTGGGTTTATGATGAGCGACACACCAGATCCCTCCCTGAATTAAACGTTCTTTCACTTCACACATAGTTTAGTATCCGTTATGGACTAGACGGTGAAACTCAGGCAGGGAACAGGGTCCTACCCTAGACTTCTATTTCCCAGATGAAGACCCTGTAGATAATTTACTACGTATTATAAAATGATGCTCAAAACCAAAGGCAAACTGGGATCTACTGCCTTACCCCTAAATTCACCGTCGATATTGTGTGTGTGTCACGCATTAGCGTCTATAAATATGAGTATACACATTTATATATTATTTATTTATATTACATCTATGTATGTAAATATATTTAATAGGTGCACCTTATTTTATATATGTACATGTATATAAATATATTTATATATGTTGCATATATACTTCTACCTATAGATAACGTACATATATGTATACATATAAATTTGTTACTGTTTCTATTCACTCCAATTTATACAGGAATTTGTCTTTCCAACTAAACCTCTGAAATTTTGCCCAAGAAAGATTTGCAGCTACAAATAATAAAAAGTGGGTTCAAATTAGGTTTAAGGCTCTAGGGGATGTAGTCATGGCATCCACCGCTTTTAATGAAATGGAATAATGTTTTTATAAAAGCTACCCTTAAGAAATGAAGGTTGACACAACCTTGTAATTAATAACTGCATCTCAATTTCTTACGGCTGGCGGATTTTCTCTGGTTATCTCTGAAATGACTCTTAGTCTACACCTGCCACATGTTCTTTCCAGCAGCCATGGGGGTGGAGAAAACATGGGCTGGATTTAGAGACTAGCCTTCCATCTGGAAACAAGCCAGCTGACCTCTCTTTCTAGATGTGGGAGGAGCCATTATGTTGTCAGGGGACTTCTCCGTTCCTAACATTTTGGTGTGTGGACATGACCTCTGGGATTTATCTTACCCTCGCACAGCAGGATTCAATAGAAGGGGTATTTGTATCGCCTCTGCTCCAAGAGGGCTCACTTCCTAAGACCTCAAGACGATGTCTTATAAGGTTATTTCAGCCGGCAGGCAAGCCCACCACCTACAGCCAAGAGATGTTATCCCAGAGCATCCCCGTGGAGCTAGGATCAGGTTTCTCTCCAGGTATGAGAAAAAGGGATCTGACAGCCAAGCGACCAAAGACATCACTTCTCAAGGTCATCTTCATGACATGGTCATCGGAAAAGAAGCATCTCATGAATGTTTCCTTCGTGGTCCTATTGGTCTTCTAGCTCTAACTAAGCCTCACTCCATGCCCTGCCCTGTGACGAACGTTAAGCAGCTTGGGATTCCAGTCCGAGGAAAGTGCGGGGTGCAGGCTCCCCTCCGCTACTCACCCTGTTAATCATACATCCAACACGTGCCCCTTTTGCCCCTTTTCTAATTAGTCAAGGAAGCACGACTTTCCTTTCCTCCAAAAACCATCGGAAAATTCAGCGAAGGAATCAGTACACAGCATGAGTCGCACGAGACCTCTTTGTGTATGCCACACCTCGCTGAAAGTCTGGGGAATGACGGAGAGACCAATCGCAAACCTGCACGTATAGTTAAAACTTGAATATGAAAGTGTCCTTTCCGATCCCTTCAGCTTCCCTGTGAGTGGCAATTCGTCCTGGGTGCCCTCACCCCAGGACGGTCCCCTGGCATCCGATGCCTAGCTATTCCCTCTCGCGCTCTCTCTCTCTCTCCTCTGCCCTCCTTTCACGCAGATGCAAAACAAAAGCAGAGAATACCTCCAGGGACATCTCTCGGGATTCCTCCATCGGTGTTGCCCACGTGGTCCACGTCTTCTATTTTCTTAGCCGTGTCATCCCTCAAACAGGCTTTCCTGACCTCAACACAACTCACACTTTGGCCTGGATAATTCTTTACTCTGGACGGGGTGTGGGGGGGGGGGTCCCCCGTGCATGGGAGGGCTTTGAGAGGCATCCTTGCCCCCCCACACCTATGAAACGCCAGCTGGTCAATGATGACAGTTGTAATGCTTCTAAACTGTCCCCAGATGTTGCCAAATGTCCCCAGGAAGGAAAATTTGCCCCTGGGCTGTGAATCGCCACCATAGATAAATAGACAGATAAACAGATAGCAGAAGAGTCTCCCGTGCTAAAGCAGGGTTTCGCAACCTCAGTAAGGGTGACATTTAGGGCCAGATGACGCTGGGGTGAGGCGTCCTGTGCCCTGTGGGCTGTGGAGCGCATCCCTGGTCTCCACCCACCACGTGCCAGGAGCACCCCTCCCCCCAGCATGACAGCCATAAATGTCCACAGACATCGTCACGTGTCCCAGGGAGGTGGAAGTACAGCTCCTGCTTGGGGACTAGTGCTCAAAACCCCACAGAACTCCTTACCAGCCATAGGCAGCATCTCTGTCCTGTTTCTCAAGACTGCACCCTGAATTTTTTCCACTCTGTGGGTTGAACTGACCTTGTAAACGTCCTCACGGGTTTTGTGTACATTTGCCAAATTAAAGACGATACAGGGTGAGCTCTCACCCTTCCTAAAAGTTTCCTACGTTCCTTATTTTGATTTCGTGTGACAACAAACACAACAGGCTTGCGTTCGAATGTGTGTCGCTGAGGGGATGAAGAATGTTTTGCTCTCCACATTTGACGAAGCCACAAGCATGGCACAGCTGTGCAGCCTGATGAAAGCTCCTTAGAATTTTCAAGCTAATTATATAGATCTCCTCTCTGCATACCGGAAGATCGGGCTTTCAGGAGAGCTAAACAACCCGCGTCCAGATGTTACACTCAACCCTGAAACTGAACTAATTTCTGCCAGGATGAAAGAAATCCACTGAATCTGCCTCAGTCCCACAGTTAAACTTAACCATGGGGCAATAGCTCTCCGAGACCCCTGGGCATGGGTACTGACCAGCAAGGGGAGTGGAGAATTGGCAATGATCCATTTAACCCACTGTGAATCACCAAACTGAATAATTCAAAGCCCAAAATAGATTCACGCTACACTGTAACCGCTTGGGTTTATCCTTCTCAAATGCCCATGTGTATGGGCTCCACTGTAAGGATTTGAATCCAAGTTTTTATAGTGTTGTGAATATGTTTCCCAAACAAAGACCTACAAGATGGATGCTTTGAAAATTCAGGGGCTATGGGAGAGAAACACCCCGTCCCCATTTTATTTCTGTACAAATTCAGCTTAAATGAAGAGACATTCATCAAGGAACCCCCCCAACAGGGGGAGAAATCCTATTCTTCCATTGGGTTACTGTTGGGTGCTTGTTAAGCCAATAACAGTAACTGATCCTCAGAAAACTGGCATGTCGTGTCTTTAAAAACCCATGATCCCAGCAGGTCATTATTCCGTAAAATAAAATCGTTTTCTCCCCCAAATCATGTGGCCAACGTTTTTGCTATGCTTTTTTTAATGCAAGAAAAAATATACACAGTAGATTCATAGATACACAGATATCGATGATATACTATATTTAGATGGATGGTTAAATGGATGGATGGATGTACAGATAGATGCTAGATAGACAGATAAATAGGTGGGGATAGAGAGAGATGATTGGGTGTCTCAAAGTGCAAACAATTACGTCTCTCTTTATTCTCTGTGTTGGAAACTACATTTGATTTCAAAGTGGGTTTTTTCAATTAGAAAAAGAATCCAGCTTCTATGCTACATGCCATTTAGTAATTAAGTCTGTTAGCTTGAAGAGTTGGAAGTCAGTAGGTTGAATCTGCTTTTATGGACAGGACATCTCAGAAAGTTTAAAAATTCAGCTCCGTGTGAGACAGCCATCCAAGCGTGAGCTACGGCGCTGAACGCAACCACGGGTCGTCGAAAAATTCAGCGCGCTCTTCTATTTGGGGGAAATGTCTCTACGTGGCCCCGAAAATAAACACTTTTCTCTGAGGAAGCATTGCTTGTGCATTTACAGACACAAAATGTATTCGATTTAGCCAAACATACACGAAATAGCTCTCATGGTCTGAGGGATGATGTGAAACAAGGAGGCCGTGCAAACGTTTTGGGTTCTTGGTGCACGTCACAAGACTGGTTTCCTCTGGGTTATATTTAGTCTGCAACATGTAATTAAAGTACCATTTCGCCTGCATATTTTCCATCTTAATAAGTTCCCCAGGAGTCTAATATACGCCCAGCGACGGGGAGAAGCCACAGACCATCGTGCCTACGGTCGCCAGGTTAATCTCATGAAAACTTTGATCACCTTAATGCAAGCGTAAGCCCTTAATCACCACCTGCAACCAACAGAAACACAACCACTGAACACAACCATTACCTCAAACTGTCCACCGGAGGGTCTAACTCATATTCTTTGAATCATCCTCAGTTTAGTGACCCTGCAAGGGTCCACCACCAGTGGCCACCTAGACCAGCCCTGAAAACTCAAAACAGCCAGGCTGAGCAAACCCAACCTCTCCTTCTATGCAAGGATGAGCCATATGCGTTTCATTTTGTTCCCTGAGGACTTTTCCTTTCTGCTAATGCTTCTGTGAATGGAAGTGACCTCCTATGATTAGCTCACCGCGGCACAGCAGAATTCAGTATCGGGGTATTTTTACTGGCTCCTAGTCAAGAGGTTTTTATTTATAAAAATGTCAGAACAGTTTTCCTAGAAGGTTATTTCAGCTGCAAGGTAGGTCTGCAATGGACCGTCATGCTATTGCCTCTATATCACAGGTCCCACAGCTGGGAAGGTGCGTGTGGTGAGAACATTGCGTGAAGAATCAAGGAGCATCACTGAAGGTCAGAGGGAAGCCAGAGAATGCAAGGAGCGTTGGTGGAGGGAGGGACCTACCTCGTCAGGAATGCCAGGGCCCAGGTGTCAGCCCGACCACGTGGAAGAACACGATTGTCATTCAATGTCCCACGTCCTCATTGGAAAACTCAAGCTGGGCTGTTACAAGGAGACAATATCAGAGACACAAAAACTGACCACTGAAACAACAATGCATTCCGCCCAAAGACAGCTCACCAACCCACAAGCCCAGGCAGGGAGAGACGTTTGGGCTGGGAGGTGGACACCTCATGTCAGGATTGAAGACACACGGTGAGGAAGATGGCTTCCGTCCTCTCTCATGGCTGGACAAGTAGGGGCCATCCGCCTTGTCTCAGCCCTCAATGACCTTGACTCCTGTAGGACATTATCCTTTCCCATCAGCCCCCTCTACCTGTCCAGACCTACACTGATCTGTGCGTTCACAAGAAGCTCCAAATTCCCCGTGAACTTGACCGTGGTCTTTGTAGTAGCATGTACCCTCACCCTTCTCCAGACTCCTAGAATACTTACAGTCAAGACCATAAATGCCCCTCTCCTTCCTTCCTGGAACGTTCAAGATGTTTCATCTTTCTTACGTCTTGAGTACACGGCCACCGGCACCCAGTTAGAGCCTGGGGTTTTGTAATGTGAGACGCAGAAATGCAGCCACAGACCAGAGGATACGACTCTGAAAATGAAAAGGGCTCTGACGACCACCAGGTTCGATTCATTTTTTTTCCACATGAGCTTTCATCACTGCCCTTTCATTGCAATGCATGGTTGGAGGGGAGCAGGGAGGAATTCTCCAATGACTGCGGCACCCGCGTTCTCACCCCTACAACCACTGAAATCCAACTTACGACGCTATATGCCTGGTATTTCTTGAGGACTCTTCTGGGGGAAGCGTATGTAACTGGTGTGTTAAACAATCATGACTCATTGGGTGTAAACATAAAGCAAATTTAATTTTGTCTCCTACCATCCCTTTCGAATTCAGGAGGCGGGAGGGATTCTTCGTACACCTCTGGAGGAAATCATAGGAGGTCTGAGAGCTTTCTTTTGCTGGCTCTCCGTCCGCCCTCTCTCTCTCTCTCTGTCTCTCTCTTCCTGCACCTGCAACAGGTGTGCACTCCCATCCCTTTCCTCCTGCAGGGGGGCATCACCGAGGCAGAGGCAGTTGTGAAGGGAAGGATTTCACAGAATTGCCCAGCTGCCCCAGTTCCACCTGGGAGAATCAGCTCACTGCGAGGAGAAGGGGAGCGTGCTAGGTCCGTGCGCCGAGCCCCCTTTCCAGTCCAGCTGGAAAGGCGATCAGCAGAAGCCTTTATTTCTCTCTGACACCCGTGTGCACTTGGCAGTGGGCTTGCAATCCAGTGGGGAGGGGTGTGCATTAGTTGGCTTCTCAAAAGACACAGGTGAGGGTCTCACAGACACCCCCAAAGTCACCGCAGGGGAGCAACAGACTCTGTGCTGTGTTGAAATATCAGGGTTTCTCTCGTGGTCAAGCAGAGGCCTCATAGACTTGTGCCCACGTGAGCCTGTGACCTTGCAGTTTGCAACAGCTCACACCGTGACTGGGAGTGTTCGGGGAGATTCCTCCAAACCCACAGTTGGTGTCAGAAGTGAGGACGGTCACATGGAAGGTCCCCTCCTCTGAGGGTCCACCTGTTTCCTTGTTTCTTTGGCCTCAGGCATCTCTCTGCCTCACCAGGATTTGAGTGGGTACGTAGGTTCAGTTCTGCGGGGAAACAAGGAAAGTCCATCATGGGTCGTATCCAAGTTTTTTCTCCTAAACTAAGTCTGACCTTAATGAAATAGCTGTTTGCGTCATGATCGCTGCCCCATAGATGTCTCCACTGGCCAAGCCCAGATTTCCCATCTAGGTTACTCTGGAAGCTAACACGCTGCCGGGTTTGGGAAAGAGAGAGTAACATAAATGTTACTCTTTGTTCCTAACAGGGGTAAAAAACAAACACAGCCACGTGCCCTGCGGGTCCAAACACTAGGCTCTGCTAAAAGAAATCCTGCCCAGAATTTGACCCAGACAGAGTCTGTAGACTTGTTACCGACTCTTTGAATCGTAAGTAGAAATAACTAAAATGTGGTCTAGACACAGAATGGGGTATCATACAACCTTAAAGAGAAAGGAAGTACTTTACAGCCCGGATGAACTTCAAAAACGCGCTCAGTAAAAGAAACCAGTTCAGAAAGGTTATCATCCCATTGATTTGAAATATCCGGAAGAGGCAAGTCCATAGAGACAGAAAAAGCAGATTCATGGTTGCCAGGGGCTGGGGTGGGTGCGGGGCAGAGGGATAAAGGGGTGATAGCGAGAGACTGGGGTTTCTAGCTGGGGTGATGAAAATGTTCTCAAATGAATTGCAGGGGATGGTTATGTTACAGTGCAGAGCACACGTGACTCCGTATCAGCTCTGTTCCTTTAGCTCTAACCTCTGTGCTCTGTTGCCTCTGCCTAGTAATGCTGGCTCTGCACCTCTGGTAAAAGAATGTTGCCTTTAGCTTGAAATATACATAATTGCTCATTTTCAAGGCTCCGCCTCCCAGGCTTGACATTTAAAGATATTAACACTCTTCATTCCTGTAGAGATAAAAAGTTGCAGCACAGAGAATAAGTCTGTGTTGTTGGAGGCTTTTAGGAGCATCCTGACCTGACCCACGTGGACAGCTGCAAGAACAAAGGATTCCCGCACCAAGAGGTTTGCAACACCCAGCCGCACCTGCTCCCATTTTAGTATAAAAGAAGCCTGAGGGCTTCCCTGGTGCCGCAGTGGTTCAGAGTCCGCCTGCCCCAGCACCTTGTCTTTTGATTTATTGGCCTGTCTTAGCAGTATGAGCTTGGACTTGATAGCAGTAGCACAAGGCTGTGAGAATACGAAAAACCATTGAATTGTGCAACGTTAAGTAGGTGGATTGTATGTTGTGTGAGTTATAGTTGTAAAAAGTTGTTAGAAAAAGAACATACAATTAACTCTCCCTTACCATGTATCCACACTGCTTATTGGAACCACCTGCCCCTGGACATCCCAGGCTGTGTGTCCCCTCTTGCAGTCTCACACACAGACACACACACACTGCAATTCTCTTCCACAAACCAAAATACTGCCTATGACAGCCAAATGCATGCTCATTTAGACATGATTTCTACACCACCTACTTCCACGTGGGATCAACGGATTTGAGATGGCTTATACTGAAATCACATCTTCGCATGCTTGTTAAACTAAAGACACAGCAATGCCACAGAGCAGGTGTGAGAGAGAGAGAGAGAGATGCAATTTTCCAGGCACCTGGAGGAACTCTCATTTCAATCTTTTAAACCTCTTAAACACACACACCTGAAAGCCTTGGTATTCCTCCCATATTCTTGGGGCTCTGCAGACCTTTTCCCTGCCATGCTGGAGCCCTCTCTTCTCCTTAAAGCTGACCTGTATATTTATAAACTAAAAAATGTGCATCGCTCTTTCAACCCCACCCAGAAATGCAATCTCATTCTCTACCCCAGCCCCGCAAAACTCTTCCCCAACAGGTAAGGCCAGCCTATGCAAGGAACAGAATTCAAGGGGATGATGGAAGGTGAGCCTTCCATGTTACAAACATTATAAATGATTTCAGAGTGGCGATACACCTTAAAAGTTATTTAGTGCCTATGTTCCCATTGCAGCAAAATAAATAAATAAAAGGGTGTCACTAGAAGTTAAGTTTCATAAAGACACAGAGCAGGAATTCCTGCCTGGATTTACCATGCTTTCCCAAAACTGCTGTGAGGTATTTCAGTGCCACACTTCAAACACTTCCTAACTTCGATGGAGGAGACCCTTAAAATAAGCTTTAAAGAGACTGTAGAGATACAGAAAACAAACCAGTGGTGACCAGTGGGGAGAGGGAAGCGGGGACGGGCAAGATGGGGTCGGGGATTAAGAGGTACAAACTACTATGTATAGAATAGATACAGCAACAAGGATATACTGTACAGCACAGGGAAATATATGCATTATTTTGTAATAACTTTGAGTGTAATCTATAAAGATATTGAATCACTATGTTGTAGATACTGAAAGTAATATAATATTGTAAATCAACTATACTTCAATAAAAAGAATAAAAAGAATGTCTAAGCAAATTCCATTTTCTTTTATGGAAGTGGTAGATCTCAGTACTGCTCATCACAGGTAACCCTTTGTGTATATGGGAGATAACTGTGTTAATTGCAGATGTACAACAAGACATATTTGCCCTAATTTTGGCGATAGAAGGCAAAGTCATGGTCTAATGAGTTTTCTACTGCTGTCTAACAAATTATGACAAACTCAATGGCTTAGAACAATGCCCGCTTACTATTCTTACTTATTTATCTTTTTTTAATGTTTTTAAAAAGATTTTTTATTGAAGTAGAGTTGATTTACAATGCTGTGTCAGTCTCTGCTGTACAGCAAAGTGACTCAGTTATACACATAGAGACATTCTTTCTTTCATATTCTTTTCCATGATGGTTTGTCACAGGATATTGAATAGACTTCCCTGTGCTCTACAGGAGGACCTCGTTGTTTATCCATCCTGTATATACTAGTTTGCATCTGCTCATCCCAAACTCCCATTTATCATGCTCTGTGGATCAAAAGTCCCAAAGGCTGGGTTTGGCTAAGTTGTGTCTTGGCACCTCACAAGGTCAAAATCAAGGTGTTGGCCAGGTAGGTAGGGTCTTTATCTGAAGGTTCTTGGCAAGAACCTGCTTCCTACTCATTCCTGTTCCCGACTTGTTGGCAGAATTCATTTCCTTGCTGTTGTAGGGCTGAGGTTTCCGTTGATCTCCTGGCTGTCAGCCGGGGTCTGCTCTCAGCTTCTAGAGGCCACCCTCATGTCTCGCCATGCAGCCCCGCCATCTTCAAGTCCACAAGGGTGGACAGAATCCTTCTCACCCTTGGAATCTCTCCCGTCTACAATCAGCAGAGAAAAACACTCCACTTTCAGAGGACTCATGTGACAAGACTTGGCCAATCTGTATCATTTCCCTTTAGATTACCTCTAAGCAAAGTTATTACAACCTTCATTCCATCTGCACAAAGACTTGTGCCATGTAGTATCATCATGGGAACAGAGATCACGGTGGTCTTAAATTTCCACCTCTCACACCTACTGTACGAAGGCTTAGTGACATCTCTCTGAAAGACTGAGGCCACCCTGAGAGCAGCCAAGGGTAATTGGATTTAAATGACTTGAACTCGGGGGGGGGGGTGTTTCCAGGACCTCCAAGTCATGGTGGAGACCAAGTCAAACGATGGATGGATGCCAAACCAGGGAGCATGATGAGGTAGCTTCTCCCGGGCTGTCCCTGGGATTTATATGGTGGCGATGAACAAGGACCAGTGCTTTGCCATCTGCAGTATCTCCTCCTTGCCCTACTCTAGGCTTCTGACCTCAGTCATTAGTCGCCACCCACTGTTCCGAAGATGTCCTGGGGCTGGTGGGACTCTACAGGCTTTCCTTCCTAGGGTTCAACCACAACTCCATCATTAGCCTGCATTAGAACTGTAAGATTTTTCATCTCAATTTACTACGGAAACTTAACTAAGTCTGAGCTGCAGAGAAAGGAGTAACAAGAATTCCTTCCACAAGTCTTTGGTGCTTTCAATTAAAAGTGATTTTATACAGACAAAAACAAAAATCTATGGGCTGCTCAAAAAGTTGGAGAGAAACAGAAAGTGAGTCTATATTTAAGAATTTCTTGCCTTTGGAACATTAGGTGTGGGGAGAAACCCCAACTCAAGTTCTTTCCAATTAAAAGAGCTTTGAAGAGCTGATCTTATCTCTGGCCTTATCTCACTCCCCAGGGCAGCGGGGAGGCTGCTGAGAGCCAAGTGTGAGCCCCTCCCCCATCCCAGCATCTAAAGGGGAAGGGGGGTCTCCTCTAAAAGCCATGGGCTTGAAGCAGAACACGGCTGTTTTTGGGTAGCAACGCATGTGTTTTCTGGCAGCATGGGTTCTAACTAATGGTGGAAAAAAAAGCCCAAAAGAAAACAAGAGGATAGCAGGGTTATCTTTCTTTTTTAAAAAATTAATTTCTTTAAAAAACAATTAATTTCTTTTTAATTAAATATAGTTGATTTACAGTATTGTGTTAGTTTCAGGTGTACAGCAAAGTGATTCAGTTATATATATCTGTATCTGTATATAGAAATATCTATATAGAGAAATAATTTTTTTCAGATTCTTTTTCCTTATCGGTTATTACAAAATATCGAGTCTAGTTCCCTGTGCTATCCAGTAGGTCCTAATGGGTTATCTATTTTATATAGACTAGTGTGTATCTGTGAATCCCAAATTCCTAATGTATTCCCCTGCTTCTCCTTTCGTAACCGTGAGTTTGCTTTCCATGTCTGTGAGTCCACTTCTGTTTCGTAAACAAGTTCATTTGTGTCCTATTTTAGATTCCACCTATAAGTGATATCATCTATTTGTCATTCTCTTGCTGACTTACTTCACTTAGTATGACCGTCTCTAGAGATTATCAAAGTCCTCTTTCTTAAGTTACTTAAAGGCTAGGTAGCAAAAGTCTAGGAAAATGTATGTCAGATGCTGCACGTACATAACCCCAGGGAAAGAAGAATAAAGAAACAGAACACGACTCAGGCTTCAGGAATCTTGAAATTAGTCACCCAGCCGTCTTTGAACGATGTGGCTGGTTTTCTGGTGTGTGGAGCTGGAAACCTAGCTTGAGCTTTCACCAGAATAAAGGAGAGACGAGAGACCCAGGCCTCCTGGCGACAGATCCACAGGCGCTGCAGAGCCCGGCCTGAAGGATGATGCAAAGGTTTTTTTATCGCACATGTTGATAGAGCCGCTTTCAAGTTCAGATGAAGAGAGAGGCCAGAAACAGGCTTTTCGGCAAAGAAGCCAAAGCTCCTTTGGGGTACGTAGGTTCCATCCAAATGCTTGATGTCTTCTTCAGAATAAATAAACTCCAAAGGACCTTTTCCTAAGGCCAAAAAAAAAAAAAAAAAAAAAGCCCTGCTGAGAGGCAGCATTTCACAACGCTGGTCTGCAATTTAAAATATAAAGTAATGCTAGCCATTAAGAAAAAAAAAAACTGTGTATCGCCTGCCATTTGGAATGAGCGGAGTGAGTGTGTGTGTGTGTGTGTGCTCGCATGCATGTGTGTGTGTGTGTGTGTGCGCGCGGAGGGAAACACATAAAAAATCAGGACTTTACCAGGAAGAAAAAAAGAAGGGTTGTGGAGTAAGCACTGCGTTCTTTCCTTAAGGTTAATTGGTTAGATTCGCCCCTTAATCATCTAGTTTTCAGGGAACCCCTGGGTATTTTATGAGAACCCATGGGGATGTAAGTCTTCAGATATGGTCAGGCATGTGGGACACAGTTCAACGGGGGAAAATGTAGTGTTTATCAATTACACATCTGGTCTTGCCTTGGTGAAGGATGAAGATCCCTGTAACGGCACATTTTCTCTCTGAGTATTTTCCGTAGATGCCCCCAGATTATTCCCTGAGAACGGAATGAAGGAGGGCCTTCTCAGTAGTCATGGAAATGCATGCATACAGGCAGGGCCCCTCAGGGTTCTTTCCCCCTTTATTTATTTTTTGATTGATGTATAGTTGATTAACAAGGTTGTGGTAGTTTCAGGTGTACAGCAAAGTGATTCAGTTATACATATACATGTATCTATTCTTTTTCAAATTATTTTTCCATTTTAGGTTGAGCAGAGTTCCCTGTGCTACAGTAAGTAGGTCCTTGTTATTTATCCATTTTAAATATAGTACTGTGTACATGTCAATCCCAAACTCCCTAACGATCCTTCCCCACCCCCTTCCCCCTTGGTAACTGTAGGTTTGTTTTCTACATCTGTGACTATTTCTGTCTTGTAAATAAGTTCATTTGTATCATTTTTGTTTAGATTCCACATATAAGCGATATCATATGATACTTCTCTTTCTCTGTCAGACTTACTTCAGTCAGTATGTCAATCTCTAGGTCCATCCATGTTTTATATTCTTTCCTATTATAGGTTGTTAGAAGATACTGAATATAGTTCCCTGTGCTGTACAGGAGAGGGCCCCTCTGTTTTAACTAGATGGACAGCAAAATATTCCAACCTGGAGGCAAACCCAGCTGGGAATCTCGGCATCCCAGCATCCCAGCCATTGTGGGTTTTCTCACTTCCTTCCTTTATCACGCCCACCCTATAGCTTCTTCAGACTTTGCACATCAGCGGGACCACCGTCATCAACGGCCATGCCTCGCCAACAACAACAGCTGTCCATCATCGGTACCAAACCAGACACCGTGTGCACCAGGGTGAGCCGAACTGGTGCCTTTACAAGGAATGCAGTCTGCTCGATGCTAGAAATGGCGAAAGAAAAAACACAACAAAAAACAAACAAAAAAACAACATCTCCAGCGCTCCTCGGCACATAAATACTGTTCTTATGGAATCATGCATGCTTTTCCAGAAAGCCAGCGTGCCTACACTGATTCTCTCAAGGCTACTGTGGAAAAAATAAATCCAACCCGTGAGTCAGTCCTGTAGGGTCTGGACATCATGGCTTTAGGATTTGAGGCAGAAACACACTCTGCTCAGCAAAGAGAATCTGTTTTCATCACGGCTATAGGGTGGATCAAGGGGGCTCAGAGGTTTGCTAAGCACTGAGTTCTTAGAGCTATTATTGTAGATTACTGGAGGATGAAATCAGGATGATAATGATAACAATAACAGTAATAATAAACCTTTGGACTTGAAAGGACCGGGCAAAGGAAGAGAAGACAGCAGATGTTTATTTGTGCTAAGCTGCAGTCTCCTAAACCCCTTAAGGATTTGGGGTAGGAGGAACGTTGCTTTGCCTGCAGAGGCTCTGGCTATCGTCAGGATGTGTTTGAAGCAGGGTTGGTGTATTTTGTATCAGCTGGTCTGTTAAACTTTGCAAAAGAAAACATCGGGGCAAAAAAAAAGATTTTAAAGATACAGTTTTTTAAACTAATTTTTATTGGAGTAGAGTAGGCTTACAACGTTCTGTGAGTTTCAGGTGTGCCGCAAAGTGAGTCCGTTACACATACACATAGATCCACTCTTTCTTAGATTCTTTTCCCATATAGGTCATTACAGAGCATTGAGTAGAGCTCCCTGTGCTATACGGTAGGTCCTTATTAGTTATCCATTTTATATATAGTAGTGTGCCTATGTCAGTCCCAATCTCCCAATGTATCCCTCCCCCCCTTTTCCCCTTGGTAGCCATAAGTTTATTTTCTACATCTGTAACTCTATTTCTGTTTTATAAATAAGTTCATTTATACCATTGTTTTAGATTCCACATATAAGCAATATCATATATTTGTCTTTCTCTGTCTGACTTACTGCATTCAGTATGACAATCTCTAGGTTCATCTATGTTGCTGCAAATGGCATTATTTCCTTCTTTTTTATGGCTGAGTAATATTCCATTGTATATACATGTACCACATCTTCTTTATCCATTCCTCTATCGATGGGCATTTAAGTTGCTTCCATGTCCTGGCTATTGTAAATAGTGCTGCGGTGAACATTGGGGTCCATGCGTCTTTTTGAATTAGAGTTTTCTCTGGATATATGCCCAGGAGTGGGATTGCTGGGTCATGTGGTAATTCTCTTTCTAGTTTTCTAAGGAACCTCCGTACTGTTCTCCACAGTGGCTGCACCAACTTACATTCCCACCAACAGTGTAGGAGGGTTTCCTTTTCTCCACACCCTCTCCAGCGTTTGTTATTTGTAGACTTTTTAATGATGGCCATTCTAACTAGTGTGAGGTGATACCTCATTACAGTTTTGACATGAATTTATCTAATAATTAGTGATGTTGAGCGTCTTTTCATGTGCCTCTTGGCCATCTGTATATCTTCTTTGGAGACATATCTATTTAGGTCTTAGATACAGTTTTTAAAAGCCAAGCTGCATCTGAAGATTAAGGGAAGCCAGGGTGTCTCAAATGCATATGAGATTCTTCGTGAAGAAAAACGCTATCATAACAGGTGCAAACTGGCCAGTCAGAGAGGTGAATCCATGCCAGGTCTCCGTGTCTGGGTCTCTGTGTCCAGGTCCCCACACAGTCTGCTGCCCCAGCGATACTTAGCCACGGGTGTGCCCGGCGGGGACCCTCTCCGGGTCCAGCTGCGGTCTCTCACTTGGCCTTCTCTGTGGTCATGGCGGTTGGGATGACGGGACCGGCGTCCACAGCACCTCTGGCTAAAGGTCCAGACAGCCTTGGGGCAGAGGCGACCCCGCAGGCTGATAATTAGACCCAAAGTGAGAGACAGCCACGCATCCTGCCCAGGCTCCCCAGCCCCATGAGAGCTCAGAAGAGCCAGAAAGAGAACTGGCGCCCATCTTTATTTTGGTTTTTGTTTGTTTGTTTGTTTTGCGGTACGCGGGCCTCTCACCTCTGTGGCCTCTCCCGTTGCGGAGCAACAGGCTCCGGACGCACAGGCTCAGCGGCCATGGCTCACGGGCCCAGCCGCTCCGCGGCATGTGGGATCCTCCCGGACCGGGGCACGAACCCGTGTCCCCTGCATCAGCAGGCGGACTCTCAACCACTGCGCCACCAGGGAAGCCCTGGCGCCCATATTTAAAGACAATAAAAGAACTCAGCGTGGATGGCTCTATCTCTAAGAAAGCACCATGCTTCCTCCTGACGCACCTTTGGGGAAACCGGTCACCATTCTATCGTAAAGCACAGGCTTCCTGGCTAGATTGGTGCTTTGTGACCACCTAGAGGGGTGGGATAGGGAGGGTGGGAGGGAGGGAGACGCAAGAGGGAAGAGATATGGGAACATATGTATATGTATAACTGATTCGCTTTGTTATAAAGCAGAAACTAACACACCATTGTAAAGCAATTATACTCCAATAAAGATGTAAAAAAAATAAAAATAAGAATCCTAAAAAATAAAAAAAAAAATAAATCGACACATGTAACACCCGCTTTCCATAATCTGTTGTCAAGGAAAATGCGAATAGCCCCTCGTCAGAAACACACATTGAACAACCTCAGAGTAAAGAGCTTCGGAAGGGCATTCCAACACACAGCTTCGGTAACCGAGTTTGGCTTTCCCATCTGGGACCTTATCACGCCCGGCATCCTTGTCACTGTTTAAAGAGAAAGTCTAAGGGATTCAGACGAATTCCTGGGCCCCTAACCCGATAACGAGGTTGAAGGAAGATGCTGGCTTCTGGTGGTACTTTGGAAAATTGACAGTAAAAACACTAAACTCATTAAAAAATAATCCCCTCTACTATGGGACTGTTGTACCCATTCTTTCCATGTCAGCTCACCCTGTTTCTTCCCGAAAAAGACCTTGCTTTTCGAGTGAACTCTTGGAAAGCCAAGAGCGAAGGATTTCAGAATTGGTCTCTCGCAAGCGGCACTCTGAAGTGCATAAGCCTCTGCTGTGGGTTTTTTAACTTATCTGGTGCCCAAGTCTGACGCAGACGTCGGAAACATTCACCTTATCTTTATCTGCCCACATTACACATTTGGCCCCAACAAAGACCTCTGAGCTCCCAAGGCTTCCTCTGCTGAGTTGCTTTGAAGACAAACACCGGCTCATAGCTCTTCATTTCTGATATTTCACTGAACACACATGCTTAATATGAAAAGATGTTTATTATAAGTATAATCATTTTATTTTTTTAAATTTATTTATTTATTTTTGGCTGCGTTGGGTCTTCGTTGCCGCACGTGGGCTTTCTCTAGTTGCGACGAGCGGGGGCTACTCTTTGTTGCGGTGCGTGGGTTCTCACTGCGGTGGCTTCTCTTGTTGTGGAGCACAGGCGCTAGGCGCACGGGCTCAGTAGTTGTGCCTCGTGGGCTCAGCAGTTGTGGCGCACGGGCTTAGTTGCTCCGCGGCATGTGGGATCTTCCCGGACCAGGGCTCGAACCCGTGTCCCCTGCACTGGCAGGCGGATTCTTAACCACTGCGCCACCAGGGAAGTCCCTATAAGTATAATCATTTTAAAAGAGCATTGTGAGGGTATGTTCTGTCAACCGCTGCACATCCTGGGTCATGTCCTTAAGCCTGGGGTAGCACGGTGGAAATCAAATACAGTACAGCAAGATGGAAAAGAATTATTGCAGAAACGTATTCTTGGTTTTGTGGTGAATGGGAGGTTTAGCATAATCTAGAGATGATGTCTTAATGGGATATGAAGTGAGAATAATGAACTCCATCCAAAGATTCTGTCCCAGAAAGTGGTGAAGTGACCTAAATTGTTAAGTATTAGGACATTTCCAAATCATTTCCTTTTATTCTTCACCTCTGCTATGGTTCAACCCAGTTAGAGAATCCTATACTTATTTAGCACAGGAATTTGAAAAGGAGGGTTAAAAATCCATGCTGTAGGCATCCTTCACCCTACACACGATAATGCAAAGCCCTGATGTCTTTGGTGTGTAGTGAGCGTGTTTCTGCTTGCAAAAATGCACAGATATTCATCTTAAAGGCTCTGGACACCTAAAAACATCTTCCAGATGGGCAATAAAATCCTGGTTACACCAAGTTTCCTGGTACAAGTTCAGTGACTTGTTTTTCCCAAACCTGATTCACAGGAGACCTCAGATCCCCAAGCTCTCCCTCCGTTCTCCCCAACTGCAAGAGAGAGTCACCCCCGACAACTGCTCTGACTCCCCCTCGGGGCTCTCTGTTTCCTGTTTCAAATGAAGGAAAAGCCCTCCCAGATTTCTTTAAAGACCAGTCTCATGTGGTTTAAGCCTCCATCCCAGCAACAGTCCCTCGTGCTCCAGGGGAAATTCCAAACGCAGGTCTCTCTGCCAGGAGAAGATTTTACAATCCACCCCTGCAAAGCAGCATCTCACTTTAATGATGACATGGTGATGTTATCCACAAACACAGCAGGAACTCCGTGAGACGGGATATAAATTCCATTTTCAGAGCATCCTGGAGGAGCAGGGCTTTTGGGAAGTGAACCATCCTGGGCCCCCTGCTTGGTACATAGAATAAGGGTCGCCGACATTGAACATGACAAGTGGACGATAAATCCACACTAAAACAAAAGGTAAAACCAACATTTAGGTGACTCCTAAGTACAAGAGAGGTTGACAGTCTGGTTCAGAGCAAAGTTCTCCTCCCTGGTAAATTATATTTGTGAAAATGAACTCATGTTTTTGGGTGTAGAGATGACATACACCATGTATATCTGCTTATCTTGGCTTCGGTATTTGATATGCAGGAAGAAACTTGCTACAAACAGGAATGCTCGGTGTGACTGTACTTGGTAGAGTGAACAAGGGCAGGACAGGTCTTTTGCGAGGTAACTAAGTATCAAGGCGGTCCTCAGAGTGAAGTCTTAATCTGATAGGACTCGTGTCCTTATAGGAGGAAGAGAGTGTGTTCTCTCCCTCTCTCTCTCTGTCTCTCTCTCTCTGTCTATCTCTCTGCATGTACCGAGAGGCACGACCACGTGAGGTCACAGGGAGAAGCCACCATCTGCAAGCCAGGAAGAGACCTCTCCCTAGAAACCAGCCCTGCTGACACCTTGATCTCAGACGTCCAGCCTCCAAACTGGGAGACAATAAATGTCTCTTGAATAAGCCAGCCTGTCTGGGCTCCCCTGATGTGGCAGCCTGAGCCGTGTCATGTGCGAGTCTATAAGCCTCTAGTGCTCAAGCTTTCCTCTCCGTTCTCATCGTCCTCTCCTCCAGGACAGCTAGTCAACAGTCAGCAAACACTCTTCCGAGTTTTCTGGGCAATGGCTACCAAGACAGGTTGAGGGAGTTGCTGAGAGTTTTTAAAATTTTGCAGTTACGTGGCATATTACCCTGGACCCTGCTCAGTCGCTCAGACGTGGACTGAAGACTGCTCCTTTAACCAGTCCCATTTCCTCCGAAGGGTGTTTCTCTCTTTAGACATATTCTAGTAGCCTTTTGCCAAGACTTTCATCATTTTCCATTTCTCCCTGGAATCCCCCCAACCTCTCCAGGTCTCAGTTGGCTCTGAACCGCCTGTCAGCTGAACGTCTACAAGCTGGCCCTCCTTGGAATGGAGATCTGAGGACACCGGAGATATTCTGAAGTTGGTGAGAGCTCTGAGAACGTGTCTCGTGTGCGTACGTGGCTTGGTCTTGCTGTAGGACGAGGCTTATGCTTCAGTGTCAGGAGTGTGCTGACCCGAAGAGGTTTAAGCCCTGCAGACTCACTAAGTTTGTATCTGGTACTCCATGATATTTTGAACACTTAGGAACTGAGTTTAGGTTACACGTTCTTGGCCTTGCAGTCAACCCGATGGACTCCGATACCAGGTTTCCCCTTCTTCTATGAATTTATATTGTTGTTTTGTTGTTGCTTTGTCTCTCATACCTTTCATTGGGTGGACTGTGTCCCTGAAAAAGCTAGGTTGAAGTCTGAAGCCCCATATGTATGAATGTGACCTTATTTGGAAATAGGGCCTTTACAGATACAAATAAGCCAAGATGAGGTCATCAGGGTGGGACTTGACCTTCTAAGAGGAAGGAAATTCCATGTGATGACTCAGGCACACGGGGAGAAGATTGGAGACATGCAGCTACAAGGCCAGGAGCGCCAAGCATGGCCGGCCGCCCCCAGAGGCTGGGAGGGACGAGGAGGGATCCTCCCCTACGGGTTTCAGAGGGAGCGCGGCCCTGCCAGCACCTTCGTTTTGCGCTTCCAGCCCCCAGATGGCACATTTCTGTAGTGCTGAGCCACTCAGTCCGCGGTACCTTGTTCCAGCAGCCCTGGGAACCTCATCACGGGCTCAACTCAGTTTCATCCAATCACATCCCAGTATTTATTGAAAATACCTTCCACGCCCCCCGTTTTCCTCAGTGTGGCTGGTGGACATTAAACAGCAACGCTCCCTTGGACTGGAGGAAACGAGTGTCTCATTGATCTTAGACAAGATTAAGATACAACCTGTCCGGAGTTTATCGGGAGCCGGTTTATGATAACTGCTCCTAGCCCCGGGGCAAGGGGCATACGGTGGTGGTCAATGAGCCTCCAGGCTTCGCCCAGACTCACTCCCCTGAAGAAGGCGAGCAGCTAGCTGCTAATTTGGGGGCCATGTAGCCAGGACTCCTAAGGGCAGCTCCTACTTAAAATACTCTCTTACTGATTCGTGGGTGCCAAGGTGGAGGGGGCGGGGAAGGGAAGGAATGGGAGTTTGGGGTTAGCAGACGCAACTTACTATACACAGGATGGATAAACAACAAGGTCCTACTGTAGAGCACGGGGAACTCTATTCAATATCCTGGGATAAACCATCATGGAAGAGAATATGAAAAAACGAATGCATGTATATGTATACCTGAATCATTTTTCTGTACAGCAGGAATTAACACAACTTTGTACATCATCTCTACTTCAATAAAAAATATTGATTAAACAATTACTCTCTGTCATTTTACCCACCACGAGAAAGAAAAGGAAGGGAGTTGCCCATAGAAGAGAAAGGGAGATGGGATGAGAGAAGAAAAAGAAGAATGGAGATGCATGTTTGTTGAACCCGAACTCATGCCAACCTTACAAGAAAAAGGAGAAAGCAGATAGAATGGTGCCCACTTTATAGATGAGGTGACAGGAGTTAACGAGGTAACCGGAGAGTCAAGGACACAGAAATGGTCAGTTCCAGGACAGTTTTCCTGGCCTCAACATCCTTCTTTATCCCGGTGCCCCCCACTTCCTCCTGGTGCATGTGGGCCAAGTATGATTAGGAAAATATAGCCACCATATTGCTGGGAAAGGACTCAGGATGAATTGTATCAACACCAGAGAAGACTTACTCCATGTTTATTTTTTCCCTTGAGTTGAAAGGCTCAATGCTTTCATTTCAGATGAAAAAACAAACATTTTTTTTTTTCCGAGAAAGGAGACACTCCAAGGGTAGCTGTCATGGCTCTGTAAACCCAACATTTTCGTCATTCAAAGAGAAGCATCATTGAGTGTATATTTAGAAGAGAAATAGAAAGCCTCAGTTACCCTTTATTTCTTTTAGGAGGAGAGCAGAGAGAAACAAAGTGACAAACAACCAAGCAACACCATCTCCGTGATGGAGCTGTGTCTTGGCCATGCCACATGTGTCTCCCAGACAGCGCATGTAACTCACGGGACAGCCTGAGTAGACGGCGGAAAAGTCAAGCCATTGCTTCCAACACAATCACCGCAATATTGATTGCTGAAAAGGAAGGATGTACACCAAGAAAAAAAATCGACAGCAACCCACGGTGGTGCCGATAGGAATGCCCGTGTTTCACATTCTCGCATTTTCGTGTATTTAATTGTTTCTACTGTAAATAAGCTAGGAATAAATTGCAAACTTGGGATAAAGGTTTATATACACTCCCTTCAGGTATCAGAATGTAATTTGCAGCTCACTAGAGTAGATAGTATAGACATACGTTTATCCAAATGTGATAATAGGAAATTCAAACATTAAGAATTGATGGACAGGTACTTCCCTGGTGGTCCAGTGGTTAAGACTTTGTCTTCCAAGGCAGGGGGTGTGGGTCTGATCTCCGGTCAGGGAGCTAAGATCCCACGTGCCTCACGGCCAAAAAAAAAACACAAATCAGCGAAAGGAAAACCTGAAACAGAAGCAGTATTGTAACAAATTCAATAAAGACTTTAAAAATGGTCCACATCAAAAAAAAAAATCTTAAAAAAAAAATTGATGGACGAAAACTTTATAAAGTATCTCACTTTACATGGAAAAAGGACTAAGTTGACAGATAATAATGAACCCTAACAATAGGACATTATGCAAGGTTGAAGGACACAGGTGTGAGTTATTACACTTTCTTGAACGCTTCGTAATAGCATCTAATGTTTTTCTTATGCTTAGTTTTACAGGCTGATGTCAGGCAATCAATTAACCCAAAAGTACCTAGACTCAAATTTGGGGGAGTTAGAAAACACAATTCAGAGCCCCAAAGAATTAAAATCTAACAAGATCTTTTTTAAAAACACTGATTGCATCTTTGTGGTCTATTTCTAACAGATACCAGTATGGTCACAGATGAAATGTGAAACGGAGATTTCAATATATGTCTACTAAAATTACGTAGAGTAGGTTGACATTTTACTGACAACAGCAGAATTTAATTTTTCTTCCATTAACTTTTATACCTGCAACTATCCAAATAATTGCATCATTTAATCTCTAACATTGAGACTGTCGAATAAAAATTATATATATATATATATATATATTCACAACCTAAAAGTTGAGAGTCATGTTTTATTCGGCGAAAATTTTTAGGACTTCAAGCCCGGGAGGCAGCATGTCAAGTAACCCTGAGAGAACTGGTCCGAGGAGGTGAAGGCGTAGCTACGTTATATCGAAGTTTTGCAACAAAGGGCAGGTAGTGGGAACAAAAGATCACTATTAATGGAAGGAAACCAGATATCTCGTGTTAAGGAATTAGGGCTTTTCTATGTATGAGAAGATGCAAGGGAGTCTGGGCTCACTGAAAGCATTCCTTTGATACGCACCTCAGCTCTCTGGGGCCAGGGTCCTGTGTTTTCCCATCCTGAGTTTCCTCAGGGCTCACCGTGGAGAGCGGCTGCAGCCTGATGGCTGCTAGATGGCAGGAATTCTTTCTTTTCCTTCCTGGGTTCCCTCAGGGCTCAGCGGCTCACCATATGCTGTGGCTGAAATTGCTGATGACTGACATTCTTTGTTTACTGATATGGCCGGCAATATTCCATTTCTCAAGACACAATGAAAATGGAATTACACGGAGGGTTTCTGACCCTGTGAAATACTGTTGCTGCATTACCATGTCTGACCAGCCTGTTCCTACACCTCAACAGGGATTTTCATAAGTAGAAAATTCTTTTCTTTCAATTTTTGAAAAGACAAGTTCTCCCCCGTTTTCATCCAAAGATAATAAATTGTAGGGCTTCTCCTTGCCTCTACACGATGAGACCGAAGAGAAGTCACTCTGTAAGGTCCAAGGGCATTATGAAGAAAGCAGTGCTTCACAAAAAGGGAATTTGGAAGGAGTGTCTTCCTCTCTGCACCCAAAGCTGACCTCAGAGCCGGGCTGGCTTCCCACACTTCGGTTCTGACAAAAGATAGGGGCTACCAGTGAAACTAAACAGATCACAAGATCTACCAACTGTGAAATCTGACTGGGGGAACGACCACAGCCTTGTTGCCTGTACCTGTGGACCACAGTTATTCAGACCCATAGGAATTGGAATTTCCATGATACTGGACGCACGCCAGTTTGAAATTAGCCGAGGCAAGTGTTCGCACAGCTGTCCTGGCTAATTTTAACAAATTTTGCAAGAAAGGAAATTGAAATAGGCCAAAGGATTTCTGAAGAAAGAAGCAAAAAAGAAATCATTGATAATTGAGTCTTCACAATCAGCTGCACGTCCTAGAAAAAGCTGGGGTATCCTGGTACTCACAGCTCTGGAGTAAAAATGATTGTTTTTTCAGGGTACAGGTCCTATATCAATTTAGGAAACTCTTATTGAGTATTTGATGCCAACTTTCGTCCAATCTCCCCTTATTTATTGCTAGTAGACACCAGTTTTGGGGGGGTATCCATTTCTCCTTCCTGAGGTCATATATTCCAAGGGAGGATTTTGGTGAAATGCTGATTGTATCAAGGTAACCATGGGTGGTTCCATTTTCCACATCATGTATGAGTTAAGTGTAGGCATATAACACAACTTTACGTAAAAACAGGAGATCAGGTCTTCCAGGGAGCTATTAGATAAAGTTCCCTCTCCCCGGGACAGGGACACAGGGTAAGAGGGGTCCCTTTCTGCCACCTGTGGACATCACCGGGGATGTCCAGTCTACATCTCAACACCATGAGAGGAGCTAGCCTGTAGACAAAGCCAAGACGAGGAAGACGGCCAAACCCAATGATTCCGTGCCTAGAGCTCCTCATTGTGTGCGAGCGTGCATTTCCTCATTGTGTGACCCTGTGGGGATGATTATTTTCTGTTAGTTTCCGCTAAAACTGATGAAAAGAGTCCAACTCTTCATAGGCACAATACTCGTTTGTGTAGACCCTCTGGCTCGGGACGGGATAGGAGGTGACAAGGAGGAAGGAAAGGTAGAGTTGGGATGGTGATGGCCCCAAAGGCCACTGCTCTTGCCACCCCAGGCAGAAACACCCACCTGTAAGGATGGTGTCCCCACCTTACCTGCTTTGGAAAAAGATGCCCTAAATTAACGAGGTGCTTTCTCTTCCAAGATTTGCCTTATCCTCAAAGATCTCGCTCAACTTGCATCTCTTCCTTGGGGTTTTCTTCGTGCCAACATATGTGACTGTTCTCCTTTCTGGATCTCTCATTTCTAATGTCTGAATGTTTTCATGTCCTGTTCAAGTCATTTGCAAGAACCCTGAATGGGTGGTTGACATATACCTACATCTATTGGCTCCCTAACGTACAGAATTCCAAAATTAGTGGTTGCTCAACTCACTACGTAAAACCAGAAATCAGCAAACGTTTTCAGGCCTGATAGTCAATATTTTCAGTTCTGTGGGTCATGTGGTTTTATCTATTTCATCATAGCAAGAAGCAGCCACAGGTGATTCATAAATGAATGAGCACAGCTGTTTGCCAATAAAACGCTATGTCAACAAATATCACCCTTCCTTTGAATTTTTGAAAGTATTTTAACATTTAGAAACCGTTAGCTCATGGGCGAGTCTGATCCGGCATGTTGTCGATGGCGGCAATACACCCATAAAGATTTAACCATTTAGGAAATCACGCAAAACTTCAGGCGACTAATGAAATCCGCTGAGCTTCGGTTTTCTCTCAAATCACGCTATCGTTTTGGAAGAGGTATTTTGTTATTCTCATTTCCTCAGGTAGTAATAAAAGGCAATCATATTTGCGGGTGAACTGATTCCAAAGTAATGTTAGCTTCTCAGGTGCGCTGTAAAAAATTAAAATTCCCCTTCAAATCTATTCATGGAAAATTCCTCGATCCATTTTGCGTCAAAATGTCAAAACACTGCGTCAAGGATTTAAAACGGCACGTACGGATGCCAACATGTAACTCCTTTTCTCCTCAGGTTAAAAAATAAACAGTTTTATAGAAATGCTAGCTCAGCGTCTATGAACTTGCATATTCCTGAGGAACCACTGTGTTTGGTGAGACTGGAGGAATTACAGGAACTGTAATAAATTCATCATTTAGTCATACAGCTGTGAACAGTCCCAAGGGCACGCTTTCAGGCATAATATACTTTTATAAGTTTAAAATCTCACAAGAGGGCTTTGTTGCAGGGGAAACGCAGAAGCCAGTACAAATATAAAAGATACATGCTCTCTTGGAAATGTGTCCATCACCACCGTGAAAGCAAAAAGTCGCCCATGACTTTTTTTTGATCTCGTCCAATGTTTTTTGAGTTCATAGACATGGTCAAATCCTAACCGTTTTCAAATCTTCAAGATTGTTTCAATTCAGGGGCTCGGGATCTGCATGGCTTCACCCATCCAATGGGTTCCTTTAGGGCAAAATTGCCTGCAGCCTCAGGGAATCCACGTTTTAGGTAAAACAGATTATGTTTATAGAGCATAAAAGTCCTGGAAGTCAACACTTGTTCTTTTCAAAGATTTTAAGTCAGCTATAACCAGAGCATGTCACGCCTCCACACACTTGTGAAATATTTGCCTAGGTCCATAAAAACGGCCGTACTGGAGTGGATGCATGCGTCTTTCTCTGCTCTGCGAATTAGAGAATGTTTTACGTTGCCAAGCGTCGGCTTGACCGGCCACATGGCATGTGGGTTTAGGTATTCCTGGGAGAACCCATGTCTTGACATCCCAGACTGTGCTTTCAACCCATGTGACCACAGGCTGCCGCCCTGCTCACGGCCTCACCCACCAAAACCCTGCGTCTGCAAAAGTCCTCTAGATTTTTGTCCGTTATTTTTCTTGGAAAACTGGAACCCCAGCCATACCTTATAACTCATTTCCAATTTCACCAAATGCAAAACGAAGTCATACAGAGAGAAGACAGGTCTAAAGACAGTCTCCAAAATGGATTGGTTTCGGTACAAGTGCTTCTTTGTTCCTAAACTTCCCAACCGTTCAGAATCACTTGCACCAGAAGACGGGATGGGTCATAGCAGTGTATCACCTGTCTTGTGAAAAGTCACAGCCAGGTTGGGATTCAAGTTTCTTTGGAAGTAAATTGGATCAATGACAAAAAAAAAAAAAAAAAAAAAAAAACACAACTGGGGCTTCCCTGGTGGCGCAGTGGTTGAGAATCTGCCTGCCAGTGCAGGGGACACAGGTTCGAGCCCTGGTCTGGGAAGATCCCACATGCCGCGGAGTGTCTGGGCCCGTGAGCCACAATTACTGAGCCTGCGCGTCTGGAGCCTGTGCTCCGCAACAAGAGAGGCCGCGATAGTGAAAGGCCCGCGCACCGCGATGAAGAGTGGCCCCCGCTTGCCGCAACTAGAGAAAGCCCTCGCACAGAAACGAAGAGGCATACACAGCCATAAATAAATAAATAAATAAATAATAGATAATTTAAAAAAGTACACAACTGCCTATGGGGTGCTACAAGCGTGAGCAATTCAGATGTGCCTTACGATTAACCGAGGTCAGTGTGATGGGGTGTTTGTGCCCTTCCTAAATCCCCCCATGAAAAATTACAGGCATATCTCATTTTATTGCGTTCACAGATATTGCACTTTTATTTATTTATTTATTTTTTACAATTTGAGGTTTTGTGCCTATGCTGCATGGGGCAAGTCGATCAGTGCCATTTTTCCAAAACCATTTGTCTCTGGGTCACATTTTGGTAATTCTTCCAGTATTCCAAACTTGTCCACTCTGATTGTGTTAGTTATAATCATCTGTGATCAGTGAGCTTTGAAGTTAGTACTACAACTTACTGAAGGCTTGGAGGACGGTTAGCGTTTTTTCGCCATAAAATACTTTGTAATGAAGGTACGTTGCTTTATTCGATGTCACGATACCGCACACTTAATTAGACTACAATCTAGCGGGCCGAGAACCAACACCATTCGTGGGACTTGCTTTATTGCGATAGTTACTTGGTTGCAGTGAACCTACAATATCTCCGAGGTCAGCTTGTAAATGAGAGCCTCTCAGACTTGCTTCATCTGGATATAAATACAAACAGATATGTGGCTACAAGTCCGCAAAGAGGATAAATGGCCAGGAAGATAGGAAAGCCGCCAAAGGTCCCGTCCACGTCAAGGCTTCTGGTGGACATTTTAAATTCCAATCCTGGGACAACGTTATTACTAGAATCTCAGTAGATGGCTGCAAACCACACAAAAATAAGAAGGGGTCTGTCTTGCTAATCTCTCTCTTTCTCTCTTTCACACACACACAGACACACACGTATCTGTGATGAAAAAGAGAAAAGTATGATCAAAAACCCAGGCTCCAAAAAGGGAACCTTCCTAAACTGTTGGGGATGTAAATTGGTGTAGCCGCTATGGAGAACAGTATGGAGGTTCCTTAAAAAATTAAAAATAGAACTACCATAGGACCCAGCCAGCCCACTCCTGGGCATATACCCAGAGAAAACTATAATTTGAAAAGATACATGCACCCCAATGGTCATTGCAACACTATTTACAATAACCAAGACATGGAAGCCACCTAAATGTCCATGGACAGATGAATGGATAAAGAAGATGGGGTGCATATACACAATAGAATATTACTGAACCATAAAAAAGAATGAAATAATGCCATTCACAGCAACATGGATGGACCTAGAGATGATCATACTAAGTGAAGTAAGTCAGACAGAGAAAGACAAATACCATATGATATCACTTGTATGTGGAATCTAAAACATGACACAAATGAACTTACTTACAAAACAGAAACAGACTCACAGACATAGAAGATAAAATTATGGTTACCAAAGGGGAAAGGGGGAGCTGGGGAGGGATAAACTGGAAGATACACACTACTAAATGTAAAATAGATAATTTATAAGAACCTGCTGTATAGCATAGGGAACTCTACTCAGTACTCCGTAATGACCTACATGGGAAAAGAACCAAAAAATAATAATAATAGAGTGGATTCACTTTGCTGTACACCTGAAACTAACACAACATTGTAAATCAACTCTACTCCAATAAAAATTTTAAAAAAACCAAAAAACCCAGGCTCCAAAGAAACCTCCAGGCACTGCATTTCATTAGATCCGGCCAAGACAGCGTCAGTGCAAGACTTAGCCAAGGTCGGACTTAGAAGGAACGGTTCCCCCAGACCACCAGTTGCAACCTTTGGGGGTCCCCAAGACCACGCTTGAGTTTGATCATTCACTAAAGGGACCCCAGAACTCACGGCAAGCTGTTATACACTTAGGGCTCTCGTGTATTCCATGCAAGGGACACGCAGTGGAGTCAGCCACAGGAAGAGGTGCACAGCTCAGGGTCCGGGGGAAGGGGTGCCCCGCGCAGGGTCCAGGAAAGCACCCAGCGCAGAGACCCTGTGGTCCTCTCCCTGTGGAGCACACACTCCTCCTGGTAACCCCTGGTGATCATACCTCTGCAGGAAGCATCGCTAACCAGGAAAGCTCACCCCACCCTCAGTGTTCAGACTTTATCGAGGGCTCCATGGTCAATGGCCTGCATGATGGACCTCAGCCTTCAGCCGCTATGGAGGTCGGAGCTGAAACTTTGGGCAAGACCCAAAGCTCCCACCCTACATCACAACATCACTGCCAGTTTGACCAGCCCTCACCCCCAAACTCCCTGGTAGCACCTGACCCCCGCCCACCCCATGTCACATTTTAGACCCTAAATCCAGTGATCCAAGTTCCCCAGGCAAAGAAAAAGACACTCTTATCAGGCAGGACACTCCCAGGACTTCGAGGTCATCTCCGGAGCTGAGGTCAGAAGTCAGGCCTCTGTGTAAACGAGGTCAGTTTCTTTACTTACGTACCAGGGCTGGCTGCAAATGTTACCTTGTCTGCTTTGTGGGAAGACGTATGGTCTCGGAGCAGAGGGTGTGTGTGTGTGTGTGTGTGTGTGTAATTAAAATATTATGTACTTGACTACTGAATTTCGTTTTTTATGTCCCCCCGAAATTCTTTGCCCAGGTAATAGCTTTTCTTACCTCATCTTAGCCCCGTCCTGGGCACCACTGATGGTTAAAAATTCATATAGATGTGTGTGTGTGTGTGTGTGTGTGTGTGTGTGTATATACACACACACACATATGTATATGCATAATATATACACACATATGTTTATACATATATACATATGTGTATATATAGTTGGTTACAATGACATCTATTTTTGTACATACATATTATATTTTATACATATAGAATTATGTATTTACTTATGTGTGGCTGGTTAAAATATACAATATATTTTATACATATTAAAAACTATAGACATATGTTTGTACATATAATATGCATATGTATGTATATATGACTCGTTAAATTATATCTGTATATACATATATTATAGTTAATACATATAAAATATATGTTTATATAATATATTCATAAGTGTATACTATATAGCTGGTTAAAAATTGTATACACGTACACCCAGGGGCACACACAGTATAGCTGGATACAATTAACCAGTTGTGGTTAATGTAATACACACGTATACATTTAAAATTTATATATTGATATAAATGTATGTATAAAATATAATATATATACATAATTTTTTTTGGTGATTAAAATCAGTTTATTGATGGCTAACAAACACAAGGAAAAGCTGATATAAAGCTTGAAGAGGCCCACAGCTGCCTGTCGACAGTCACTCCGCTCCCAGCCATGTTTTCTCTGAAGCATCGTGTCTCTCACTCTCCCCCAACTTTGTTCTGGCCCAGTAATTCTATCCTGTTGCACAATTGCTCATCCTTTATCCACCTGTTTTTGATTACCAACTGTTCTTTATTTTAAAGGTAGTTACTGGCTAATTAAATAGAAATTAACTACACTGAGAGACAGGGTTCCCAATGATTGGATTATTGCTTCTTCCTGTGGCAAATATTCATTCTTCTTTAGGCAGTTCTGACAGCAGAAATCCCAAAGGCGAAGTCCAACACCCTTTGCCAAGGCCCCTTAGGACAACTACCTGCTATACCCAGAGTTTCGGGAAGTAGGGATGGGATGCTCTCTTCACCCATTAGGACCTAAGCAAGCTGGGCTGTAACCAGAGCTGTTTCCTGTTGTGATTCAGTTAAACCATTTCCGATTTAAGACTCTCCTACCAGAAGGTCAGTTTTATTTCACTGAAGACGGGGGAAAATCTTCTGATTTTCTTCATTTTTGGAGACAGCTGGAATGCATCTTCCTTTCCACCCAAACACTGAACACTGTTTGGTTGAGTGAGGCAGAGGCTGGCTCCCTTCCTGGGTTGGGTGGAGCATGTGGACTAAATCAGTCAGATTCAGGGAACAGCTGAGCTGAAGGCTTCCTACTTTCAGGTCAGATCCATTGTGCTAATCACCTAGATAATCTGATATGGATATCATTTATTCTAAAATAAGAACCAGAAACACATCGGTGACAGAATTCAATAGTCCAAGCCTTTTTCAATCTTTTTTTTTAACATCTTTATTGGGGTATAATTGCTTTACAATGGTGTGTTAGTTTCTGCTTTATAACAAAGTGAATCAGTTATACATATGTTCCCATATCTCTAAAAATATATGTATTCATACATAAATGCATTGTAACCAGCTATATATAACTCTGTGTGTGTGTGTGTATATAGATAGATAGATATAATTTTTTAACCAGCTTGGTGCCCAGGGCAGGGCTAGGGTGAGGTGAGAGAAGCAGTCACCTTGGCAAAATTTTCAGGGGGCAGCAAAAAATTCAGTAGTCAAGACACGTAATATTTTAATGCAATATTATAATAAATCAGATGAATGCAAAAACAATCCATGATGAACAAACCATCAGCATTTTAAGCAAAGACCATTTCCTTCTCTAAAAGAGACTATTTTTATGTTCACCCTGAAGGCTCACTAAATACCCCCAGATGCCTGGAAAATGACATACCTTCCCCTGTACTGCCTCAGGATCATTACTGGGGGGAAAACAACACGATCTGACGCAAGAAAACCATAATTGGAATAGCATGCTGAGTGCTTAATTGGGCTTCAATTTGGCCCAACTGCATGGAAACCAGGGCCCCTGGCATTGAAATGACCACATTAATTGCCCTTTTCGATGGCCGTTCATGGGCTGGACCTACACTAACAAGGTCGCCTGGGGTTGACTTTTTGTGGAAAGCCGTTTCCCAGTGCGTAATCCATGAGCTCTGGCTGGGTCCCACCAACCCAGGAAGGAAGGCTGATTTCTGAGCAAAATTTGGAGAGAGAGGATTGGTTGGAAAGAAGTGACAGAGTTCTAGGACCCTTTAGCTCGGAATGGATCTTTTTTTTTTTAATTTGTTTTGTTGAAGTATAGTTGATTTACAATGTGTTCGTTTCCGGTGTACAGCCAAGTGCTTCAGTTATACATATATATACATTCTTTTTCCTATTCTTTTCCAGGAGTTTGGGATTAGCAGATGCAAACTATTATATACCGGAACACAGGTTCATCAGGAAACTTGGAAATAAGACCTTTCTCCAGTACCTTCTTGAACAAATCCAGAGAAACAGCAAACAACTGTTCTGTTCCCTGGGAAGCGTCCAGGAGCACCACTGGAGGTAAAAACCATGGAAAACATGGAACCAAGAAGATTGCATCTCTGAGTCCTCGAAATTTAAGAGCACGGAGAAGACTGGCCGGTCTCCCAAGCATGATGTTGGAACGTTGCCGTCGGAGTTCTGAACCCTGAAACGTCAGACACACCAACGCCAGGCATGCTTCTGTCGTTTGCTTATAACCATGCCGTCGGAGTTCTGAACCCTGAAACGTCAGACACACCAACGCCAGGCATGCTTCTGTCGTTTGCTTATAACCGTGCTGTGTGTCAGCTGAGATTTACTTGGGAGCATGGGATGCCCTCCAGCACAAGCTGTCACAGACATGCCACGCGGGCATGAGAAGGAAGAAAGACCACCATAGTGAGATGCCTGCAGGGTCCCCAGAAAGGACACCACATAAGACCCCGCACTCGGAGTCGGCATCCCACCCCCATCCCTGACCACGTTCAGGGGAACCAGGAAAGGAGGAAATGTAGTCGAGGAAGCCACCCCAGGCGGAAGATGGAGGGTCTTGTTGGCAGGGGACCTACACTGGAGGACCACCCCATCTTTCCCATGGCCACATGGGGACCGCCCTCCCTCATGTAATAATGCAAGGGCACCTGTGCTCAGCCGTAGCAAACGTACCCAATACCATCCAAAGCGAGCTCTGATTCCCTGGTAGAACCAACAATTTCTTGGTTACTGGGAAGTACCCAGCAATTACCCTGAGTGTGAAGAATTAATTCCTGCAAACAGTCCTAAAAGGAACACAGCACTGTATCTGTCCTGTAATACCCTTGACAGGAAATCCTTCCAGCTTACAGGGCTCTTCTCTTGGCAAAGAGCAACTGCCACGGACATGTTCCTGCCAAAGAAAACTTCCCTTGAGAATGTGTATCTACTTAACTGTGGGATTTCTATTTACTAAACTTTGAAAGCCGATCCTTTTCCCATAACCACAACCTAATACCCTCTAAACAATCATAGTTAATTATATACACCATTTTCTAAAGCATCCCATAAACTCCTCTCCCCCACCCCTTTTTTTATTTTTTTTCGGTACGCGGGCCTCTCACTGCTGTGGCCTCTCCCGTTGCAGAGCACAGGCTCCGGACACGCAGGCTCAGCGGCCATGGCTCACGGGCCCAGCCGCTCCGCGGCATGTGGGATCCTCCCGGACCGGGGCACGAACCCGCGTCCCCTGCATCGGCAGGCGGACTCTCAACCACTGCGCCACCAGGGAAGCCCCACCCCCTTTTTTTTAAACCGACCAACTTTAAGGCCAATATTTACAGAAATTCTAGACATCACTTTCAACTTTTTCAATAGTTTTAGCTCCTAAGGACACCCAGAATGATTCTTAAGGTAATTTTTTTTTAATGTATCACGATTTGTCTTTGGGTCTTATGCGATTTTGCCGGCAAAGTTGACTCACTGACGGCATTATTGTCCTGAATAGGAAAAACACGAGTTACTCCCATAATGCTGAGGGGTACTGGTAGATGCCGTTGTGTCCTGAATAGCTAGTCGTCGGGACAAGTGCCTCAGACTCCCCGGGGGAACAAGGAAGTAGCCAGGTTAGGAGATCAGACACATCCCTTCACTGTCTTGCATCTTTGAAACCACAGCAGTGGTTACTTTACAGGAAGTGAACAGACTCTTGTTTAAAAAAAAAAAAAAACTCTTAAGTTTGTGAAAAAAAAAAAAACCCACACTTTTCTTGCCAATTTCATTACTTTTTGTCTGAAATGATGTCCTGAGTCATCCACCACCAACAGAATCCCCACAAATAATTAACCAAATGAGAACGATAATCGTGCTCTGAGCTCCAGAGAAAAACAGATGCGAGGCGCGCGCGCGGCTCCACAAACATGCAACTCTCCCGGTATCTATGGAATCGCAGAAATTCATAACAGAAAAGGTAACCACCCAATAGCAACCTTGGAACCCACACTCCCTTTCTCGATACACAAAAGGGAGGGATTTTGAATTATGCACTCTTATTATTTCCAAACAAAATTTAGAACTTCTCCAAGGGAAATCCGCGCGGGCATCTGGTTTCAATCGGCCCTAATGTCATTTTTTGTGTGGACCATTTTTTTGTTTGTTGGGTTTTGTCCTTGGCAAGGCCAGTGTCTCTGTAAATTTACTCATTGGGAAGATGGTGGTGGCTCATTCCCCCACACATGTATTAAAATTTTGTTTTTAGAATTGATACAAATCTCAAAGATAAGCTTGGGATCTGAAGTGTGCGTCTGTGTATCATTCATGGAGGAAGGAATGGACACAAATGTCCATTCGTGATGATCTGAATGCAGACTAGGAAAAAAAAGACAGTAACATTGACCAAGAGTTGCCTGTGATTGGCATTTTTTGTGGTCACTTTCTGAGTCCCTTTTTCTCCCTTCTTCCACTGGGACACAAGTATGAAAGTGATGACCACAAAGGCATTTCTAAGGGTTCTGTGGCTGTCATGTGTGTACTGAGCATCAAATATTTCCTGCTCTGTGCGTCTAGGTCCACAGCACCTCTTGTAGATGAGGGTGGCAGTGACCCTAGTTCTGGACCATCCCCTTTGAGCAGAAGTAACTCCAGAGAGCAGAATCCCTGCTGATGCTTCATGGGTACGGCGTGACCTGAAGGAAATGAATCTTTGCTGTGGCTTCAATATAGACATTTAGGGGATGTGACCACCGAACCCCTGTGTTCACATAGCTGCTCATGGCATCGGTGTTCTGGTCTTGACCCCTCAAGATGCCAGAACTTAAAGACCTGGAATGACTTATCCTAGGTCAGGAAACCATGGTGGTAGAGACACAAGTGGAACTCTCACTTTCTGATGGAACCTTTACATAATTACATGATGTCTTCTGTTACAAGGAGCTGTGATTACGGAAGCTTTAGACACTGCGAAGGATCTTCCTTATACACTTCAACACACTTGCCCTTCTTGATCTCCCCTTCCCACGGAGACAAACAAATTCTTAAACAGACATTGAACCAAAATGCAAGTACTCCTGGCAGTAGAAACACACTGGCTTAACTTCCAACGGACAAGATGGTGGTCATCCAATCCATCTTGGGGGAAAGCAGCATCTCAACCATCCCCCCATCCATCCATCCATCCATCTACCCATCATATCATCTATCTACCTACCCACTTACCTACCTACCAGGGAGGTGAGGAGGGACCATACAATTTGGATGGAGGCAAAGGCACCATGGCAATCAGGCTAGTAGTAGGAGAGAGTGAGGATAGGGGAAGGAGAGAAATAACATAGAGCTAAAAGATCCTACCGATGCTGGTAGAATTTAATCTTGAGCAATGTTTTGTGGAAAATATAGATGCTCTGGGTGGAAGCGATTTGGCCCTGCGTCTGACAAAGCCATGTTCTACTTGCCTTTGGGAGAAAGGATTGTGTCAGATGTGTAGACTATTCATTCCAGACTGCAGTTCCAGGCAGAAGGCACTTGAGGGTGAGCAAGGACTGCGTTGGGGAGTTCTCTCCTGTGTCTCCATGCTGGTAATCCTACAGAGCGAAGAACTTTCCTTGATGGAGCGGATGCATGAAAATGGAAGAGCTATCTCAACAATGGCTAGGGGGATGAAAACCATGTTCCTACATCCAAATAGAGAATGCTATTAGTAATAGATGATAGGTAGGTAGGTGGGTAGGTATATAGACAGAAAGATGATAGATAGATAGATGATAGATATTGATATAGTGATAGATGTTGATAGGTGAATAGATACATACATACATAGGTGAATAGATAGATTTGATAGATGATAGATAGCTAGATAGTTGAATATAAATATATTGATCTCTACCTAGCTACCTAGCTACCTATCATCTATCCATCTATCTTTCTCTTTGGTCTCTGTCCTTATACGTGGAATAGAGGTCTATTCACAGCATTATGACAGGTTAGTTGGCACATAGAAAAGGGGGAAAACTACCTTCACCATGGAGAAATCTGACAAACACACCTGCACCAGGTGACAAAGGTCAACATCCACAGGGATAAGTCAGGTTGAGAGCAGGCACGCTGGACACAACGTGATGAGAAGTGCGCTTCACCTCTGTGGTCTTCCTCCCAAGAACCCATAGCCCTAGTGGAATCATGACCAAAACATCAAGACAAATCTCAGTTGAGGAATATTCTACAAAATACCTGCCCAGAGTCCTCCTCAAAACTGTCAAGGTCATCAAAAACAAAGAACGTCTTGGGCTTCCCTGGTGGCGCAGTGGTTGAGAGTCCGCCTGCCGATGCAGGGGACACGGGTTCGTGCCCCGGTCCGGGAAGATCCCACGTGCCGCGGAGCGGCTGGGCCCGTGAGCCATGGCCGCTGAGCCTGCGCGTCCGGAGCCTGTGCTCCGCAGCGGGAGAGGCCACAGCAGTGAGAGACTCGCGTAGCAGGAAAAAAAAAAAAAAAAAGGAAGTCTGAGAAAATGTCACAGCCCAGAGAAGCCTGAAGAGACAGAAACACTCAATGTCATGTGCGAACTTGCATGAGCTCCTAAAACAAAAAAAGCACATTAGGGAAAAACAGAGGAGATCTAAATAAAGTATGGAGTCTAGCTAATATCAATATAGGCTCATCAACTGTGATAAATGTACCATCTTCATGCAACACGTTAATACAGAAAACTGGGTATGGGGTATAAAACTACTCTCTGTACAAGACAGTACAATTTTCTGTAAATCTGCAACTGTTCTAAAAAGTGTATGTTTATTTAAATGTACCCAGGTGCATCTAAAGGTGCTAAAACAACCCGGAAGCTGTACCCCTGCACCGTAAGTCAACTAGAGACACAGGGAATCCCCTGAGTTAACCTTTGCCCTTCCAGAGATCCACGTACATTTCAGAGAGTCCCTCGGCAGACTTGCCCTGGCTCTGTGCCCCCTTCATTCTTTATCTTCTCATCACCACACCACTTCCAGAGAAAATGGATTTCTCCACCCTGACGATTCCCATCAACATCAAAAAACAAATCTGCAACAACTTGCCTCGTGTACCTTGTCGAAAAGACGAAAGTGATTTTGAAAGCTGAGTTGGCCATCACTGCAGAGTGATTTAAAGATACTGTAGAGGACTTCTCTGGTGGCGCAGTGGTTAAGAATCCTGCCTGCCAACGCAGGGGACGCGGGTTCGAGTCGTGGTCCGGGAAGATCCCACATGCCGTGGAGCAACTAAGCCCATGCACCACAACTACTGAGCCCGTGTGCCACAACTACTGAAGCCCACGCGCCCTAGAGCCCATGCTCCACAACAAGAGAAGCCACCGCAATGAGAAGCCCGCGCACCGCAACGAAGAGTAGCCCCCGCTCGCGCAACTAGAGAAAGCCCACGTGCAGCAACAAAGACCCAATGCAGCCAAAAATAAATAAAATAAATAAATTTATATAAAAAAGATACTGCTGATATTGTTTATACGTGTTTCATGTACAAATGAACCCAAAATATATTTCCGACGTTTCCCATATAGAGATTTTAAGCCCAAAGTGGGAGAAAAAAATAGATCATCCTTCTTCAACCGTTTTAATCATCTATTTCCCAAATCTTTCTCTTTATAACAAGTTTTGACAGGCTACCTGATCTCATACTTTGGAAAACTTGTCTCCCTAAAATATTTTAAACTCTAATTGCACACAACTTTCTTTTCACAAGTCCACCACTGGTATAAAAGTGCAGATAAGATTAATTTAGAAAGAAGTATAGTCTTATTTTTTTAACTCATCATATATGAGTGATTTTATAAAATATTATGGGGACGTTCTACCACTAGATCATTTCTTTCACTTAGCAATTGGCTAAAAATAACTGAAAATGAAACTAATGTCTACATCTGCCATTTTGAAACTTCTGTCCAAAAGATCCGTAGTTGAAACACAAGAGTTGGCAATTTAAAAGATAACATAGCCATTTATATTAAAAGCTCATTTCCAGCCCCAAGGTCTGCAGTCAGAGAACCGAGGACTAGGGCAGAATATGTGTAAATGTTCAATAATAAAAAACAACATTAACTGGAGTAAGAAGTGTAAATTTTTTACGTCTCCTACAGTTTGCAAATACTTTTCACATATGCAGTCCTTTCCAGGGTCCTGAGATATATGTATTATTATACAGTTTGACACTCGACCAAATCTTCCAACAGTTAAATGGCTGTAAGTGCAAAGCTGTAAATCCAATCCCATCTTACAATTCTAAATGCAGGGCTGCATTTATTCTAATTAAGGGTCAGGCTAAATTGGAGATGTGCTTATATAAAGCTGAACGTGAAAAGCCAGCTCTAGAATTCAGTCCTAAAAATTAAGAGCCCGGGCTCTGTAAAAAAAGATTCAGAATTTCGCTGATATTACTTTACTATTTGATCGATCCCAGCGTGACACTTGCCAGACAACGTGATCCCACCCGCTTTCATTTAAACAATGGAAGTGTAATTTACACTCCATCCAACTCACTTGTGTGAAGCAAAAGAGTTACTGAATTTTAGCAAATTTACCAAGTTGTACAGCCATCGCCATAAAACAATTTTAGAACATTTCCATCACTGCCCCCCAAATTCCCATGTATTCGTTTATAGTTAACCCTGTTCCTAAGCACCCCACACCCAGTTTCTGGCAATCTGCTCCCTGTCTCTATAGAGTTGCTTTTTCTGGACGTTTCATACAAATGAAATCTACAACGTGTGGTCTTTTGTGACTGGCTTCTTTCACTTAGCATTGTGTTTTCGTGATTGTCTATGATGTAGCATGCATCAGTACTCCATCCCTTTTTTTTCTCTCTCTTTGTAAAAAGACTTTTTGAAGAGTTATTTCAGGTTAACAGCAAAATTGAAAGGAAGGTACAGAGATTTCCCATAGACCTCCTCCGTGCCCACACACACAGCCTCTCCCATTACCCACATCCCCCTCCAGAAGGGGCACTTGTTACAACGGATGAACCTACACTGACACGTCATCTTCCCCCAAAGCCCATAGGTTTCTTTAGGGTTCACTCTTGGTCTTGTACATTCTCTGGGTTTGGACAAACTTATGATGACATTTATCCAACATCTAGAGCATCATACAGAGTAGGTTCACTGCCCTAAAAATCCTCTGTGGTCCCCCATCCATCCTTCACACCTGCCCCTCCTAAACCCCTGGTACCCCCACTGATCCTCTGACTGTCTCCCTAGTTTTGCCTTTTCCAGAATGTCCTAGAGCTGGAATCACACAGTCTGTAGCCTTTAGAGGTTGGCCCCTTGCACCAAGTCATACTCATTTCAGTTCCTCTGTGTCTTTTCATGGCTTGATAGCTCATTTCTTTTTAGCCTTGATTCATATTCCATGGCCTGGATGGACCACAGTCCCATGCATGTATCCATCCAGTTCCAGTTCCAGTTATGTATCCATCACCTCCTGAAGAACATCTCGGTTGCTTCCAAGCCATTTCTTACTCTTGCTACGTAAACTTCCACGGTATTTACGTACCACCTTTTTTATGCCCATTCCCCAAACTCCGGCCCTAGTGTTTGTTGCTAACAGTGCATAGCCGTCACCTCTCCAGCAGGTTGGGGGCCATGCCCTCAAGGAGGACTTGATTCTCTGCAATCCTCTCTCTGCACGTCAGGAACCGCATTTAATCTTGCCGCTTTTGGACCCCAGCACCATCCTTCCGCCTCCTGGCTTGGGACAGGAGGAAACAGCTTGCAGCCGAAGGATTGCGCAGACCTGATGCCATGGAAACCCTGGGGATTCTTGGTTTCTTCCTCATTCCTTCCTTAAGTGCATCTGGCAATGCACATCAAAGTCCCCCACCTCTGCCGAGAGAAGCCTCTGCTGAAATCCTCCGTCGCCTCCCACTGTACGTGAGCTCACGGGCGTTGCCTCTCTCCGTGGCTTCGCCTCTGTGGTTTTGCCTCTCTTCAAGTCTTCAAAGCAGTTGTCGTTGTGCTGTGGATGGGATCGGCTCGCTCCACCCTGTAGGTGGCCGGTCCCGACGTGTGGAATTTGAGGGACGCTGGACAGGAAAGCCGCGTTGTAAACAAAACGAATGTTAGTGAATTCCAGGGCAAACATATCCAAGGTCTTCAGAGCTGGTGATGTTGCAATCACGCAAGTTCACAGAGAGGACGTTCAGAACAGCACGCAGAGACTGCAGGAGGAAAACGTTTGCTTCCATAGGGAGCAGGGATGGCTACTTAATTCTCCACAAGGAAAAGAGTGAGAGAAACTCCTTCCTGTCTCTCTCCTCTCCTCCCTGAGGGAGAGGACGTGGCCTGTTCCCTTGGCCAAGCCAGGGGTCAGACCACGCACATCCTTTCTGAAGTGTCTCCAAAAACAGGCCTGCTGTTTCCTGTTCTGCATTCATCCCGAAAGCAGCGGGTGCTTCCCTTAGACTCTGTGTATCTTTTTCTAACGAAAGTGATGAAAATATGCTCTCTGGCGTGGTTTCTTTTGCCCACGATTGTGATTCCAGATGACAGATCTCACCCTTGATGTCTCTCCTGTCTTTTCGTGTCTCACCTAGATCAACTCTGGGGGACATTCATGGCAGGAGAAAGGATGCCAAGATGCATGTCCAGACCAACGTATGGATTTAAGAATGGAGAGGACAGAAAACTTTCCATCATCAATGTCACGAAGGTTGGGAGAAAGTGTAACAGGGAAGAACCAATCTGACTACATGTTGGATCTTTTCTTTTTTTACTTTAACCTTTGCATTCTACTGTTTTTGCTATAAGTTAATCACTAAAGGGATGTTGCCTACAGCTTAACATATACATAATAGCCAGTCTCTGGGAACCCTGTCTCCCCTGCCTGAGGGTTAAGCTAAAATACCTTTGTTCAGCTCACAGGAAACATACCAACCAGACCCACCGTGAATGACTGCAGGAAAGAAGAAATTAACATCCCCCCAGGAGTCTGGCTAGAACCAGGAAATATTTGCAATAAGTTATGGCTTTTTATTTTTTTGAAATTTACCTCTCTACCTCCCGCTCTTTGTTCTATAAAAAGAAACCAGCAAGCTAAACCAGGGCAAGATGGTTCTTTGGGACACTAGTCCCCCATCTCCTAGGTCTGCTGGGACTTCCCTGGTGGTCCAGTGGTTAGGACTCCACACTTCCGCTGCTGGGGGCCCGGGTTCAATCCCTGGTTGGGGAACTAGGCTCCCACAAGCCGTGCGGTGTGGCCAAAATGAATAAATAAATAAATAAGCTCACTCTTCCTTGCCCTAACAACTCTCCTCTCAATTTATTGGTCTGTTGTGGGGTGACGGTATGGGCTTGGTCTCGGTAAGAAATGGTCTGAACAAAATCGAACACGGTCTCACTAAAACAGCCAAGTGCAAGTCGAACAGATAGATGCATGTTATCCACTCATAGTTACAACGGATGGGCATTGTACTTGGACAGTGTCAAGTTCAGCGGATATTTTTAGATATTTGCCATCTGGTTTTAATAATATCTGCTGTTTCTGCTTGGTGGTTCTACTAGGTTGAACAGTATTCCCCCCGAAGATGGTTACCCTAGGTTTAACAGAGTTCCCCCCAAATTCACATCTGCCCAACGTCTAAATGTGATCTGATTTGAAACGTACAAGTGTAATGAGTTAAAATGAGGTCATCCTGGAGTAGGGTGGACCCTCAATCCACGTGAGCAGAGTCCTCATAGGAAGAGACGAGACAGGGAGCAGGCATGCGACAATCGAGGCAGAGATTAGGTGATGCGTCTCCAAACCAAGGTGCTCCAAAGATCTCCAGGAGCCGTCAGAACCTGGAGGAAGCAAGAGAAGGTTCTCCCCTACAGCCTCCGGAGAGAGCGTGGCCCTGAAGTACCTCGATTTCGGACTTCTGATCTATGAGAGAACAAATTTCTCTTGCTTTAAGCCACGCAACTTGTGATCATTTTTTACAGCAATACGAGGAAACGAGCGTGGTTGTTTTGTCCAAGTGTTCATGGAGACTTCTAAAAACATTTGATTGGAGTCTAGCCGATTTACAATGTTGTGTTAGTTTCAGGTGTACAGCAAAGTGCATCAGTTATACATGTATCCACTGTTTTTTAGATTCTTTTCCACACAGGTCATTGCAGAGTATTGAGTAGAGTTCCCTGTGCTCTACAGGAGGTCCTTATTAGCTACCTAGTTTATATAGAATAGTGTGTATATGTCAGTCCCAATCTCCCAGTTTATCCCTCCCCCCACCCTCCCCTGGTAGCCATAAGTTTGTTTTCTACATCTGTGACCCTACTTCTGTTCTGTAAATAAGTTCATTTGTACCCTTTTTGTTTTTAGATTCCACATATAAGCGATATCATATGCTATTTGTCTTTTAATGGAAACATTTTAAACAACAGATAATATGTATATCTTCAATGGCCTGAAGATATGAAAAAGACAGCCAAATTACAGCTTCAAAGGAAAGTTACTTACTGCATACGGTGTGCTTCTTGTCGTATAAGATTCTCTCACATTGTGGGATACGGCAGAAGCATGAGACATGAGGTCCCAGGATGTTGAACCCAATGGAAGCAAAAGGGTGACTGACGAGCAGGATTCTTACTGCTCCACAGGCTGCAGCCCGTGGGTGGTGGGATCCCCGAGCCCTGTCCTTGGCACCTCGGTAAAGGTTTTTCCTGGGAATTAGTGTCTCCCATGAAAATGTAATTTGCTGGCTGAGATAGGATGAAGCTGGGCTGTAGTTACCCTAAGTAGCCTCTGCAATACCATCAGACTTTTCCAAATTTAATATCCATTGTTCAAAGCTTGGGGTTCTCTAAGGTAGGGTTTGTCAACCTCTGAACTCCTAACATGTGGGACGAGGTAACTCTGCTGTGCGTCCTGTTCAGTAATGAGGTGTTGAACAGCATCCCTGACCTCCACCCACCAGATGCCAGGAGTACCCCCTCCCCCTCCAGCTGTGAAACCAAAAATGTTCCCAGGCACTGCCCAGTGTCCCCTGAGGTGGGTAGTTTTGGGGATCAGGTCAGGCCACCCCAAAATAGGACTCAATGGCGTATTGATTATTTTGAATTAAAGTTGCTTAAGAAATGGCCAATGTACGAGGGACACTCTGAACTTCCTCTTTGTCTCTATGAAGTGGGAAATACATCTCCCCTGTGAAAGGTGACCACCTTCCATCTGGAGATAGAAGGACATCCTTATTCCCAGAGATAGGGAATTGGGGCTGAGAAGCCTGTATCAACAAACCTTGTGACTTTATTAATTGAACACGCCAAGCCCAAACTGTGCTTAGATTCTTCCTTAATGAGGCATCCAATCTAAGCTTGTCTTGTCAATTCCTCACCAGTTTCTTGTTTCTTTGTCTAAATAGTGTAAAAGCCGCCTGCTGTGACCACTTCTTAAGTCTCATTCCTATGAGAGCTCCAAGAACACGAATTAAAATGTTTCTTTTTCTCCTGTTCATCTGTCTTGTGTCAATTTTACTCTTAACCCAACCGCAAGACCTCAAAAGGGGGGAGAGGGGGAAACTTCCCAGTTTCTCTCCCCCAAGTTGAGGACCTCTGCTCCGGAGAAGGTGGAACACAGGAATGGGGTGAAACACAAGAAGACCAAGAACATTTCCTCAATTTCTCACACGTTAACTGAAATTCAAGAAATATTAAAAATTCAAACCTTGGGCAAGATGATGTGCGTATTAGTTTTCCAGGGCTGCTGTAGCAAAGTGCTATAACCTGGGTGACTTCGCCACAGAAATGTATTCTCTCGAAGGTCTGGAGTCCAGGAGTCCTAAATCAAGCCATCTGCAGGGTTGGTTCTTTCTGGAGGCCCTGTGGGAGAATCCGTTCCACGCCTCTCTCCCAGCTTCTGGTGGTTTCCTGGGGATCTCTGACAGTCCTCGGCTTGTGGACGCATCCCCCCAATCTCTGCCTCCGTCTTCATATGGCTGTCTCCTGTACACACGTCTCTGTGTCCAAATGTCTCCTTTACATAAGGACACGAGTCATAGTGGATTAGCGTCCACCATAATAACCTCATTTTACCCTGCTTAAGTCTGCAAAGACCATACTTCCAAATGCAGTCCCATTCTGAAGTACTAGTCCTTAAGACTCCAACGAATGAATTTTGGAGAGACAAAATTCCACCCATAAAAAGAGGTTATGCGTAAAGCGTATTGGGAATTATGCCAAATGATGGAATTATTTATATATATTTATATAATCTCACAATATTCCATTTCTAGCTAGGCAGTGAGTTTTTTCTGTGTGAGTTGTGGTCCGGTGAACATGAGGAATCTGGTATTTCCATCTCTGGCTGGGGAAGGAACTCCAGGCCGGCTCTGTGATCTCATAGGACAGTTTTCAACACGTATGAACATATCAGAGCCGGCAGTTCCGGCAACGTCTCTCCTGGGGCAGCCATAAGGCTCTGCATACTCCATCCTTTTCGTGCAAAGGGCATCCGTGAAAAAAAGATCAGAGACAGAGGGCAGAATGACGAGACTCCTCATTCAGAAACAAAGATTGGGACTTTCTAGAAATTGAATTTTTTGGAAAGAAGTAATAATTTCAAACAAAACGATAATTCTAAGCTAAACGTTCTATAGACACGGCTCTTTGCTTAAAGAAAACATTCTATTCAAAGAGAGAAAGAAAAGGAATCTAATGTCTTCAACCAAGTTCAGTCCACGATTTAGAGGAGAACGTCCCACCTCAATCTGGCTAAGGAGACTGGATCACAAGCAGCGGGGATGGGATTGTCAGAGGGGTAAGAAGCATCTGCGTGGCGGGATTTCAGGAGAGGCTCAGATGGGCCCCTGGCCCTTTGCTGTTCCACCTTCACAACCATCCGAGGCAATCAAATTTCCGAGAGTAGAGGCAAGCCCAGCTGTAAGCACGAGACATTGATCCAAGAGCCACCAGGGTTATCAGTGAGAACGTGTTTGCAACGTTGCTTTGATCCCTGATCAGGCACCTGAAGAAACAGATCAATGGGACATGTATAGATGGACCTGAGGAAGAAAGGGAAACATGTGTAGAACATGCAAGACTGTGTAGGCAGCCCAGGCAGACTGAGCATCTCAGGTGGGCAGGGGGATGCCAGAAGCTTCTCTTTTGGGGGAGGGCAGAGCGATTGCAGGGGAAGGAACTACAGGAGTCCCCCAGACAAGCTCAGTCTTCTCTCTACTCAGCAGTTTGGCCAAGCGTGCACTTGCCAGGAAGTGCTGAGCCTGTTAGCTAGTCAAGCATTCTTGGATGACAGGGTGAAACGGAAAGTCCCACATTTCAAACCCCTGTTGTAATCAAACTCGGAATAAGATTATCGCCAGCCACCGTCTCAGTCATGGATTATTTCTCCTGGACTGAGGTGAGCGCAGTGATCACAGATCATCATCTTGGTCACAGACTGTTTTTCCTGGACAGAGGTGATCACCACCCATAATCTCTGCGATAGATTATTTTCCCTGGGATCGTAGGCTCACCGCTCAATATCCAGGTCACAGCTTTCCTCCCAATTCGTAATGTTAAGTTCATCCCTGATTTTAGAGGTACAGTTGTAAGAAAATGACCCAGTAAGTACACAACATCATTTTTGTGTAGGAAAATCTTCCACAAATTTTCACGTACTTGGTTGCCATCATTTAGAATCAGACTGAGCATTCGGGAGTTCTTTTTGAAGATGGCTCTGTGGGCAGGATACATGGATACTTGGAAATAAAGAATTGCAAGAAGGAAGATATCAGAACAGAAAGAGATAGAGATCTTCACCTTAAGGAGACAGAGGGACTCATAGAACAGAACCAAACTTGAACGTAGGTATTAGCATATCCAGAAAGAGACAGTGTGTCATCCAAGGAGTGTGGTGAAATAAAACAAAGGAAAAATAAATCCGTAGAGACCAGGTTGATAGATCACACGTTACCCTGCCTGCAGGAGAGAACACTGCCCGTCTGAGGTCAAGTCCACACTTCCAAGGAGGTGCACCCCTTTCAAAAATAGAGATGGGGCTTCCCTGGTGGCAGAGTGGCTGGGAATCCTCCTGCCAATTCAGGGGACACGGGTTCAAGCCCTGGTCCGGGAGGATCCCACAGGCCGTGGAGCAACTGAGCCCGTGCGCCGCAACTACTGAGCCTGTGCTCTAGAGCCCGCGAGCCACGACTACTGAGCCTACGTGCCACAACTACTGAAGCCCACGCACCTAGAGCCCATGCTCCGCAACAGGAGAAGCCACGGTGATGAGAAGCCCACGCACCGCGAGGAAGAGTAGCCCCCACTCGCCGCAACTAGAGAAAGCCCGTGCGCAGCAACGAGGAACCAACGCAGCCAAAAATAAATAAACAATAATAATAAAAATAGAGATGAACTCTCTAATCCTGTTGCATCTCAAGCCAGAAAACATTCACATCACTTCCATCATGTGCCTTTGTGAGCACAAAATGATCTGCCTGACTATCCTTCAGCTTCCCACGTCCATCTCCCAGTTGGAGAAAATGGGCAGATCGGGCTGATACCTGACAGTGACCGTGAGCATGTGTACTGAATTGATTTTACAAATTAATTGAAACACATGTGTACAGTAGCCCTCTGGCTGGCGTTCTGTTTTTTGCCTGCAATTCAATGGGTTCAGCTGGACACAATGGCATGGACTCCAGCACACGCTCTAACCACATGACGTGTCTGGACGAGGCTCACCCACCCATAACTAACGCACCACACCGCGGCTCCACGGCTCTGTCCAGCACTGGCCAGAAGCCTTGTCTCCTGCATCCACCGATCAAGCCAGTGTGGATCGGTGACCTAGCAGAGCCTGCCCGGTTCAGCAGCATTTGCGTGTGGTGCAACTCAGCTCAAGCCATTGAGAAGGTATGGACCACTTAAAAGTATACCTGCTCGGGCTTCCCTGGTGGCGCAGTGGTTGAGAGTCCGCCTGCCGATGCAGGGGACACGGGTTCGTGCCCCGGTCCGGGAAGATCCCACGTGCCGCGGAGCGGCTGGGCCCGTGAGCCATGGCCGCTGAGCCTGCGCGTCCGGAGCCTGTGCTCCGCAACGGGAGAGGCCACAGCGGCGAGAGGCCCGCGTACCGCAAAAAAAAAAAAAAAAGAAGAAGAAGAAAAAGTATACCTGCTCCAAGAGTCTTGTGATAATCCTTTGGTTGACTTTTTTTTTTTAGTTTTTGTGGCTGTGTGCCGGGTCTTAGTTGCGGCATGTGGGATCTAGTTCCCCGACCAGGGGTGCGACCCAGGCCCTCTGCATTGGAAGCGTGGAGTCTTACCCACTGGACCACCAGGGAAGTCCCCTTTGACCAGCATTCTGTATAAAACGCACTGTGGTTACGAAGAGATCCCAATTTTAACTCCATGAAGAATTATTCCCTAAGATGAGGATGGATCGATTAGAAAAGAAAGGAAAATCAGGATAACAGAACTCTTGGCAGGCATAGGACATAATCATACTTATAGTTTCAAATCTTCTCTCTGGAATTACTTTGGAATGGAGCAACGCATACTGTCACATTTCAAGGAAATCAGTAAGTCAGGCTACAGGGTAACGGAGGCCAAGATAAAGTCAGAAGAGCAAAACGAAACAAAACAAAACGAAAACCAATTCCAAAAATACGGAACGTATTACCATGTTTCTCATTCCTTTTATTCTTTAGTCATAGAGATCAGTACACGCACAGGTCAAACCCGCGACCGAGCCATAATTCTGCCTTATTTATTTATTTATTGCCAGAGGGGTCGATTCTGGGGCTGAGAACTCGTAAGCAACAAACGTTGAAAATTCCTAGCACTTAACACATCAGTCATTACTGATCATTTACAACGTAGTGTTTTACCCTTCTGTCTGTGGTTCGGAAGAGTCCCTTGATTTCCCAAACTGGATTTTATCCTTCTCTTAGTGGGATCCACTTTGTTGGATACACAATTAGCATTCAAGGTCGCTTTCTTTTTCCTCTCTTTTTAAATTTAAGCCTGTTTCTATCAATACCTGGATGTTCTCTTTTTTTAATGTATTTTATTGAAGTATAGTTAATTTACTACGTTGTGTTAAAATTCTGCTGTACAACAAGGTGATTCAGTTATACATATATATGCATTCTTTTTCATATTCTTTTCCATTCTGGTTTATTACAGATACTGAATATAGTTCCCTGTGCTATACAGTAGGACCTTATTGTTTATCCATTTTATATATAATAGTGTATATCTGCTAACCCCAATCTCCCCATCCATTCCTGCCCTGCCCCACCCCTTGGCAACCACGAGTTTGTTCTCTATGTCTGTGAGTCTGTTTCTGTTTTGTAAGTTCATTTGTGTCATATTTTAGATTCCACATATAAGTGATATCATATGGTATTTGTTTTTCTCTGTCTGACTTACTTCACTCAGGATGACAATCTCTAGGTCCATCCATGTTGCTGCCAATGGCATTATTTCATTCTCTCTTATGGCTGAGAAATATTCCATTGTATATATGGACCACGTCTTCTTTATCCATTCATCTGTCGACGTACATTTATCTACCTGGATATGCTTATTACATGATGTTTACATTTTTTAACATGCTCTGTCCTTTCTTACTGAAGAGTCGTATGTAGTATGTAATCAAAGGCTGGGTGAAGACACGCTATACTTCTTACTCCGTCCTAAAATCTGCAGTGAATCATCCACTCTGACCTTTGAGGGGGACGTCACCTTGAATAACCCATAGAGGTCCACTATCTCATTCCCCAAATTTTATTGGAAACAAAACATAGAAAGGAGGGAACTCATTCTACATTACAAAAAAAAAAAAGAGTGATTTGGGGAAATTATCTTGCTTTTTGTCTTGTAGGACTCAGAGAATTTCATAAGGAACAGTCAAGATGACACAGGTCCACCTTTTCGTTACGGAGCTAAGGAAGCTGAACTCCAGAGAATCAAGGGATCCATCCAGCATCGCACAACAAAGGATGTGCACCACAATGTAGATAATTACGTTAAAGCTCAGTCTACCCCCCACCCTGTTTCTCTGTAGCTGGAGTCTGACGCCATCAATCCATAAGAAGACAGAGACTGCGTCGGGCTTCATCAGTTACATCTTATTCTTTAATTCCTTCATGGATAACTTTCAAAGTCCCCCCCCCCGCCCCCGTGTGGATTTATTGGTTTTATTTATCCCTCCCTCCCCATCCTCCTTCTCCAATTTCCTTGGAGCAGAATAATGCATTCACCAGCAGGGAGGCAAGTGAGGGAATCGGACCCCCTCACTTCTGCCTCATTTGCCTCACGCATTTTCTCCCCTTGCTTCCGTTTGGAGGCATGAACCTGAATTCTCTCCATGCATCCACAGGCATCTGCCTCCTGGGGCGTGAGACATTCCGAATGGATGAAGACAGGAGCTGCAGGACCACAGAGAACATCAGCCCAGCACGTCTGAGTTTATTCTCAATCAGCCCAGCACGTCTGAGTTTATTCTCAATTAATGTATGAAACAGAGCTCTTCTCAAACAGAGGGAGGGGACAAGCAGTGTTGAGTAACCGTGCGGGGCAACTGGTGAAATGTCTGGAAAAGAAATCGCAGGCTGAAGTTAGAAGCGTGTTTGACTCCTTATCCAAAAGAAAGTTGAAAAGGACTAAAAACTAATCATGCAACAGTGAAGCTATTCAGGGAAAAGGAAGGAAGGAAGGCAGGCGGGGGGTGGGGTGGGGGGGGAAGGAAGGAAAGAAACTCATCCAGTGAGTAGAGCTTCAAGCATAATAAAATAAATATTAAGAGTTGTCCAAAGGAAAACTGAAACTCGCAGCCCCTGGCTTCAATAACTCACATGTCAATCATTTTAATAGAAGACATTATTAGCTCTACAGTATAATCCATTTAAATTAGCATAAGAAAAGAATACAGTTTTTATGAATTATGCATTCCACATGGCCCAGCAATACCAAACACACACACACACACACACACACACACACACACCACACACACACACACACATCACACTGTTATATAGCAGGCAAACAGGACCACGAAAATAAAATCAAATTTAAAAGTAACACCCAACCACATACACAAATACACTCACATTCGAACACACAGGGACTCTGGGTCAACACACATGACACCAGAAATACGTTTGCACGTGCTCTTTTCAGGTAAAAACACTGCATAGCAACAAAGCTCCCTTGGGGAAAAGTGAATGAAGGAATTTGGGACATGCCACCCCAATATGTGTTGCATTGGTATATTGATTATTTTGAACGGGAGGCACTAGAAAAATCAGCTTATGCAGAAAGATGCTTTTTGGAATGTACGTGCCCATTTCCCCAGAAGGAGCTCAACTGTCATCAGTCCTCCCAGGATGGGGGGAGGAAGGGGCTCCATCAACCAGGAAGGTTGACTCTCGTCTCAAGAGCAGCCCCACACCCAGACATCGTCACAAATGGTCACACCTGCCACGTGTTTTCTAAGGACCCAGCATCTTTCCTGAAAACCATCCACTGTCCCCTGAAAGGCCCCTACCACCTCCACTCCCCCTATAAAGACCGTATATAACCTCTCAAATCTCACTACAGTTTAGATTTTCTGGTATTTTGCATTTTTTCTTTTGGAGATGCCCCCATTGCATCTCAGGGAAAACATTTGTAAATTATTTTTATTAAACTTGAATAAATTCCTATTAAAAATGAATACATGGGTATACCTTTTCTCCTGTTAAGCTGCTTCTTGTCAGTTTATTTCAGAGAACTGGACTTTCCTCCATGATGTGAACAAATTTAAATATTACCTGCACCCAGAAAGGGAAACAAAGATCGGCCTGGATTCCAGCAGACCTCACCAAGGAGACCGTGTTCGTGGTGCCAAGGGCAGGAGAGCTTGGCCTGGTAATGGGGCCTCCATCCAAAGGGCCTCCCTCCACAGGGCCAAGAGGTACGTGTTTCTGTGTCTGGTTTCTTTCACTCAGCGTCACGCCTGGAAAATCCGTCTGTGCCATTGCAAGGAGTACTCCTTTGTTGTTCCTCATCACTGTAGAATATGCAGGCCACACGGTGGTTTCTTTGTCCGTTAGATGGTTGTTGGACTGTTGGGTTCCTGCCCATGTCGGGGAAGTTGTAAACAGTGCTGCTTTGGAAGGTCTAGTTCATGCTCTTTGGTGAAGATATTTACTCATTTCTTGTAGGTATACTTGTATGTATTTATATATTTGCATATACATATATACATGTGTATACGCACACTATATGTGTGCATATATGAGTGTATATGTGTGTGTAAACGTGTGTAAGTATCTATATAGTTTGTGTGTTTATATATGTGTGTGTAAATAGTGTGTATATATTTATATGTGTGTAATATATAATGTGTGTATATATGTGCGTGTGTATATTTGTGTGTTCATATATAGTGTGTCTGTGCGTTTATACATAAGTATATATACTGTGGGTATATATATGTGTGTATATATATAGTATGTGTGTGTTTATATATAAGTAAATACATATAGTGTATGTGTATATATATGTGTGTGTATATATACAGTGGGTGTGTATATTTATATGAGTGTGTGTATATACTGTGTGTTTATATATGTGCGTGCATGTATCTATAATGCATGTTTGTATATGTGTCTATATATGTGTGTTTACATATACAATGTGTGTGTATATACATAGTGTATGTATGTATGTGTGCGTGTGTGTGTATATAAAATGTGTGCGTGCGTGTGTGTGTGTGTGTTATTGCCGACTTTCTTTCATTCCCCATCTCTAGTAAAAGTATATTCTCTGCTAAGACACAGGTTCGCGCATCTCATTTCTCCCCACGTGGCAGTAACGGGCCTCCGTTCGGGTCCCGCAGGCTGGAGGGTTTCACGGGGGGATGAAGCCCCGCTGTTGCCCTTCCTGTTCACCGCGGGGGCTGCCAGTGGAGTCCCTGGGGGGTCCGGCTGCAGGAAGAAGCCCAGTCCGCCCGAGGGCTGAACGCTTTCCTACAGCTTCATTTGGACCATTTGGCACTAAGTTAGGAATATTGCTTTAGGGCCAGTTGACTGAAGTTTTTTTATGTGGAGAAATCCTCCCAAACAAGTTTTTACTCTCTAAGAAGCATGGTGCCCCTGACTTGGTTTCTTGTTCTCTACTCATGAAAGCAAACGACTGCGAATTTTCAAGGCAGGTCCAGGCATCTTTCTTTCTTCATATGCATAACAAGAAGGGAACTATTCCTTGAAAAGAGGAACAGAGGGGTTCAGACAGTAAACAGAGGTGCTGACAACAGACAGTAACCTGAGAATCTGATTGATTCCCAGCATGGGGACAGCCTCCAGCTCCGTTATCCCCTCTATAAAACCTCAGTTTTTTCATTTGCAAAATGGGATTCCTAATAATGACACCCTCTGGGGGCTGAGTGGCCCACGTGAGCTGAGACTTAGCAAGGTTTTAGGAGACTCCGCACACAGCATGCATTAGGGACTTAACTAGGTGTGCTGATACTAACAGGATTGCTTGTAGAGGGGTTAGCGCGATGATGGACACACGGTAACCTCACGTTATTATGAGGCATTCATCATTTTGTCAAAAAATGTGGAGCGGGGAAGCTTTAACTGCACCTGTGTGCAGCCATCACCCAACTTTCCCCCATCAGGAGGCCTGACATGGAAGGGCGCCGCAGCCCTGTTTGTCCCTACACAGGGCTTCTTCCTGGGGCTGCAAGAGAGGACAGCTGTAAGGGGTCATCCATGGAGTTACATGTTATATATATATATATATATATATATATAGAGAGAGAGAGAGAGAGAGAGAGAGAGAGAGAGAGAGAGACACACACATCCTATTCGTTATATATATAAATATATACCCATCTTCCCATTGGTTATATGTATACATACCCCCTCCTATTGGAGATATATATATAAAATCCTTTGGGATATATATGTGTATACACGCACAAATATATATAGTAAGTTGTCATATGTTCTATTGCTTATATAGTTATACATATATATGCATCCTATTGGTTATATATTATATATATATAGAGAGAGATGCACATCCTTCTGTTGGTTTTATATATATATAAAACCATATGTATATATGTGTGGGTATATATATATATATATACACACACACACAAATATATACCTCCTCCTATTGAATATATATATATATACATCTCATATATATGATATATATGTCACCCATCCTATCGATTAGATATTTATAAATATACAAGCATCCTATTGGTTTTGGATAGATAGATAGGTTCAAATCTTCCTACTGGTTCTATATATCTCTATATCGATATTGATATCTATTTCTATAGATAGATGGATACACCCTCCTATTGCTTTTATGTATATATCTTGGTTTTATTTATATATCACATCCTATTGATTATACATTTATATCTCTATATATACACATTCTATAGTTCATATATCTATACGTACACACATTCTACTGGTTATATATACGTGAGTGTGTGTGTGTATATATATAAAGAGAGAGAGAGATTGATATATTACAAGGAATCAGGCCACACAATTATGGAGACTGACAGGTCCCAAGATGTGCAGGCAGTGTGAGTTGTCAAACTGGAGACCCAGGAAGAGCTGATGTTTCAGCTGACTCCAAAGGCAAGACAAAGCTGATGTCCCCGTTCAAAGGCAGTCAGGCAGGAGGAATTCTCTCTTACTTGGGGGAGAAGCAGCTCTTTGTTCAATTTGGACCTTCAACTGATTAGACGAGGCCCACCCACACTGGGGACGGCCTCGTGCTTAACTCATGCCACCAATCCAAATGCTAATCTCACCCTGAAACCCCATCAGAGACACACCCAGAATAATACTGACTAGACCTCCGGACAGCTGGTGGCCCTGCCATGGTCACACGTACAAGAAAACCATCGTACGTCCTTGATGCTCTCTTGTTAGCCAAGTGGTAATTACCTGTCCTCTTCTCCTCCAGTCTACAATCTCAATGCAGGCTGTGCTGGTTAATTTTATATGACAACATGACCAGAGTATAAAGCCCAGTTGTCCAGTCAATACCTAGTCCAGGTGTTTGTTAAATACCAAATACCAGGTGAAAGTGTCTAGTCAATGGGATTAACATCTACAACCAGTAGACTTTTAATAAAGCGGATGATTCTGGGTAATGTGGGTGAGCCTCGTCTAATCAGGTGAAGACCTTCAACTACTGGTCTTTCCCAAAGAAAAGGCTATTTTCAAAATAAATTTATTTGTTTATTTTTGGCTGTGTTGGGTCTTCGTTGCTGCATGCGGGTTTTCTCTAGTTGTGGAGAGCAGGGGATACTCTTGGTTGCGGTGCACGGGCTTCTCATTGCAGTGGCTTCCCTTTGTTGCTGAGCACAGGCTCTAAGCTTCAGTAGTTGCGGCACACAGGCTCAGTAGTTGTGGCACACGGGCTTAGTTGCTCTGCAGCACGTGGGATCTTCCCGGACCAGGGCTCGAACCAGCGTCCCCTGCATTGGCAGGCGGGTTCTTAACCACTGAGCCACCAGGGAGGTCCCAAAAAGGCGATTTCTACCTGAGTTTCCAGCTTGCTGCCCTGCAGAATTCTGACTCAAGGCCGCAACCTCAACGTGTACCTGGGTCTCCAGCCTGCCGGCCTGTCCTACAGATTTCACATCATCACATGAGCCAATCCCTTAAAACACATCTGCGTGTGCAGGTGTATCTGTTGGTTCTGTTTCTCTGGAGAGCCCTGGCGAGCGCAAAGGTACACAGAAGCAACTGAGCCATCACCTCACCACCAGTGCATGTGTCCCCTCCAAGGAAGATGTCCGCTCTGCAGAAAAGCAACTCAAGGTGACTTCCAAGGAATTGCCCGGAAAAGAGTCCACATCATAACTCGGAATCCCAAACTGGGTGCTGGAGTTTCCTATGAGTTTTTTTCACTATTTGATAGTCTCACACCAGGTAAGTGGGGTTGAGCCTGTGACTGCGTCTACTGGATTGGGGGTCTGTGTAGGGTTTTGTTGACCAAATCCACGTGCACCCATATCCGGAATGGAAAGGTCCTTGGATGACTTTAATGGTGTCATGATGGTCAGGGCTCTCCTACTATGATATATATGGTAGGTTATGTTCAGGGTCCAGTCTTCCAGGTGAAGTGGAGTCTACCGTATATATGAGAGTATGTGCCCAGACTCCTGTCCTCCAGGTGAAGTGGAGTCTACCGTATATGTAATAGTATATGCCCAGATTTCTGTCCTCCAGGTGGAGTAGCATCTACCACATAGGTGATAGTATATGCCCTGGCTCTTGTCCTCCAGGTGAACTGGAGTCTACCGTATACGTAATAGTATATGTCCAGCTCCTGTCCTCCAAGTGACGTGGCGTCTACCATATACATAATTGTATATCCCTTCATTGTTTTCTCTATGTTTCAGCAATCTTATTAAAAGGGGCATAGTCTTCATCTCTACATGTAAAATAAGGTGGCCTTTGGTAATTATCTAGTCAGGTTGACGGGTTAACATCACCGAAGTGCAGATCAGCCCACGGAGTGTTCCTTCTTACTGTTTCTATATTTGATATCACCCTTGAGATTTTTACCAGTTAAATTATGAGAGCATTTCTTTCTAATAGAATAAGAACATTTTCCAACCTTTGTTGAATATGGCATTTTCCCCAAATCTTAATTTTATTTTCTTAAGTCATTTATCTTCTTAATTCATTTGTTTTTTTTTAATTAATTAATTTCTTTATTTATTTTGGCTGTGTTGGGTCTTCGTTTCTGTGCGCGGGCTTTCTCTAGTGGCGAGCGGGGGCCACTCTTCATCGCAGTGCGCGGGCCTCTCACTGTCGCGGCCTCTCTTGTTGTGGAGCACAGGCTCCAGACGCGCAGGCTCAGTGGTTGTGGCTCACGGGCCCAGCCGCTCCGTGGCATGTGGGATCCTCCCAGACCAGGGCTCGAACTCGTGTCCCCTGCATCGGCAGGCGGATTCTCAACCACTGCGCCACCAGGGAAGCCCCCTTCTTAATTCATTTTTGAAGAACCAATATTTCCCTCCCCACCTACCGCGATACAACGTAAGTGAATGTTTAGAGCGCTAAGTGTTTTCAGCTTTGAAGTTGGCACTGAAGTGTCTTCGATAAATTCCTTTGTCCATATTTTTCCCCGTTTATGCAAAACATACTTCTGAGAAAACCAAACATTACAACATTATGTGTCGGAGTTCCTTACTCAAAAATGTTGCATAGTCACGGTTTGCCTGACCTCACGATGTCTGGGCTTTATCGGGTGCTAACAACAAGTAGATGGATTTCAAATTCATCAGAACTGATTACATTGGTTGCAGCCCTTAAGCCTTCGTTATGGTATAGAAAACATGAAATCGTAATTTATGCCATCTAACCAAGACCACTTCTCCCTACTTACACCTTTCCAAGGGCCTTGATGTTTCTTGCTCACAAATCCTATATATGGTGTTAAGAAAATCCACCAAAGGTGCAGAAAGAAAATATTAAAATATTTAAAATGACTTGTATATGCACAGTAGTCCATAGCTTTCTTCTCATTTAATTCCTTATGAGGAAAGTATAGTTACTATGGAAACGTGATTGACACCCAGGATCCCGGGAGGGCGTGGCCCACCCCTGGGGCTCTAGTTTTATTCTTCCTCCTTATTCTGAAATATCACTACTATTTTTGGGTCTCAGAAAAGCATTTGACTGACAAGCCTAAGATAAGCCAGTAAGTTATAAATCTCTTTATTCAAACCTGATTGTAATTTGAACTGACATTCTCTTCAATGACCGGTAAAGTTTTGATCATCCATTACACACACACACACACACACACACACACACACACACCCCTGCTAAATTCCACTGCAGCCCCTCATTCATCACTGTCAGTTTTTCATTTTATTCTCCCATGAGGTCATTCACATTTTCTTTTCCCCCATTTTCTGGGTCTGATCTCCGCCGAATCGGCTGTATAATTGGCATAGGTTGGCCAGCTGTAAACACATTTACAAACTGGGCGCATTTCTCTTTAATTCTCTCACCTCTGCTACTCGTTCCCCTCACTTTATTCCTTAAAATCCACCCCAGCCTCCCCCAAGTTCACACTGCAGGTCTTTGTTCTGAGAGTAACCTGACACTGCTGTGCACCAAAACACCCAGCAGTTTGGAGCCTATAGAAGAGTAAAAACACACCCCATCCTGACACATGGTTTTCATCAAAAGCACTGAAATAATTCGAACGAGGTCAGCATTTAGAAAATTAATTAGTGCACTGCCTCTTGGTGAAAAACCAAAGAATCCTCTATTTTGAAGCAAACTGAGGTCATTCTGTTTTCTTTTTTAATTGAACAGATGGTTTGCATTAACAATGATACTTGCTAGGAAAATTCCGGTCTTTGGGGAGGTTCCCCAAAATGACAGTGCAATCTTCGGGAATGAGTAAAAGGAGTAAGTCCACACAGCGAGGCAGCAGGATTATTTTTTTTTTCTCTCCCGCCTAGGAGCAAGTTCACTTAGCTGGAAGCGGAGCCGCATGATTTGTTTTCCTGGAGAGGATTTTTTTTCTTTCATCCGAAAGAGGAATTTAATAGCGATGTATCATGTAGGGGGGTGAGATTTGCGGCCCCCAAATGCATCTCTTTGGCTTGATAATGAGGATAAATGGTGGTTGACGACTCTGAAGAAACAGAAGACTCACGAGGTCTTTCTTTCACCTCCACCCCCAACTTAACTCCCTAGAAAATTTAGATAAACGTCTGTTCCCAGAACAGAGCATCGCCAGACGTGTCTGCAAAGAATACGGACCAGGCATGTAGGGGGATGGAAACTCAGCCGGGCCCAGAGATCAGAGTCCTCTCTGTGTCCCCCTGTCTCTGCAGGCCCAGCAAACACTCGCTTACAAACACTTGCTTCTCCGTCTCCATGGGAACAGCCTTCCTCCCCTTTGAGGTCCCAAATCACTATCCCTACAGGCTCTTTTGTCTTAACTGAAGATGGTATTTAAGGGGAGGGGTTCAGTCATCTTGGTGAGTGACTCAGTTTTGCTGGGTCTCTCCCATGTGTACGTGTGATTAAACGTTGTGTGATTTTCTCCTGTTCATCTGTCTCATGTCCATTTCATTCTTAGACCAGCCAGAAGAGCCTGGAAGGGTAGAGGGAAATGTCCTCCTCTCGTCTGTACTGTCATGAGGCAGCTGGGGAGACTTCAAATCACAGGCAGCACCTGTTGCTGAAATTCCTGGGCTTACAAGATGTGTTCTGTGTTGCCTCTGGTTCAAGGAGTGTGGCCGTATCCCTGTGCTTCACTGACCCTCTTTCTACTTTGCTGTTCTGTCAATAGCAGCTTGTAAAAATCATATTCTTCTCTCAGAGGTGGCCTTTCCCTGTCAACACTCTCCAGAGCCGTCACCATGCATGAGAGAAAAGAAGTTGGTTATTGAAAAAGATGAGGACTTCCCTGGTGGCGCAGTGGGTAAGAATCCGCCTGCCGATGCAGGGGGCATGGGTTCGAGCCCTGGCCCGGGAAGATCCCACATGCCGCGGAACAGCTAAGCCCGTGCGTCACAACTACTGAGGCTCCTTGGGGGTCAAAAAGGAAGGGGCACCACCCCATAATAGGTGATGCTAAGGCCGTCCCATAGGCCTCTGGGCTGAAATCCATCTTGGAAAAAAGTTGTGCATGTGTGTTGAGGAGGGTCCTAGGCAGGGCAGGTGTGGAAAAATAAACAGATAATTGGCCAAAGGTAAACAGAGACCCGGAAGAACTGCCCTGTATACGTGACTTAACCGCCTCTTTACTAAAGGGCTTCTCCTGGTTAGGGGGGACGCCCACACCCTTTCTCTCCGGGTGTGCGTCTCTGCCCTGCTTCTATCTTAACTAAGCAAACTGTTTCTCTGTGCGCTCTCCCACTTGTTGTTGTGCTGTGTCCCTAACAATAAACTTCGCACCTGTCTTTACAGTTTTACCTCTGTGAGAAATGCATTTTTAACTGGGGGCAAGAGCCAGGGGGTGTGGTGTCTAGCATTCCTGGTTTTCATCCAGGCTCCCCAGGTTCAACTCCGGGGCAGGGAATCAAGATCTCGCTTCACGCCACTGCTCCCTGCTGCCTCTGCGGGATCACTGCTGTGGTCTTTGCCCCGGGGGTTGCTCACGATGCTTGGCGTTTGGGTCAGGGGTTTTTGTCTTCCATCCTTGACAGCTGGCCTCAGTCTAACAGAGATGCTTGGGAAGGCTTGAGTTTCTGGATGCCATCCGTCTTGGGAAACCTTGGGCTCCTTGTAGAAATGCGTCCACACCCTCCCCTGGGCTTCCATGGGGTGGAGGGAGATTTGGGTCAGCTCCACCATGTGCACGGCCCCAAATGGGAAGTATACTTGATTTACAATGTTGTGTTACTTTCAGGTGTACAGCAAAATGATTCAGTTATATGTATACATATATATATATATTCTGTTTCAAATTCTTTTCCCTTATAGGTTATCATAAAATACTGAGTAGGCTTCCCTGTGCTATATACAGAGTAGGTATAGCACAGGGAACTCTACTCAGTATTTTATAATGGAAAAGAATCGGAAGAAGAATATATATGTTTATCTATTTTATTTATAGCAATGTGTATCTGCTAATCCCAGATGCCCAAATTTATCCCTCCCACCTTCTTTTCCCTTTGGTAACCATAAGTTTGTTCTTATGTCTGGGAGTCTGCTTCTGTTTTGTAAATAAGTTCATTTGTGTCATTTGTTTAGAGTCTACATATTAGTGAAATCATATGATATTTATCTTTCTCTGTCTGACTTACTTCACTTAGTAGGATCATCTCTAGGTCCATCATCTTTTTCATGGCTGAGTAATATTCCATTGTATGCATGTACCACACCTTGTTTATACATTCATCTGTCGGTGGACACTTAGGTTGCTTCCATGTCTTGGATATTGTAAACAGTGCTGCTATGAACACTGGTGTGCATGTATTTTTTCGAATTAGACTTTTTGTCTTTTCCAGATTTATGCCCACGAGTGGGATTGCTGGATCATACGGTAGCTCTATTTTTCGTTTTTGGAGAAAGCTCTATACTGTTTTCCACAGTGGCTGCGGAAATTTACGTTCCACCCACTCTTTAGGTTTAATTTTGATACTTGTATACATTCTGAGTCTACAAGGAGTCCTTTCTGAATGCCTTCCACCCTCTTCCCTCTCCTAAAAGTCTTCAGAGCGCTGGTTCTCAAGAGGGCTGGCATGAGGTCTCCCTGAGGAAGACCTGGAAATCTGGGGGAGCCGTTTGCTGTGTTCAGAATGATTCAGTACCTGACTGTCATCTGTGGGGAGTGTCCTCTAGACGAGGTACAGCAGGCCTATCATGTGATGTGGAACCACCCACCGCTTACCGCACGACGGCTAAGAGGTGGCGCGTCACACGCTTGTGTAGAAAAACCTTTCAGAGTGATCGGAGGCTAGGACCCCACTCGGGTTCTACACGTGAAGCAAATTCTCATACAAATAGAAGACGATGGACTGAGAACACATGTGAGGTTCATAAGGAATAAAAGAGTCAAAGAGGAAAGGTCACATTAAAAATTGTTGACAAGAGAGACAAAGGGTTGCCAATATTTAAAACCCTTGAGGTTACTTAAAGGCAATAAAATATTTTTCCCCCACGTAATCCTTCGGGAAACAGATGGACCGTTAGCCAGCTTTCGAAAAGTTCTGCTGGGCATGTGAGCAACCGATGGCCTGATTCAAATGGACGGGACGTGACGGCCAAAAAATCTTAGGAAAAAACTACAAATCAAAGAGTGTTCTTATCACAGTTAGTGATGAAGTTAAGAGCGTTCTGATGAAGGAGACATTCTTTTTTTTTTTGGCGGTACGCGGGCCTCTCACTGTTGTGGCCTCTCCCGTTGCGGAGCACAGGCTCCGGCCGCGCAGACTCAGCGGCCATGGCTCACGGGCCCAGCCGCTCCGCGGCACGTGGGATCTTCCCGGACCGGGGCACGAACCCGTGACCCCTGCATCGGCAGGCGGACCCTCAACCACTGCGCCACCAGAGAAACCCAAGGAGAGATCCGTATACACCACGGAACAAGACAGCTCTCGAAATGAAATTGTTTTCAGATATTTTGTTCGCAATGTGGCATGTTTGTATAAATCTTGATTCAATTACATAGTAAAATTCAAGTAACTTCGTATGCATCTAACTGTCTAGCATCTGTTTATCTATCATTCATATATCTATTTACCTATCTATCCATCAGTCATCTATCTATCCATCTAGGCATCAATCATCTATTCATTTTCTATCTATCTATCTATCTGTCTATCTATCTGTCTATCTACAGTGTCCAATGAGATCCTTCCTAAGCTGTGAAGACAAGAAATCATTTTTGTTCAAGTTACGGGAATTATCATAGGATTTATCGTCATACTTACATTATTTATAAATAATCTCGCTGGTTACTTCTGTCTTTACAAGAGTTAGATGCAGAGAGGCTCAAAAAAAAAAAAGAAAACATTTGACAGAAGTAAACTTCTCTCTTTTGGATGTTTAAAAACATTTTGGACGTCAATCTTTATGGACGATTTGACAACATCATGTTGATTGGATTCAAAGATCAATTGGATCCTACCGCCGTACTGGGTACTGAATCCATTTGCAGTGAATACAGAACATTAGCTGTATTTACTTTAGGATGAGCTAGCAGCTTGAAAAATAACTTGGAAGCCAAAGCACCATGGACTCAATGTAATCAGAAAGGTTCTGAGACACGTTGAGACCTCTCTCCCCTCTTTGGAGGGAGGACCTGCCCTGTTTGCACAGCTCAGCATTTGGCAGTGCGCCACTGATGGAATCTGAGCGCTCAAGAGCAGACCTGCTTTTGTTTTGGGGAAAAACCCAGGGCGGACATCACAGACGCACGTTGACACGTTTATTGTCCGCAAACACCTGAGCGCGAGAGTGTGGGGCAGCAAAGGCAGGGGAAGCGGTTGCTTCCTGCTGACCTCGGCATCCCTGCTTCCGCGCTCAAGACACGGGAACCTACCTGGATTCTACACGTAGAACCATGCGCGCTTCCAGGGTGAAAACAGTCTCTGCTTTCTTTGACATCTCTTCACCATCTGTGCTTTTTCTTGGCCGCCTGTGGCTATGTCCATCTGATGTTCCGTTGGACTGTCCTACACAAATATTTGTCATCTGTGTTTATTTTCCTACCCCTTGATGATATTTGTGTGTCCATCCCTCCAGTTGTTTGCCTCATGTGTGCACCATCTTATACAAATGGCGTTTTCCCTTCCTATGTCTCTTAAACTCAGATCTATTCAGTAGGAGCTAACCCAAGCACGTGGTTACTTTCACACAAGCTTGGTGAAATCCCGCGCCCAAGCATTTACGCGGACATACCAATGATAACAGAGCTCGTTCACCTTTAATTCTCCTTTATTGTACGTAGACATCGCATATTCCCTTTTTTATTTGCATGCGGTGAGGTTATAGGGACTTCAGTGGAAGGGCAGGAAGGGACTTGCAAGCTACTAATTATGAGAAGGGGCCCCAGAGGACTGAAGGGAAGGGGATCTGAAGAAAGAGGAAACTCTGGGATTCCCATACAAATTCACACACTCGGGACAGACCCAATGAGTCCCCCGGAGCCCCTCAGAAATTTCTGAATCGCTCTCTTGTTTAATTTAGGCAGGATATGACAAGACCCATAACCTTTTTGTGTTTTATTTGATTGCCCAAAACTGTAGGGTAGGGTAAAATCCATATATGATGCCCAAGAGAGAGGAAAGAATTCTTTCCAATTATGCTACCAAATGAAAATTCAAGACTTCTCCCGTGTATGCATAGAACCAGGCAGAACGTTTTGCTTATTAAATGAGGCCCTGCCTCCTTTGATTTTTCTAATAGCTGTGTCTGCACAAGGCGTGTGTCCAAAATTATTTGGGTCTTCCCCACTTGTACGTAGGAAATGCTATCAAGCAGAATGATAAAACATGAATTGTATACTCAGGTAGCCTTGTTCTTGTCTCCTAAATAAGACCACTCACCTTAGGACATTTAACTTCTATGAAATCTCAGCTCCGAGGAGATGTTAAGGGGTCTCAGAACACATGATTGGCTAGGGATAGAGTGAGTGTAAGGTCACTGACCCTAAAAGTCAACAGCAGACTCTAGGGTGTCCTTAAGCAACGATGGAGTGAATGACACAGGGGTTGCAATTCAGAGCCCTCCCTCCCTCATATCCTGCCTGAACTTGGAATCTCTGAGCTACGCTGATGTTAAGACCTAATTCACGAGGATGTTGGAATAATTAAATGAGGTAATGTCAATAAAATGTCGGACACATGGCGGCGGTTCAAGCATTGCTTTGATCAAAGAAAGAAACGTTTCCTTTCCAAGAAAAGAATTTGGTATATTACTTCAAAAATTGATTATCAGCCATGTACTGTAGGATTCCAACTCTATGACATTCTGGGAGAAGCAAAACTAGGGAGACAGTAAAATTATCAGCGGTTGCCAGGGGTTAAGAAGGGAAGAGAGATGAATAGGTGGACCCCAGGGGAATTTTAGGGCAGTGAGAATACTCTGACACTGTAATGTCATTACACATCTGTCCAAACCCACAGAATGTACAACACCAAGAGTGAAACTTAAGGTAAACCATGGCCTCTGGGTGATGATGACGTGTCCATGTAGGTTCATCACTCATAAAGAATGTACCATCTGGTGGGGATGTTGATAGTGGGGGAGATTGTGCATGGGTGCTGGGGTGTAAGGGATGTATGGAAAATCTCTGTATCTTCTGCTCAATTTTTAAAAAATTTTTGGTCACACTGCACGCGGCATGTGGGATCCTAGCTCCCCGACCAGGGCTCAAACCCGCGCGCCCCTGCATTGGAAGATGGAGTCTTAACCACTGGACCTCCAGGGAAGTCCCTTTTCTGCTCAATTTTTCTGTGGACATAAAACTGCTCTAAAAAGTAAAGTCTACTAACAGTAATAATAATACAGTTTATTATCTGTGAAAACTTTGACGTATATTGGAAAACGTTGTGTTGTACCCGATGCCAAGCGAGGTCCGGGACTCAACACCAGTCATTTTGCATATTTGTTGATTCATTTGACAAACTCGACCTAGGTGTTTATTATGGGATACGAACTCTGCGTGCAAGGCATACAAAACAGAAAGCCCTAAGGACCTATCCTATAACACAGGGAACTCTGCTCAGTGCTATGCAACAACCTAAATCGGAAAGGAATTTGAAACAGCATAGATGCATGTCTATGTATAACTGAATCACTTTGCTGTACCCCTGAAACTAACACAGCTTTGTAAATCAACTACACTCCAATATAAAATAAAAAGTTAGAAAAAGAAAGTCCTCCGTGCTTTCCTACATCTATGTGTAAAACAAACTCTAAATAAAATCACATATATTTTTAAAAGCAGCTTAACTTTTTGACTGTATGACTTTTTTTCCTCACCGTAACTGGTTCGATGACGCAATTCTGCTTCACCGGAAGGGATTTCTGTGTTCGACGGGCTTAGCATATTCAAATGTGTTCACTTCAATCTGATTGACTTGTGAATGAATGATGCTACTAAATACCATGTCGGTTACTCATGGGATATTCTATGAATTTCCCTGTGGGTCCCTGTGAGGCATAAAGAACAGGGGCCCATCTAGAGCTGAGTCAGGGGGACTGCCTGGCCGAGGGCTGAGGTCACGCAGGGCAGAGAAACAGACAGGACAGTTGCTACGGTAGCTGAAACCCAGTCCCATTGCCCTCCCTCCACCGTAAGGCAGCTTCTGCATTTACTTTTATGGTCCCATCGTAAGTGCCGCTATTCCTGCTGTAAATATGCACCTCGCTGCAGAGAACGGCCAGGTGTGAGGGCTCTGGGTGTGAAAAGTCTGAGCCTACCCCTTGCGCCTGAGAAAGCGGATGGCCAGCAGACGCAGGGGTATGTGGAAAGCTTAGGTTCAGTATACTTATTCTGTCCTTTATCTTGTTGGTCAGACGTTTTGTGTTATCTATTTATATCTATCTATCTATCTATCTATCCATCTTCTAATATCATTAAGTGATTTGTCATCTACCTATTGTCCATCTTCTAGCTACCTATCGTCCATCTATCTATCTATCTACCTATCTGTCATCTCTGTATCTCCCATCTATTTACCTATTCATACATCCCTTCTTCCATCCCACTTGTCCAGCCATTTATCTATCATATGTATCTGTCTGTCATCTATCTCTATCTATCTATGTCTATCCCTATCTCTATCTATCTATCGCCCTCTATCTATGTCACATCTAACTATTTATCTGTAGAAATTCATCACATTTCCAAGTGACCACATGGACACAAACATGAAAAATCTAATAGCCACTGCATTTCCTAGAGAATGTGCTGTGTAGGATGCTTTTGCAAAGAGTTCTCATTCTTTTCCCTTCAGGAAGTGATCAGAGCCCTTCAGCACGGAAGGCAGCTAAGCTGTGATTCCGTTTAGACTCAATAAACAATTCCACGTAACTCTGCAAAAACAGCGAGTGAGTCTAGATTTCATGCACAACGTCACAAGATCTGGGATATGCATTAACTAGAGGCAATGATTAACTTAACATTTGTCTGATATAAATAAAATTTGTCATAGACCTTTTAAAAACATCTAGCTGTCGTTTCATTATCAAATTTTAAAATGACTCTCCCCTGCTTTTGGTAAAGGTCATGGACATCTTATGGTTTACGGTATATCCATCTGTTCAGAGTTTTTCCAACATTTTAGCAATTTCCGTTAATATTTCAGCTCTACAGCTGATGATTAGAGAACTGTAGAGTTTAGACTCTGAGTTGATCCCGTTGTTTCAAAAGCACCAGTTGGGCTTATACTGTTTGAAATGGAAGAATTTTTTTTCATTGGAGTGGAATTTCCGCTTGATTTTTGAAAATCTGCTCTGATCCATGATGTGAGAGATAATATACATCCTCTAGAATTGGAGTTGGGTGTATACCAAGCGTTGGCAAACCCAGACAGGCATGATGACCAAGAGTGTTTATTTAATTTTACCAATAACCTGTATTGATAGACACATTTTTTATACACAGAATCCCACATGGACGTGTAAAGCATGGGTCCCTATGGCTTTCCTGTGCTCTTATACTGCATAGATCAATCAGATTAACATAGGCTATAAGAGGAATTTCAAAGAACCATTGCAGAGTCACCTTGAACTAAGATAGCACTTTTATATTTCCAGCCACGCTTTTCCTGCCAGTATCAAGCAGTTTACTCCAAATCTTAGGATTCTTTCCTTTACCAAAAAAAAAAAAAAAAAAAAAATGCACTTTACTTTCCTTTATCTCTGAACCAGCAAGCTTTGTTTTTAATGAAAGGAAATCTTGAAAATTACTCTCTGTTCGTTTTCCTAGCCATGTCTACCGAGCTACGTTTTCCATTGACGTGGATGTCGACGTGGAATTCTGTTCGCTTTCTCTCTTGGAAATTACATTTCTTTTGCTGTTTCTGAAGCACGAAAGGTGTCTGGTGAGCCATCAGGAGGTAGTGAGATTTTTAATGACTTTTAAGATTTCCCTTCACTGCATCCAAGACTCAAATCAAACAGGGAACAGTCGATTCCTTGCTGTTTATTGTAAAGATTCATTAAGCAAATCTAGGGAAATTTTATTGTGCTAACATACCAAGAGGTATGTCAGGAATAACATTATTATTATTGCTGCCTGTTCAACCTTTAAAAACACACAGAAACCCACCTTAATCCACTGGCCGCCAGGCAAATACCTAATATGGAAACTGCAGTGGTTTGAATGGTGACTCCTAAAAAAATATGTCCAGGTTCTAAGCCCAGAACTTTTGAAAGTGACTTTATTTGGAAAAAAGATTTTTGCAGATGGAATAAAGTGAAGGATTTTGAAATGAGGTCATCTAGAGGAGGGTGGCCCTATATCCAATGACAGGGTCCTTCTAAGAGACAGAAGAGGAGAGACGCAGACACAGAGGAGAAGCCCCGGGAAGACGGAAGCAGAGATGGGAGGGATGCGGCCACAAGCCCAGGGACGCCTGGAGCCCCCAGAAGCTGGAAGAGGCAGGAAGGACCCTCCCCTGGAGCCTCTGGAGGGAGCGCGGCCCTGGGACACCCTGACCTCAGATGTCTGGTCTCCAGGATGGGGGAGGACGGAGGCCTGTGGTTTTAAGCTCACGGTTTGTGGCCGTTTTTGTTACAGCCGCCCCAGGAAATTCATACAAACACTTTCTTGGAACTCCTGCCTTTTAAGTTTTTAGCTACACCCGTCTCCTTGGTCCCTTGATGCAGAAACCTCTCCTGGAAAAGAGGAAGAGGCTGTGTGGCCGTTTTGAAGTGATACTGTGTATGTCTGGGCTTCATCGGCACTTTCCCTAAACCCTTCCAGCTCTGGTGCCAGGGGCCAGATTGAAGGTTTTATCATCTCTTACTTTCCTGATTACAATGCCTTTCTCATTGGCATCTCCTCAAGACCCACTCTTGATTAGTCCAAAACCCACTTGACAGCCAGGAGGGGGTTACTATATGTCCATCCACCTTGCATCCTATGGAAACTCACTTCTCCCAGCGTTCATTAGGTAGGAACTGTTCAAGTCCTTAGCACACTCTCCTAAGTGTTTGTTGAATGAATATATAAAACAGGTGAAAGATCGGCTTCCAAGCTGCCTTGAATTCATGAGCTAAAATAATGACATCAAAACAGATGTGGTCATAAGTCGTGTAAATAAGAATTCTTTCATCCTCTTGAGAGCTGGAATCACGCATAAGAAATGGTTCTCTGCCTCTGGTTACTTTCTACTCCTCTGGAATCTCAATTCCATGCAATGAAGTTGGGTTTGGAGGTCGTTGTCTGTTTTGAATTGTATTTACTTGCCTCTTTCACAAGGGTTTTTTTCTGGTAGCACTAACAGGACCTCTTTATCACGAATATCATGGCAAGTTCTTTGAAGTACCTGAAAAAGAAAAAAAGAAAAAAAATGTCATATTGCCAATCGGAAAAAAAAAAAAAAGAGGTGTGGTCATATTCTAAGAGTTGAAATGTAGAAACAGCTTCTGATTTTTTCTCCTAAAATGCCACCAGGAACCACCACTTCACGACCCTCCTAGAAAAGTATTTTATCTAAGATCGCCGTAATGCTCAGTTCCATGTCACAATGCCATCTCACGATCTAGCTACAGACACAGCTCTGCTAAGGTAACAAAAACTGCTCTACAGAAATGCTTTTATGAGATTTTGTCCATAGCGCAGTAACACTAAGGAAGGAGTCCTTTGGGTACCGTGACTATATTAGTTTACCCAAAATAGTAAATATTCTTAATTAAATTGGCAATGATTTTCTGGGGGAAAACAAGAGAGATGGTCAGTCCCTGATTTCACCTGGTCACGCATCAGTCCCTTTACCTCTACCTAAAGTTAGGTAATAACTTTATCGGCACAGACGGCAAATGGCGTTGAATTTACTCTGTTCTTAAAAGGAGCGTCGGTTGGCGTTCTTGGAGCCTCAGAGGAGAAATAAAGAGTGAACTTGTTGAATTCATGTCCTCAGAAGGCAAGAGCCAGTTTGAACTAGCACAGGACATGATCAAGGAAACCAACAGGGGTGGCTGGAACCAGTCTCCCCAACAGCTTCTTTCTCATCTCCAGACCAACAGGGTCCTCACATCCAGCCTTCCCTTGGCATTTCCACTTGGGTCTCTTGGTGAGAGCATCTTGAACTCAGAGCCTGCCGTGTGTAGGTTTTTCCCTCGAGCACCATCTTTGCAAATGGCACCAGCATCCCTCCTTTCTTGTTTCAAACAAGAAAACAAGAAGTCATCAGTGATAAGTATCCTGTCCGTTCTTCTGCACCCCAGCCCACAATCAATGACCAGCAAGTCTGGTCACTCCCATTGCCAATATGGGTCTCAAATATATGGGAGACTGCCCCCACCCACACCAGCTGGCTTCCTCAGTCATGGCGTTCTTTGGCATTTCTTGTGCTGTTACTCCAGGCAGGTCTACCATCCTCGCCCACGTAGCCTACTGTTGCCAGCATGTCCCCTACAGTCCCCGATTTACTGGGTATTACTTCCCACCACCCATTCTCTGCATCTCCCCACATGGCAGCTAGAATGAGTGTCAGGAAAGCCATGCTTTCCTTATAACCCACCAAGGTCTTCCCTTCCCATTTAGAACATCCTATAAGCTGCTTACCGTCATCTTCGGGACCTCCACCATCATTCTCCCATTTTACAAAGACCAGCACAGGGTTGCTGGACGCCCCACCGCTCTGGCCATAAACCCCAGTTGCTCGTCTTTTCCTCCACTCCCGGCTCTTTGCAATGCTGGTTCTGTTCCGTCCCTCAGTGCTCAGCTAAAATAAAGCTCTTACCTTAACCATGAAAAGTCTAGGAGCAGGTCTGTGCTCGTCCAGCCCCACCTAAAATTTCAGAGATGCTTTTGATAAGGACCGAAGCTTGTCCAAGGCCACGTTTCACATTCCAGGAGAGATTCAGCGGGCTGACACCCGCCAGCAGGGAAATGGAAAATGTCCATTGCTCCATCCAGAGGCGGCTGGACTACTACTAAGTGCGCAATTAACGCTCTCCAGCGACAGGATGAATGAGTCAAATACATTGTCATCAATATATTATTACTCAGAAAAATCCAGATATTAAGTCACGCACTTCGATTATTCCCTCTGTCTGTTCTTCTGTAACTTTTGCTTTCTGCTCTTCCTATCGGAACATTTACATCATACATCCTATCCCACCAAAGTTATTACCGGTTTGAGAGGCATCTATAAATGATATTCTTTAAGATACACAAGGCAGGTGGGGGTGAACTTCTTGATCCAATTGAAGGTGAAAAGTTGAAAAGCGTGTCTCTCCCTTGCAAATTCCTTTTTTAGGAATGAAGTTTAAACTGACTGACTTGTCATGGTCAGCTGCGTGACCCCAGCAAGCCCCTGGTAGTCCCAGAATCCATGTCAGGATCCATAAAAAGAAAAAAAAAACACCTTAAGCTACCTTTATAGAAATGAAAGAAATGTATACATTTTAAAAAGTTGTTTCAGGATTTTGAGTCAGACAAGTTCGCAGCTATATGAGTGTGCCCCCTAGTGGTTAAATAATCTAATGATTAAAAACACCTATTGGGCTTCCCTGGTGGCGCAGTGGTTGAGAGTCTGCCTGCCGATGCAGGGGACGCGGGGTCGTGCCCCGGTCCGGGAAGATCCCACATGCCGCGGAGCGGCTGGGCCCGTGAGCCATGGCCGCTGAGCCTGCGCGTCCGGAGCCTGTGCTCCGCAACGGGAGAGGCCACAAGGGTGAGAGGCCTGCGTACCGCAAAAAATAAATAAATTTAAAAAAATAAAAACAAAAAAGACTCCCAAGGACTGACTGGGAACGTTGCTAGAATATTTAGCCCTCTGTTCATTTCATGTAAAAAATAAAGTATAAACAAGGGGGTGAAGGGGCTGGTGTGTAGTCAGTTGCCTTCACAGGTATGTACTCGGAGGGGACTTGAGAATGAGGCCGAATGGAAGGCTTGCTTTTTCTGCAGCTATTTATTCAACATGTGACCAGAGGAACTAGAAAGGAAGAGAGAAACAATCAGAGTCCCATTCACTCTACGATGTGGTCTTAATAGAAGCTTATATAACCTGTTTCCTTCACCCATCAAACAAGAGGTGAGACGGTCTCAGAAGAGCTTCCTTAGGCTAAACTTCTAAGACTCTGTTCCACCACATCCTAAATCCAAAAGGCATCTTCTCCTAAGGTGATAAAATAAGGACGTGCTGGAACCCCTAGGACAAGAAGCAGCAGAGAAATGCTTCCACCTTTTGTGAACGTATCTTTTTGTCAATGGATCGTTTCCCAGATGGTCGCCCAGGATCTGTTAGGATAGACACATAGATAGCTATAGATAGACGTAGATGATAGATAATAGATATGATAGAAAGATATGATAGATAGACATATAGATAGATATAGATGATGATAGACAGATAGACATGTAGATAGATAATAGATAGACATATAGAAAGATAGACATAGATGATAGATAGATAGATGGATACAGGATACAGGATAGATAGATGGATGGTAGATAGACACATGATAGATAGACAGACATATAGATAGACAGACATAGATGATAGATGGGTAGATAGATAGATGATAGATAGATAGATAGATAGATACACAAATGTAGATTTTAATGATGGGGGATGCAATGAACGTGCGTGTGGATGGGTATCTGGCTGGATGGAAACTCTTGGGTCTCCCACTGGAGTTCATTGAAGTAAGGGATTTATGCAGTAAAACTTGCCACACCTTGAACCGTGGACTCTAGGAGACTCTGACAACCCCAGGATTCATCCCAACATCCTGGAAATTTCTCCCCTGGCACCCCCATGATTCCAGTCTTTCCCAGGTAGTCCCTTTTCTTTCTGTACTTCGTTATTCTCTTCCTATATGTCAAACGCAGATGTCCTTTGGGAGTCTAGGATCACCAGGATGGCCAGTCATATTGGTATTTCACATGAAGAACAAACAATTGTTTAGTATAGGTACATCCCCAATATCGCATGAGTCATTACTTGTACCAAAAATGTATTCATTGATTATTCAAAATTCAAATGTCAATGGGCATTTCACTCTGAATCAGATCCTCAGACCTCAATTCTGGGGCGGTGGGGAAGGGGAAAAACAAGATTCAGTACAAAATCAAAGAAGGAATCAATTTTGCCAACACCTTGATCTTGGACCTCTAGTCTCCAAAACTGTGAAAAAAATTAAGTTTTGTTATTTAACCCCTTCTCCCCCCGTCGGTGGTACTTGGTTACAGTAGCCTTAGCAATCTAATACATTGTATGATCCCATTCACATAAAATTTCCAGAATGGGCAGATTCATAGAAACAGAAAGGAGATGAGTGGCTGGGAGGAGGAAAAAAGAGGGAGTGACTCTTAATGGGTCCAGGGTTGCCTTTTGGGGATGATGAAAATGTTTTGGAACTAGACAGAGGTGTTGGTTGTAAAACATGAATTTACTCTAAGCTTCTGCATTGCAGCTTTAAATTGGTTAAAAAGATGAATTTTGCGTCCTGTGTATTTTAGCACAGAAATAAAAACAGCAACAAGTATAGACTCAGGTGACCGGGATCCCACATGCTCTCTTGATGTTTTGCACCTTTCATAGGGCCCCCTCTGCTGTTCTCAGTGGAAACTGCTCCCCACAAGCCGCCCTCCTCAAAGGCAGAGATGTGGCTGGCAGAGCACCACAGCTACAAGCTACAGGCGAGGCCGTTTCTTTCTTTCCTCCTCTCTTTCTTTTTTCTTTCTTTCCTTCTTCCTTCCTTTCTCTCTTTCCTCCTTCTTCCTTTCTTTCCTCCTTCTTTCTTTCTTTCTTCCCCCCTTCCTTCCTTCCTTTCTCTCTTTCTTTCTATCTTTCTTTCTTGGAGGTTTCTTTACATCCCTGAGTTATTACCGTAGCAGCATAAGTCTCCCACCCCGAGGTCGTCCGCCATCAAGAGGACAATGTTGGGTCTGGATTTCCTCGTCACGAACATTCCGTGAAGCCTCCCAGACAAATGGTTCACAGGGCTTCCTCATCCCCAAGGCATTTCTACAACACGGGATCCCTGTGGGTCCTCAAAATACTTTACTTGACTTGCCTCCGAGGGTTAATGTTAGTGGTCCTGTTTTACGGGACAGGGACTTGGGGAATCCCACAGTTTAAATGACTTTCACAAGGCTGGTAAATTGAAGACCCGGGATGCCGTATGAGGTCTCTGACTCAATCGTGTGTGTGTGTGTGTGTGTGTGTGTGTGCGATTCCCAGGGCCATCTTCTAGTCTTTGACCTCCAGTGAGGTGTTACAATGTAACATCTCTAGAGGCTGACAACCTGGGAGTGATTGGTGAAGCCCACATCCCAGCCTTTGACCGGTGGTCCATTCTCTCTGCCCCACGGCCCCCGGTCAAGACTTGTGCTTTAGGTTTGGTCCCCATTCTATATACACTAGTTTGCATCTGCTCACCCCACACTCCCATTCCATCCCTCCCCCACCCCCTCCCCCTAGGCAACCACAAGTCTGTTCTCTGTGTCTGTGAGTCTGTTTCTGTTTTGTAGGTAAGTTTATTTGCGTCGTATTTTAGATTCTATATATAAGTGACATCATATGGTATTTGTCTTTCTCTGTCTGACTTACTTCGTTCAGTATGATCATCTCTAGGTCCATCCATGTTGCTGCAAATTGAAAAGCCATATTTTTTCATCTTCCCAACCCCACCGCTTAACATATGACATGGCATTTCAGTAAGTGCACACCCAAGGAATGAAGAGATTCCCAAGAGCTCGGTGAGAGAGGCAAGAACCGCTTTTTTTAAAATTCACCGTTCATTGCTGTTCCCACCCAAATTTGATAAGTGCCTCTCCAGTCCACATGGGTAAGAGTCACAACCGGCGGTCTTAGCCGCCAGTGGAAAGTTCTTTCTAACTGGCAAGGAATAAAAGTTATTTGTGAAATAGAAAGAAATAAAAGTTATCTTCAGGATATAAGGGAGCTCCTATTGCCTCAAAATTTTGTACTTAACAATTCCAGATTTTAAGAAATATCAAGAAGGCCCTTTCTACCAAAAGCTGCTTCACTTCTGCCTGTCCTCCCACCCCATCCCCCGTAGCCTCCTATATTTTTTTCAAATTTTAACATAGAATTTGATGAAAGATAGGTAAGTAACGCATGAGGCTGACACATCATACAGAAATACGATTTTACAAACTAGCGTTATTTTTTAGCTCTCTTTAAAGAGGCGGCCAAAGTCATCTACTTCGTTAGAAGCACCCCCAAAAAACTATTAGATAAGACTGTGTTATTCATGGTTTGCACCTAAGAAAGACGAGGAAACACATTAGCCAACACAAGAATTACATCCGCGAATGGGTGAAATGCTGGTGTGCAAAACACTTGTGCAAATGTGCTTGTCCTATATTCCATCAGAGAGAGAGGGAGAGCCACAAACCCCCAGTATTTTGGATGGTGGAGTGGACCTTCCAAACAAGGGGAAAAGCTTGTAACTATGTGAGGTGTTGGATGTGTCAACAAACCTCGATATGGTCACCACGTTGCCATGTTTACAGGTAACAGATTATCACCCCGCACAGCTTCAACTTACACAGTGTTATACGTCCATTCTGCCTCAATGAAGCTGGAAAAAACGTTTTAAAAATATTCCAGATTTTAATGTTTTTGTCTTTAGTGGTTAACTCCCAATGACTCAGAAATTGCAACATGGATCAGTCGTGGATATCTCAGTGGGGACTTATATGGAGGTTCCTGTGAATGGGACCGTATTTGGAAATAGGGTCTCTGCAGACGTGATGAAGTGATGGATGTGAGATGATGTCCTCCTGGATGAAGGTGGCCCTAAATCCAAAGACAGGATCCTTGTAAGACACAGAAGAGGAGAGACCCAGACACAGAGGAGAAGCCACGTGAAGATGGAGGCAGAGACGGGAGGGAGGCGGCCACAAGCCCAGGGACGCCTGGAGCTCCCGGAAGCTGGAAGAGGCAGGAAGGACCCTCCCCTGGAGCCTCTGGAGGGAGCACGGCCCTGGGACACCTTGACCTCAGACGTCTGGTCTCGGGGATGGGGGAGGATGGATTCCTATTGTTGCCAGCCCCCAAATTTAGGGTTGTTACAGCCGCCCCAGGAAACAAATACAAGTAATTAAGAAAAAAGTCCATGTGACAAGAGATAAACACAGCAAAGCAAAAATGGCATGTTCAAAGAAGGAGACAATATCTACAATAATATCTATGAAAAAAATTAGAAAAGGAACAAAGTACAACAGAAAAGTAAGACATAGGGTGTCAACAGGCAATTCATAGAAGACACACAAAAGATCAATAAGTACATAAATATAAGCTTAGCTTCCTCAGCAACGAGAAAACAAGTCAATTTTAAGAATCATAAGGTAGTATGCCTCACTATCAAATCACCAATATTTTTTCAAGTTTGATAAGTATGTGGTTTTCACAAGGATTCAAAGAACGTTACCTTCCCCCCTGGCACTGATGAAAGTTTTTATGAGCGTAAGTTGCCACTAAATATTTTTAAAATTTTTTTTAATGATGGTGAGCTGAAACTGAGCATTTGTACCTATCACCTTGGAGAAACAGACAGTTAACAAGCAGGCATAAGGAGGTTAATTGCAACACTACTTTTGTATTGAGTCAAACTGAAACCACCTGAAATGTGTATTGTGAAGACGAAAGGCTACATAAATTGGGATGCATTCATTCTTAGAGAATTCCATGTAACTTCCTTCAAAATAAGAAGGATGTACTCCTGATCTCCTGGGTCTCTTTGATGGTAAAGCTGTGTAATTCTATAAGCATTTCCCAATCGTAGCTGAACTGAAAAGAGTAATTACTTTTACGGGACATTTCATCCAAGGATATAGCAATGCCACCGGCATGGTCTCTCCCTAAGCTTTTCCACTTCTCCATGAGGCAGGACAGTAATCACATCCTTGATCCCATTTTCCACTGACGAAATGGGCTACAGGAGCAGGGTGCAACTCAGGGTCAAACTAATAAATTTAAACACAACCCTCCACGAATTAAAATGTTGCCTCCTAATTTATCCCTAAATTAGGAGTTAGGGATTAACATATACACATTACTATGTATAAAATAGATAAGCAACAAGGTCCTACTGTATCGCACAGGGAACTCTTCTCAATAATTTGTAATAATCTATAAAGGAAAAGAATCTGGAAAAGAATATATATATAAAGAGTATGTATACATCTGAATCGCTGTACTGTACACCTGAAACTAACATGATACTGTAAATCAAATATACTTTAATTTTTAGAAATTCCCTCTATTAATACTCACGAACTAAAATATTCCAGCTGACACCCATCTCGGAAGTGCCTGTATTCTTCCAATGAAAGAGAAGCACCTTCCCTCCTTCCCTAACACACCTGGAAAATGTGTAATTATCTACCAAACCCACAGTCGACCTGCAAAGTGGACCCCTAAAAATGGCTTGATGCCCAGTGGGATCCCCACGATATCCTGATGGGAACAGTCGGTGAGGCTAAGCCAGAATTACATGATTACGGGCACGATTCAGCCAAACTCAGCAGTTTCTACCAAAGCGGAGAAGAACGATTGACGCTACTCTCCATTTTAGCCTCTGCATCCTCTGTTTCTGCTCTGTGCGCAGAACCAAAGCTTGGAGGTGGGCGAGAGTCAATTTGGATAAACCAAACTCCCCGGTGATGTATAAAGAGCTAAAAGTTCATGTGTGGATGTGACATGAAGGGAACAGGCACACCTGGAGAGTCAGGTAATGTCCTAGACCATTGTTTCTCCATCTCAACACTACTGGCATGTGGGGCTGGATGAGTCTCTGGTTCGGGGCGTGCTGGGCCCTGTGGGGTGCAGAGCAGCTTCCCTGGTCTCCACCCACCAGGTGCCAGGACCAGCTCCAAAATTGTGACAATAAAAAATGTCCCAGGGCTTCCCTGGTGGCGCAGTCGTTGAGAATCTGCCTGCCAATGCAGGGGACGCGGGTTCGAGCCCTGGTCTGGGAAGATCCCACATGCCGCGGAGCGGCTGGCCCTGTGAGCCACAATTACTGAGCCTGTGCATCTGGAGCCTGTGCCCCGCAACAAGAGAGGCTGTGACGGTGAGAGGCCTGCGCACCGTGATGAGGAGTGGCCCCCGCTTGCCGCAACTAGAGAAAGCCCTTGCACAGAAACGAAGAGCCATAAATAAATAAATAAATAATTAAAAAAAAAATGTCCCTAGGTATCACCAAGTGTCTGTAGGGAAGTAGAATTGTCTCTGGTTGCAAATCACTGCCATAGATAGAGAGACATAAATAGTTAGATGAGAGATAGATAGATAGTTAGATAGAGAGATAGAGACATAGATGAGATGGATGGATGGATAGAGAGAGAGACAGATAGGTAGATAGAGGTGATGGATGGCTGGATAGATAGATAGATAGATGATAGATAGTTGATAGATAAGTAATAGCTGATAAATAAATAGATGATTATAGATGATAGATACATACTCAGTAGATGATAGATAATAGAAAGAAAGGGAGGGAGGGAGGAAGGAAGGAAAGAAGAAAAAAGAAATAAAATAAAAATAGATATTAGATGGTTGATAGATAATAAATAGATGATTGATACATAGATAGAAAGACATATAGACAGACGGGGTCTCCATGCTCGGTCAGGGTGTCTCAGCCTCAGCACGACTGACATCTGGGGCTGGATGACTCTCTGATGCGGGGCGTCTGGGCACTGTGGGCTGTGGAGCAGCTTCCCTGGTCTCCACCCGCCACGTACCAGCAGCCCCCTTCCATCCCCAATAGTGACACAGCCATAAATGTCCCCATTTACTATTATCTTTTTGGGTAATATGAATGATGCAGGATTCTGACTTTCGCATTCAAAGGGTTATTGATTCAGAATAGAAGCTCTGTGATTCTATTCTTTTTTTCTAATTTAAATACATTAATAATGAAAAGTGAGGAGGCAGTTTCCTCGTTGCTTTATTTTACTAATTCCCCACCGGAAGGAATTTAACAGATTGGATGATGTCTTTACCATATGGTCCCCCAATTATACAAGAGATTTCTAAAGAGATTCACATAAATTCCAAAGGTCCTCCAAACCACCTGCTATTCGATGACCCTTGAATCATTAGTATTATAAAGTATTAAAGAGAATACTCAACAAAATGGAAAATTTTAAATACATCTGTTACTAAAAACATTCTTTTTTTCCCTAACAATTAAGATAAATCCAGTTTTTGCATCGGCTGAGACAGACCCAATCCCTCTACATTTGCTCTTCACTAAGAAAAATTCTACTAATAAAAACTTAAATTAGAGCCATTACGAGGTAAATGTGACCTAAGAAAATCCTTGTCTCTGGCAAATTGTTAGGCTCTGTGTCAACCAAAGATTTTTAATACTTAGAGTTAATTTATTCATTGCAATGATATGAGCTGCACATCTCCCTTCGAGAATTACAATAGATACCCTCTCAAAAAAAAATAATAAAAGACTAATTCTGAAGTTCACAAAAGTAACAGGTTCCCTTGCTTGCTGGGAACAAGGGGGGGCAAACTTGTTCCTTATATGAGGTGAGGGTAGGGGTGTGTCCAGGGGTCGGGCTGGAGGGGAGGCTTGGGTGGTCTGCCCACCCCTTAGGCGGTGCTGTGTGCAGGGGGCATGCGTAGTACCCTGGTTTTGCTCCCGACACCTGTGTTTGCTCCCCGCTCTTCAATAGTGGCAGTTGTGTGTTTTTGGTCTCTTTGTATCTTTTGGGTGCAGAATTTGTCCCAACTGCGCATGCATGCAGTTATTTTTAGTCCCATAGAGTTTCTTTGTATTTCGTCGCTTAAGGAGAGGCGTGTCCAGGGGCAAGCACTGCAGCACTGCCTCAAAGGGTCCCAGGTCCCAACAAAGGGTCCCAGGACCCAGCGTGTCCTTATTAAAGGAAGCGGTCAAATTCAACATCTTTTCTCTCAGGGTAAGTGGCAGGATAATTAAGTGGACACGTTCAGGTCAACCACTGCCGTGGATCAAACAACTTACTAGAAATGGAATTTGGGGCAAGTTACAAACTCTATTTTTATCTGTTCTACAGCAGACATTTTTATCCCCAGGTTCTTTTTTCGTTTCTTTGATTGTCCTAAAATACACATAACACAAAACGTACCATTGTGAACTCTACCATTCAGAGGGTTTAGCACACCCACAATGTTGTATGAGCACCACCTCTATCCAGTTCCAAAGCATGTTTATCGTCCCGAAAGGAGACCCCTTACCCAGTAAGAGTCCCACTTCATCATCCCCTCTCTCCAGTCCCTGGTGACCACTCAACGTGTCCAGCCCCAAATCTCTATGGCTTTACCTATCCTGGACAATTTATATCAATGAAATCGTACACTGTGTGTCCTTCTGTGTCTGGCTTCTCTCACTGAGCATCACGTTTTTGAGATTCATCACGTTGAAGCCTGTGTCCGTGCTTCAATCCTTTTGACGACCGTAATATGCCACTGCGTGGATAGACCCCTAAATGAACTCCAAATGGATCAAAGACCTAAAAAAGGGGGTTTAAAAATACAAAGCTCTTACCAGAAAATACAGGGTTAAAGCTTCATGACCTCGGACTTGGCAATGATTCCTTCGCTATGACACCAAAAGTACAAGCGATCAAAGAAGGAAAAATAGATACATTTCACTGCCTCAGAATTAAAAACCGGTGTGTGTCAACGCATACGGCCAAGAGAGTGAAGAGACAGCCCGCAGCATAGGAAATTTTATTGGCAACACCCTCATGATAGTATTTCTGAATTCGAGATGCATTTTACTGTGCAGCCAGGTGGCAGTCACAACCTACCTGGGCAGAAACTTTCTGCCCGCACCTTCTGGAAAGTTCAGGAAAGTGCTGGTGACCTAGCATCGGACGTGCATGAGTGACTCACAGTAAGTTCACTGTTCTCATGACTGCAGGTTTTCCAAGTTGTCTTTTTTTGTCCCAGAAAGCTGCATCCAAAATCCACCAACCAGGTATAAGTAATTTCAATCCCTGTTCTTCCCAGTTTTCACCAGCTTTGGGGTGCGATATAGTCACATTGACAAGGCGAGCTAGAGTCAGGTCTTCTCCTGCCTCCAAATACCCGCTTCTTCCCCGGAGGGGTCTTTTGGGGGGTAACTGGTTTGCTTGTAGATACATCGGGTACATCTATAAATGGAACCTTACTCAGCCATAAAAAGGAACGAAACTGCACCATTTGCAGAGACGCGGGTGGACCTAGAGACTGTCTTACAGAGTGAAGGAAGTCAGACAGAGAAAAACAAATACCGTATATTAACACATAGATGTGGAATCCCGGAAAATGATACAGATGAACTTATCTGCAAAGCAGAAATAGAGACACAGATGTACAGAACAAATGTTTACATTAGCGAATAGAAAAGAAAAAGAAATTGGCGTGCAGCCCAAAACGAGTTTCCACCGAGAGTCACGTTATCAGGTAATTAAACATCATTTGTATCTAGAGGTAGTTGCAGCTTAGTCAGAGCTACTTTCTGTCTTCTGTTTATTTTGAAGGCGGATGCCAGAGGCGGCAGAAACAGGACGTTTCAGGACTGTTCCAGAGGGATGTTCAAGGCAACTGCTTCCCTGCTTTGAGACACAGCCAGCAAATGCCCCGTCTGAATTGACCAAAGGCCAGGCGGGGTTCAACCTACTTGTGAATGAAAGACTCCCTGTTTCCAGCAAGAGTTGTCAGAGATCCCTCTGCAAGTGTTACAGTTTGTAAATGAGAACAGAAGGGCTTCTGTAGAAACCCGAAAAGCGCAGACAGCAGACGCCAGGGACTTCCCGGCCCCTTCTCTGGACAACCTAACTTGGTTTCCGTACGATCCTTGTTGCTCTGAAGAGTGAATCAGCCGGCACATGCGTGCACCGAAGAGAGGCCCTTGACTCAGAGTTGAGACCGTGTCTCCCGGCAAGAGGACCCAGAGGGCTGGTCCCCCCCGGAGAAGCAGCCGTTCGCTTACCTACAGCTGGCCTGGCCCAGAGACAGCCCTTCAGGTAACCAGCTTTTCTTGAGACGCTAGCAAGGCCGCTCCAGCCCGGCCAGCGACCCGTGGCAGCCCCCTAAGTACGCGTGGCTGCAAGGCACACGGCAGCATCTGGCCGTATGTTAGAGGCAACTTTCTTAAACATGGAAAGCAAAGATATGCATGTCAGATTTTTGCCTTGGGTGATGTCTACAAGGAATGCAGAATTTAGTTCAGAGAGAGAGCGAATGTAACTACGCGAGATGCTAAGAGATTTGGGAGCATGTGGATTGGACGTTGAAGAGATGCTAAGATTCAAAACGGAACCGGGTTTGGGAACAGGGCTCAAGTGTAGTGGAGAAATGAGACTTGCTGCCTGGGGTCTGGAGGACAGCGGGGAACCAGGGGTTGTAATTCTTTCTCCCCTGGAAGAGCATCAAAGGCTACATTATGGGTAATACTTCATTGCCGGGCTTTCTTTCTCTTTTTCTGTATCTTTTTTCTTTTAAATGGTCAAAGTATTCGACTTTTTTGTTTTTGGTAAGTATTCTTTTTTTTTTCTCAAATCTTTATCGGCGTATAATTGCTTTACATTGTTGTGTTAGTTGCTGCTGTATAACAAAGTGCATCAGCTATACGTATGCATATATCCCCATATCCCCTCCCTCTTGCGTCTCCCTCCCACCTTCCCTACCCCACCCCTCTAGGTCGTCACAAAGCATGCAGTTGATCTCCTTGTGCTTATTGAGATATAATTAGCAGATAACATTGTGAGAGTTTGCTGTATACAAAGGGTCAGTTTGATAACATTTCTATGTTGCAATATGATTGCGACAATAGCGTTAGCTAACACTGCTATCACCTCCGTAGTTGCCATTGCTTTTTTGTGTTGAAAACAATTGAGATCTAGTCTCTTAGCAACTTTGACACTTAACATTACAGCAGCATTGAGTGTAATCACTGTGGGTGGGTCAGCTCTCCAGAAAGTATTTACCTACATGTTGCAAGTTTGCATCCTTCAACGTCCTCCCATTTCTCCCACCCACCCCACCCCCTGCAACCACCACCCTACCCTCTGCTCCTTCTTTGTCTCTTTCTTATGGAAAGTTTTCTCTGGTAGCCAACATGGAGAAAAAGCATGCATTGTTCTAAGGGATAAGATGCTGTGTTCATTGGAACAGAAGAATACGCTCCTTCTGTGTAGCTAAGTATAGAGAGCCTATCACTGAAGAGGTAAACCAAAGATTTGATAAAACTAAACCTCGTATGACATTTCCACCATGTGCTCAAGCGGCGTATATACACTCAACTCTAACCCACCAGCAGAACAAGTAGAACCAGTCACATTCCCTAGAAAAGTCAGAAGAAGCCCATAATATGCTTTTTCTGGGGGGAAAAAAAAGATTAAAATAGATGTAAAGAAAACAATCATATCTACTTTATACTATATTATATATTTTCATATTTTATATATGATTATTGTGTAGTATATATTTTATATATACATGTATCTATACATACATATACATAAATGTATTTATTTCATATATAAATACATATAAATTAAAATGTTCATACAGACCTCCTGAGAGGTAAAGATTTGTAGCCAAAAATTGCAACATGGAACAAACGAAAGGGTACGGCGAATGCCGATGGTATGAAACGAAAGCACTTCCAGCTTCCCCCCTCTGCTCAATTTGAGATACGCCATCCAAACTGTCTACATGTTAAAACAGGTCTAGTAGGCAAAGTCCCTGGTGTTCTGTCCTTCCATCAGAGAGTGGAGTCGTTTCATCCACAACATACGTATTGTATGAGTCCAACTCCATGACATTCTGGAAAAGGTAAAATTATGGAGGCAGTAAAAGGATCAGTGGTTGCCAGGGGTTACGATGGGAAGAGGGATGAACGGGCAAAGCACAGAAGATTTTTAGGGCAGTGGAACTACTCTATATGATACTCTAATGGGCTGGGAGGGGTGTACATGGCATTGTACCTTGTCCACCCATGGGATGTATAGCACCGAGAAAGAAGCCTAAAGCTAACTCTGTGCTTTGGAAGATACAGAAAGCAAACAGACAATCACCTTGCAGCGGGTCCCCCACCTGTACACCAGCTACCAGACGCGAAACAGAGGCAGCAAGCCGGGTAGCTCACACCTCACTAAGATCCTTCTTCGAAAGGAATGAGGTAAATAAACAGCCTGGGTCACGGTACGTCTCACCAGGAGTGATGGGAACCCTCAGCCTTGATCCCAACTGAAAGCTTCCCTGCTACAGAGGCAGTGACCACAGAGAGCCATCCAGAGAAACCTGTCTGCGGGGTTTCTCGCTGCCCAAGCCCTGTCCCAGTTGCATGCGATGGTCATCCGGCTGACCACAGGTGCACTGCCCTGTCCTTGTGCTGAGGAGGACGCAGCCTGGGGAGGTGTGAGAAAGCACCTGAACTGCAACGGAGCTTGGAAGGAGCCACCTCTGTTTTGCAGGCAAGGGCTAATGTCCAGAGAACATGAAGCACCAGGAAATGTCAGGCTAGCTCAGAAGGAGAAGGGTGGAAGCACACTGGGGCATTTCTCCTTGGAGAAGGCCCTGCGTACAGTGATCCACGCCTCTGCACACACAGCCAGCCAGCAGCTAGTCTGCACCTTCCCAGGGGACAGCTTAGATGGAGAGGGTGTCACTCTGAAAGGCTGGATGTCCCCAGCTCGGAAGCTCGCCCACCACGCGAGCCAACTTCTCTTCAGACAACTCATGAGCAGAGCTTCTGGGTCACTGCAAAAGCCATGCCAGGTCAAGGGCCACTGACCCCCAGAAGCCCCAAGTTGGCTTCCCTCATGTCTTCATGGCTCCTCATGGCCACAAACAGGCTGCCAGGGACCAGCATTTTTATTACACATAATGTTGCCCAGTCACCCATTGTCATTCTTCCTTTATTGGGTTTCCAGGGAAACAGAGCTAGAAAGTTAGCCCAAGGTCTGATTCTCACGCATCAAGGGACAGGATTGCCAGTTATCTGCAGAAAGTAGCTGTTGTCACCAGACGGCTTTGTAGACAAGTAAATACACGTGTTCTTCCCCTTTCCTATGATCGTTTTGTAGGGACAGCAGCATACTCTCTTGACCCTTTTTTTTTTTCATTTAAAATATATTGGATAGGGCTTCCCTGGTGGTGCAGTGGTTGAGAGTCCACCTGCCGATGCAGGGGACACGGGTTCGTGCCCCGGTCTGGGAAGATCCCACATGCCGCGGAGCGGCTGGGCCCGTGAGCCATGGCCGCTGAGTCTGCGCGTCCGGAGCCTGTGCTCCGCAACGGGAGAGGCCACAGCAGTGAGAGGCCCGCGTACCGCAAAAAAAAAAAAAAAAAAAAAAGGTTAAGATGGGAAATTTTGTTAAATGTGTTTACCACAATCAAAAAATTTTTTAAATATGAATTGGAGATCATTTCATATCAATATTTTCTCACTTAATTTTGCATTTTCCTTTATACTCCTGCCTTCTATATCGGGAATCAGGAATCTCTGGTCTGTTTGGCAAACTCTGCCTGTTTTTGGAAATCAAGTTTAATTGGAGGACAACAAGGGCCAGTCATCTGGGCTGTCCGTGGCCATTTCCATGCTATGACGGCAGAGAGAAGTAGTAGCGACAAGACCATCTGGGCAGAAAAGCCCAAAATATGTACCATCGGCTCTTGATAAACACATGTTCTACATTCTTCTTTATTTTGGCCGCGCCTTGAGGCTTGCAGGACCTTAGTTCCCCGACCAGGGATTGAACCCCGGCCCCGGCAGTGAAAGTGTGGAGTCCAAACCACTGGACCACCAGGGAATTCCCCACATTCTTTTTTTTTTTTAAGTCACATCAGGACTCAAACGCAAAGGCAGACACCCCCAACCAGCTGGTTTTCCCAGCTCGTCAGGCTGGAGCAGAATTCCAACCAGGACGGAGCCACTCCAGCTCTGCCCACAGCCTACCTCCCACATTCTGCTCCCAGATACGCTATTTGCACATTGGCTCCGTTTCACCCAAGGGCCTATCTCAAGGGCGTTCACAGCTTCCTCAAGCTGAAACACGTTCCACTGGAGCGGAACACCCACTTTGTCCAGAGCTTGTGCAAGTGAGAGCCGTGAACCACGACCTTGGTGAGGCCCTAGAATTCCAGAACCTTCAGCAGAAACGTGGCTTTGCTTACTTGCTCCGCGTATGGGATTTAAGATCCATCTGGACCAAACATGGTTCCTGGCAGCCACTCCTGGATCTAGAACACCTCGGGAACTTTCACCTGCAGGGAGATACGTTTCTGTTCTGACAGAGTGCCTCAAAACCGATCACACTCTGACCTAAGCTAGAGCTAACAAAGGCCATGTTCTCCGTTCTAAAGACAGTGTTCAGCATTCGTAAAGCTTTCTGAGTAGGGAAGAACATTCATTCCTTGATGAGTTTTTAGGAGTTAAGATGTTATTGATAGCATCAGAGAGAATCCACGTTTCCCTTCTCGTTACAGACTTACTGTCTGACTTCCTGCATTAGTTCATTTTCTGCTGCCTGTGTTAATATCAACCTCTTTATCTCTTCCAGGAAATACAAGGACAGAGAGGACATGTTACATCTGGAACACTCTTGGTAAGATAGGATGATGGGCACTCGTTCATCTTCTAGGTCTGCCTCTGTGTTCCTTCATGTCGCTTTCTCAGAATGCATTGATAGTAAACTGATCTTTCTAAATTAGTAATTGATCCCTCCCCTCCTGAGAATTCACGATTAATATACACGTTCCACGCACCCTTTCCTGGGAGGCGCTCCCCGGCAGCTACAGAAAGAATTCCACCTCACTCTTTCCGATGCAGCTGTGCGTCCAGTCTTGCCATGGGGCCGGTGTCTGGTTTTCCGTGAAGCCCACGACACAAATTCCATCAGATTCAGATTTCCATCTTTATTTCATGACGCTGCTGGGGATTGGAACACCATTGTCCTGCTGTTTATTTGCGTGCCCAGGGTGGCATCCGTGAAAGGATGAGTTGTTTTTAACTTTAAAAAAAAAAAAGCAAGAAAGAGAGAGAAAAAATTCAAATGCCTAAGAGGTGTATTCAAACTCTTCTGAAATGGGATGATAATATCAAAGTCCCCTAAAAGAGGGAACCCAACTTCCCACTTACAGAAGTAGTGTCAATAAGCAGCATGAAGCCTTGTTGGGTAGCTTGTTTTTCAGGAGCTGGCTGGCTCTGACAGTCAGTGTGCTTCTGGATTTGAAGCCCTCAGCTTGCCGCAGTCTATCTGGTTCCCGTCCGAATATCCTTCTCCTGATGGCAGACGATCTCGGCATTGGAGATGTCGGCTGCTATGGCAACGACACCATAAGGCAAGGACCAGAGAATTGCTCATCTGACACCCCGGTGCAGAGGCCACTGATATCGCATCTGACCCTCGGTCTGTGCAGTTCAAACTATAACAGAATTGTACACACATCATTTCTCTGAACGCCCTTAATCCCGCCTTCTTCCCACACCTGCACGAACGCCAGCTCACACGCATCCTGTGTGTGAATAATCGCTTCACTCTTAAGTATGATCTCCATCAGCACAGTCTCTGGTAGCACAGGCACTACCCTGACGCTGCATCTGAGTCCCACCCTCACGTACCACCGACAGTGCGTAACCAACAAGGACCTCTGTAGAGCACAGGGGGCTCTGCTCAATCCTCTGTAACGACCTAAATGGGAAAAGAATCTGAAACAGCATAGATACACGTCTGTGGATAGCTGAGTCACTGTGCCGCACCCCTGAAACTAACGCAACACGGCTCATCAACCCCACGCTAATATAAAATAAAAAGTAAAGAGAAAAAGAAGACTGTGTCCTCAGTGAGAAGTCACTCTGGACTCTCAATGCTGGATCTCTTATCGTATCTGCCTCGGCACCAGTCGTATATTGTGGAAACTTGGTAAATAATAACGCAGTGGATACTTCTTTGAGGTTTCAGAAGACATTTGAAGTTTTTCCACTGCCTTTTTAAAAATTACTAATTGTCGTTGGACTATAGTTGCTTCACAATGCTGTGTTAGTTTCTGCAGTATAACAAAGTGAATCAGTTAGACGTATACATACAGCCACTCTTTTTTAGATTCCCTTCCCATGTAGGTCACCGCAGAGCACTGAGTAGAGTTCCCTGTGCTACACAGTAGGTTCTCATTAGTTACCTATTTTATATATAGTAGTGTGTCTATGTCCATCCCATTCTCCTAATTCATCCCACCCGCCCAGTATCCATATGTTCGTTCTCAACGTCTGTGTCTCTATTCCTGCTTTGCAAAGAAGTTCATCTGTACCATTTTTCTAGACGCCACATGGAAAAGATATTATACGGTATTCGTTTTTCTCGTCTGGCTTGCTTCACTCTGTATCACAGCCTCTAGGTCCATCCCCAGCTCTGCAAAGCCGTTGTCTTTTGTTCGTTCCTAAGAACGCACGCATGTGTTAATTGGTGACTGGAAAGTTTTCTATTAAGTAGGATGTCACTATGCTTACGGGAAAAGCCTCTGTGTTTGTGCGCTAAGGAGTAAAGCAGTTAACGTCTCCGTCTGCAGGACTCCGAACGTTGACCGCCTTGCCGCGGATGGCGTGATGCTCACCCAGCACATCGCCGCGGCTTCCGTGTGCACGCCAAGCAGAGCCGCTTTCCTAACAGGCAGATACCCTCTCCGATCAGGTTTGTCCTTCCTTCCGTCTAACCACGCAGTGGGCAGGAACATGCTCTTTTTGACTAATCACGTGCGGATTCTCCAGTACAGTGGGAAGAGAACGCTCTAAGTCCCCCATCAGATTGGAGTCCGTAAGAGCTATAGATAATGAGGTGACACCGGTAGAACCCGGTGCATTTGATGGTCTCCTGTGATGTGGATAACCATATAAGGCAGGCGTTGGCAAACTCTTTCTCTAAAGGGCGAGATATTAAATATTTTCATCTTTGTGGGCCATGTAGCCTGTGATACAGCTACACAGCTCTACTGTGGTAGCTTGAGAGCAGCTACAGACCTTACATACATAAATGAGCATGGCTGTGTTCTGATAAAACTTTATTTATGAACACTGAAATTTAAATCTCATATAGTTTCATATGTTATGAAACATACTACTTCTTATTTTTTTCCCCAACCATTAAATAAAACGTACAAAACCATTCTCCACCTGCAGGGGTTATGCAATCAGGTGGTAGGCAACGTTTGCCCCAGGGGGCATAGCTTTTCAACCCTTAGTGTAACATACATAATAATCTACCCCGAGGGATATTAAGGGACCTAACAGGCATTATCATGACTCTGGTTGTGCAAAAGTTTAAGTAACCAAATATGTTTATTCTGAAGAAGAAGAGATAGGGGTCTCCGAAGATTGTTTTCAAATCTCTGCCCGCCGCGTGGAAAAGGAATTTCTTTTGCTCTCTGTGGCCCCAAGAAAAAGATCTGAGACCTCGGAATGATTTTAAAGAGGGAAATACGTCCACAAAATATTCCTCCCCTTCCACCTCAGGGGCTCCAAAATCATCCTCTCTTGCATTAAAAGTCATGCAGATCTTTTGTTATAAAGTTCTGGGGTTTTTGTTTGGTTGGTTTTGGTTTTGGTTTTGGTTTTGTTTTTTGAGAGGTTTTTGGTGTGTTTTCTTTTGTTTCTTTGTTTTTTTGGCTTTTTTGTTTTCTTTTGTTGTTTGTTTTTGGGGGGTTTGGGGCTTTTTGGTTTGGGGGGTTTTTTTGGTTTGTTTTTCAGAGAGGTTTGGAGGGTTTTTTTCTCCCAATCTTCTATCTCCCTGGGGATTTGGGTAGAAACTAGACTAAAAGTTTGAAAGTCTGTATAATGTCCTTCTGCCCTTTGACCCTGAAGCTGACTCCTGGGAGTAGGGACAGACTTCAGACCCTATATCAGCCAGAGTTCTCCAGAGAAACAGAGCCAACAAGATCTATCTATCATCTATCTATCTATCTATCATCATCTATCATCTATCTATCATGTATCTATCTATCTACTATCTATCATCTATCTTTCCATCTATCATCTATCTATTGTCTATCATTTATCTGTCATCTATCTATCTCTAATGTATCTATTCATCTATCATCTCTCTATCCATCTATCATCTATCTATCTATATATCCATCTATCATCTATCTATCTATCTATCATCTGTCTACCTATCTATCCATCTACCATCTATCAATCTATCAGCTGTTTATTTAGGATCTACCATCTCTGTCTCCTACTCTGTAAAGAGATTTATTTTAAGGAACTGGCTAGTGTGACTGTGTGGTTGGCAAGTCCAGAATCCTCAGGGCAGGACAGCAGGCTGGAGACGCAGGTGGGATCTGGTGTTGCAGTCTTGAAGCAGAATCCCTTCTGTGTCTGGAAACCTCAGCTTTTGTCCTGGAGACCTCCAACGGACTGGATGAGGCCACCCACCTGCACGGGGGTCACCTCCTTTAGTTGAAGTCGATTGATTGCAGATGTTAACCAAATCTACACAAGACTTTCACAGCAACACCTAGACCCATGGACTAGTGTTTGCATGGCTGGGGACCGTAGCCTGGTCAAGTTGACCCATCAAAGTGACCCACAGAGACCCTCCTATATATAGTTCTCTGCAACCTGCTCAGGGAAGAATAAATCCTCGACAACATAAGCTGAAACACCCCAACTTTCTTTGTCCTGACCTAGAACTATTTGGTTTTCACTAGCCTTCATTGAACCAGACGCATTCTTGAGGTTTTGGAAAATCTCAGAATTCTCCACATTTCCAAAGCATGATCACTGAGAACTTCATTCGCTCTTTGAACCAAGTGGATCCTCTCTGATCAGACTGAGCTGCAGTCATCGAAAAGGTCTAGGAGGCAAAGAGCATCTTCTAAATCGTGGGTTCTCAACTGCACACTGCAGAGCTTTATAAAAATATTGAACCTACATTTTTAAATGATTGGGTAGACGTCCTGGATCTATCAGGGTCAGGATGAATTATGTCCGTGGCTCCCTACCTTTTCAGCACATGAGAATCATTTGGGGGGACCTTTTAACCATTCCAGATTCCACCCCAGACCAACTAATATCACAGTCTCTGGGGTGATATGATAACCAGGTGTCAGAATATTCTGGAAACCCCTCCCATGATTCCAATGTGCAGACCAGTTTGAGAAGTACTGGATTCTATCAAGAGTTTGGTGAAATCATATAATCATTTTTAATTCTGTTTTCCTTTTCATTTAATTCTCTTTCGGCTTACAACCTTGACACAGCAGGACCGTAAGTCTTCTCGCTAACATTTTCGATTAATGAATCATCTCCTTTGCTGACAAAAATAAAACCCATGAGACCAACCCACGTCGGAAGTAAATTTTCAACTGAATTTTGAATAATGGAGATTTCCACCGAATGTTCTAAGTTAAAGTGATAATAATGATGATACAAATTGATGTCTGATTGTAACATTTCTTTGAAAACGATTGATCAAAGGTATGGTGTCCAGTAATGGTTACCGTGTTCTTCAGTGGACGGGCGTATCTGGAGGACTTCCACCAAATGAAACAACTTTTGCAAAAATATTGAAAGATAAAGGCTATGCCACTGGACTCATAGGTATGGACATTTTCTAAGTATTAAGCACATTACTTTTTTTTTCACATCTTTATTAGAGTATAATTGCCTTACAATGGTGTGTTAGTTTCTGCTCTATAACAAAGTGAATCAGCTATACATATATCCCCATATCTCCTCCCTCTTGTGTCTCCCTCCCACCCTCCCTATCCCACCCCTCTAGGTGATCACAAAGCACTGAGCTGATCTCCCTGGAGCACATTACTTTTATAGGGAGGTTATAGTCAAGTAAGAAGTTTGGAAGTGAAATAGTTGGGACACAGTGGGATTTCTCATTTCTTTTCTAATTTTACCAAATTACCAAAAATTTTCATCATGCTGTTTTTCCCCATTTCCTGTCTAGAAATGTGACCACACAGCTTAGAACCTTCCTGTCTGCTTCCGTGAAGAGCAGGCTTATCTTTCTATACGTCAACAAACCACGTACGTCATGTGTGGAATGAATGAAAATTAGGGACGGCGGTTTCTTGAAAGGGGCCCAAGGAGTCATTATCATGTTATAGTAATAAGTTTTGCTAACAGTCTCCTTTGTCGATCAGAAAGAGCAAAGCTAACTCTTTAGCTCTTTGAATATAGAATCCAATAGATTCGTGGATATATCGCTCGGGAAATCACATGAGGTCTTCTGGGTGATGGACACCATTGGGCTGCTAGAAGGTACACAGAGCGTATCAACACTCCAGCAGTGACAGCAGGGGAGCTAATCACCTTCCACTGACTGAACACGACAGGTGGGGTCTGCAAAACCTCTCACCCACCACCACCCTGACTGTGATGATAATGAATTAGCAAAAGGGACGGAGAATTCTAAAGTCAGGAAATCTTTTGCTCATGCTGGTCACATCAGATGGAGTTTTCTGGAGCCGTGTGACCACTGTGTGCCTTGATTATTGCTCTCCTGTAGACAGTCACAAAGTCAGGTGGAGTCGACTGAATAAGGGTCACCAAAGATAGCAGGTCCTAACTGCTGGAACCTGCAAATATAACCTTACCTAGGGAAAAAGGGTCTTTGCAGATGTGATTCAGTGAAGGGTCTTGACATGAGGAGATGATCCTGGATTATCCAGATTTCCTTATATACAAGGACAAGGGTCCTTTCAAGAGGGAGACAGACACATATCTGACTACAAAGAGGAGTGAGTGAGACCATTGAGGCAGAGATGGGAGGGATGCGGCCACGAGCCTGGGGACGCCTGGAGCCCCCAGAAGCTGGAAGAGGCGGGAAGGACCCTCCCCTGGAGCCTCTGGAGGAAGCACGGCCCTGCCCACGTGCCTTGATTTTGGACTTGCCCTCCAGAACTGTGAGAGCATAAATTCCTGTTGTTTCAAGCCACCAAGTTATGGTACTTTGTTCCAGCAGCACAGGAAATGCTGCTACACAAGGTCCTCATTCCCTTGATGTGACCTGGCCAGGCTGTGGTACAAACAACAGCAAACACTACCCCCACCTCCTCTACATCCCCACCTCATCCCACCACCCAGCAGAGAGCCTAGAACTTGGCAAGCACACCATACCGGCGCCCCCAGGGATGGTCGGACCGTTGTCACGTGTGCGTACTTCTTGCTTTTCAGGAAAATGGCATCTGGGTCTCAACTGTGAATCCTCCGATGATTACTGCCACCACCCGCTCAGCCATGGCTTTGACCATTTCTACGGAATGCCGTTTTCCATGATGGGAGACTGTGAGCCCGGGGAAATGTCTGAAAAGCGCGCAGGCTTGGAGCATAAACTCAACGTCTGCTCGCATGTCATGGCGCTGGCCGCCTTTACACTCACCGCTGGGAAACTCACTCGCCTGGTAGCGGGCTCCTGGACTCTGGTCATCTGCTCAGCCATTGTGGCCCTACTGTGCCTCACGACCTCCTATTTCATGGGTGCCCTGATTGTTCACGCCGACTGCTTTCTGATGCGAAATCACGCCATCACCGAGCAGCCCATGTCCCTTCAAAGGACGACGGCTCTTATGCTCAAGGAGGTCTCATCCTTTGTCAAAAGGTGAGTATCAAAGGTGGCTTCAGGATGAAAATGAATTCGGAATCTGCTTCTTCTGGAATGGGTACTGGCGTGGTGAGACGGTCCCAGCTCAGAAAGACATTTTTTTGGTAAAATGGGGCATAAATGATGTTCCCTGGAACTCAACTGGATCCGTTGAAACCACTGACCAGTCAGTTGAAATTTGCTGCTGTTCCTTCTTATTTTAGAGCCAGACCAGGGAATTCCCTGGGGGTCCAGTGGTTAGGACTCTGAGCTCGCACCGCAGGGGGCACGGGTTCTATCCCTGGTCTGCAAGCCACGTGGCATGGCTAAAAAAAAAGAGCCAGTCCAATTCTTTGAGCACCCCTGGTTACCACAGGGGTGGTATTTAATGAACATATGAAACTGAATCACCTGTAGGTTTTGCAATAAATTCTAAGTATTTTTAAAGCTCTACCATCAGGACCAAGCGGTCCTGTGGCTAACTTCAGCCTGGATGTAAATGTGAGTGACAGTGACAAAGAGACTTACCAGGCCAGACCAGGAGGGACACAATGAAAAGCTACACCAAACGGAGGCCACTTTGTGCTCCCCAAAGGGGTTCCAGTAAAGTGGGTGACTCCATGAAACCCCAACTTACCTGGGTGGTGATCATGTTCCGGAATATTCTTAGAGAGCTCTTGATGGAATTGTCAAATCTGGGTCAGGTGTGAAGCGAATACTTGGCTTTCAAATTAGAACAAACTAACCTGATGTGTCCTTATTAGGTCTAAGAGCTTCACCTTTGCTTCTGTCCTTTAAGGGTGTAGATTAGACCATAAAGATCAGGTGAAGACAGGGGAAGGTGAGGAATTGTCTAGATTGGGGAGAATCAACTTGAGATTAATAACCCCATATACATCATTTTGAAAGTGGGTTTTTTCATGACTATTCCACACCCTAAACTTCATTGCATAAGAGAAGTTGTAAAGAAAACTGAATGTGCAAATCACTTATTCTTTCAGCTAAGTTGGAAATCGAAAAATATACCGAAATAACAATAAAATAAAAGTCAGACCAGATGGCATCCTGGTATTCTATTTTACTTTCATTCGTCCGAAGTCCATAGAGTTAGAAAACGATAATCAGGAAGAAAAAAGACGTATAAAATCGGTGTGGAGGGACTTCCCTGGTGGTCCAGTGGTTAGGACTCTGTGCTTCCACTGCAGGGGGCACGGGTTCGATACCTGGTCGGGAAGCTGAGATCCCACATGCCGTGGCACGGCCAAAAAATTTAAAAATTCATGTGGACTTTTCAAAAGACTTTAGAAGGAAGAAAGTCATCACACTGAAGATTCTCAGACACAGGAACATCGCGCCGTGGAACAGATCTCCGCAGTTGCTGCTGGTGGGTAGAGCAGCACAGTCATGTATCTGAGTAAGGACATGACAATGAAGATTCGTATTTAGCATCTGTGGGAGCTCAATCTCAGGTTGACCAAAAAATAACTCCCATCACATTGTATCTACTTTCAGAAACAAGCAAGGACCTTTCCTCCTCTTCGTGTCCTTTCTACATGTCCACACCCCTCTCATCACTACCGAGAACTTCCGAGGGAGGAGTCCCCATGGGCTGTACGGGGACAACACAGAAGAGATGGATTGGATGGTGGGTAGGTACCTTTTCCAGATGAGAAAGTGATGGTTCCTTGTCCAGAAACTGCAGGAGGGAAGGATGTAAAGAATGAGAGGACCAGGGCTTCCCTGGTGGCGCGGTGGTTGAGAGTCCGCCTGCCGATGCAGGGGACACAGGTTCGTGTCCCGGTCCGGGAAGATCCCGCATGCCGCGGAGCGGCTGGGCCAGTGAACCATGGCCGCTGAGCCTGCGCGTCCGGAGCCTGTGCTCCGCAACAGTGAGAGGCCCGCGTACTGAAAAAAAAAAAAAAAAAAAAATGCAGACCTGGTCAGACTGTATAAAAAAGCAACACCCAAACACCAAAGAAATACACTCGTTTTTTAAAATCTGTAACTTTTAACCAACCACCTTCCCCCATTTTTTCCCACCCCTCACCCTCACGTGCAGTAACCACCAATCTGTTTTCTCTTTCTGTAGGTGTGGCTTTTTGGATCCCACATATAAGTGAGATCACACGGTATTTGTCTTTCTCTGTCTCACATACTGCACTGAGCATAATGCCCTCAGGGTCCATGCATGTCGCTGCAAGTGGCAGGATTTCCTCCTTTCTCAAGGCTGGATAATAGTCCGTTGAATGTATACAACACATTTTCTTTATTCATTCCTCCATCGATGGACACTCGGGTTGCTTCCACGTATCGGCTATCGTAAATACTGCTGCTATGAACATGGGGGTACAGATATTTTTTTATGTGACTCTAAGAAACTTAGAACTGCCACTGAAAACTATTCTTCATCCATGTACAGATGCCTTTGTCACCGTCCTTCCTAGACCATCCTGTTCCCTATTTTTCTCTGTAATCTTCTTTTGCCTCATTTGTAAGGGTTCACGACGTTGTCCTATGCAGCAGGTACACTTGTAGCTTTCCTGAAACTTTTTGGAAACAGGATGGGGCACATACAAAGACATATGTCAATCTTAGATCAAAGATGCTTAGACTAGCACAATTATATTACTGCTGACTCCCATTAAGCTTTAACACTAAAGACTCATTTAAAGGAAGCGTTCCAAAAATCCGGTGTAAGAGTTTCTTCTATTTTGACTGGTACAAACCCATCTATTCTTGCAGGGCAGATCCTTGATACCTTGGACACGGAAGGTTTGACCAACAGTACCCTCGTTTATTTTACGTCGGATCATGGGGGATCCTTAGAGGCTCAGTTTGGAAACCATCAATATGGTGGCTGGAATGGGATATATAAAGGTAAGGGTGAGACATTCCCACATCCATGTGTACTGTCTTCATCTCTTCCCAATAATTCCCAACGCTTTCTCTGGAATGGGAGTTTACAAAGCAAAGTCACAAAAACCAAAGGAGCCCAAATGATCGTTGTGGTCAACAGAATAATGTCCCCAAAGATATCCATGTCCTGACCCCCGTGTGGTGGAAAACCAACACCCAGAATAATAAATAAAACAAAATCTATGCTCTGCCAGGGAGGAACTAAATGTCATCATGTAATTAAAGAGGGAGGGAGAGAAAGAGAGATTTAAAACAGATGGAAAGGTTAAATCACCCAGGTAAGCAACCACTTTGGATTTTCAATCACATTCTTTCCTGTTCATGTTTAAACACAGGTGGCAAAGGCATGGGCGGCTGGGAAGGTGGGATCCGGGTCCCAGGGATACTCCGGTGGCCCGGGGTGCTGCCCGCTGGCCGCCTGATCCACGAACCCACCAGCCTGATGGATGTCTTCCCCACCGTGGTCCAGCTGGGGGGTGGCCAGGTGCCCCATGACAGGTACAGAGCAGCCCAAAGAAGGTAGTTGTGTTTTGTGTAGAGACAACATGTATGTCAAACATCACTGTCACTTTTGTTTGGCATAAAACATCCGTGAGATCAGTATCTGGAAGAACGCTCATCATTCTCTGCTGGGATCCAACGTCTGCTTCACTTTATGCACAAAATGTCCTTCTCTTCTCAGTCTTAAGTGAAGCCATTTGATAATAAGGACGATTGTCACTGAAACGCATCAATGAATTTACTAACGATTCATCACAAGAGATTCCTTTTGATGTAGTGTGGCAGGGACTTTTCATGATCCCAGTTTTTCTTATTTTTTTTATTTATTTATTATTTTATTTATTTATTTTTGGCTGTGTTGGGTCTTCGTTGCTGCACGCGGGCTTTCTCTAGTTGTGGCCGGCGGGGGCTACTCTTCATTGTGGTGCGCGGACTTCTCATTGCGGTGGCTTCTCTTGTCGCGGAGCACGGGCTCTAGGCACGTGGGCTCAGCAGTTGTGGCTCGCGGGCTCAGTAGTTGTGGCTCGTGGGCTTAGTTGCTCCACGGCATGTGGGATCTTCCTGGACCAGGGCTCGAACCCGTGGCCCCTGCACTGGCAGGTGGATTCTTAACCACTGCACCACCAGGGAAGCCCGATTCCAGTTTTTCTTCCTTTAAAAATTATAGAAAATTTGGGAGGAATAGAAAGAAAATAAAATTATTTCGTAAACTTGACAACGTAGAGATGAATACATAATTAAGTTATATGATACCTATATACTATATATATTTAGATATATTATATATTTATATTTTATATATTTGTATAAAATATTCAGTATATATAGAGAGAGATATATGTACATGTCTATATATATTTAGACACTTTATGCATGGACAAAAATTTTAATGGCTTTACAGTATTCTTTCAATTAACCTCTTACAGGTGGACTTCAGCCGTGTTCATTTCGAAAAAAAATCTGGCTTTGTCATTTTACTGCCTGTCATAATTACCTTCTTAGTAAAAATCCCTGGAAGTTGAATTCCTGGGTCAAAGTGTGTGCCCATTTACTAAATCTCTTGATACATTTTGTCAGATTGTTCCCTAGGAATTGCTACTGGCTGTATGTGAGAGCATCTGTTTTTAAAATAATAGAACTAAAATCAATTTAATTTATACATGTAATTTATTTATTATATATATAAACGACACATACAGTATGTGTGTATGCACATATACATATATGTGTGTTATCATTTCCACTGCTTTATCAGCAGAGATGTTGAATATTACATTCTCCTCTTTTCTCTTCTCTTACATTGAATATCATGTCTCTGGTTGATTTTTTTCCCTCCTAATTGGCTGCTGATTTTTAACATTAATTTATAATATCTCATTTGTTTTAAAAATAAAAATTTGTCCATCATGTGTATTACAAATGTATTTTGCTGGAAGATAAAATTCAGCCATATACTGTTGCTTGGTTTTATTTATATATACATTTATATATATTTATACACACACATATGTAAACGTGTGTGTATGTGTATATGAACACACGTTTGGAAATGAAATGATATATATTGTGTATATTCATGGTGTATATATATATGTATATATATATACACCATATATATATGGTGTATCCATGCGGTATGCATATATTTTATGTATATATGGTGGGTATATATATCACATCTCTATGGTATATGTATGTGGTATGTGTATATGTATAGATATTGTATATACAGTATATATAATATATAGTGTATATACTGAATATATAATACATATATTGTGTATATATTATATATTGCATATATAGTATATATATGTCTATTTGTATATAATGATATATATTGTGTATATAATGTATACTTTTTTATATAATGATGTATATTGCGTATATACACTACATATGCATATAGATTTCTTTTATTATATATATTTATGAAATGATTCCAGGTCTTGTTGAAGAATGCCGCATGTTCTATAACGACTTAAAGCTCAAGTCCATATAGAACCAAGCAGGTGTTTCCATTTTGTTCAGCTATTTGTGCCTTCAGAATAAGGCTGGGGGGACCATTACTTCAGCCAAGCAAGCTGGACCCTCCAGCATCTTTTAGCCGAAGGCGCTGTGTGCAGGCGGCTGGGGTGCTGACTGCCCCGGGGCGGCCCTGGGCTTGTTAAGGCCACGCCCACCTTCCAGCAGCCCCGCCCTGAGTCCCTGTGCTCCTGCCTGTAGGGTGATTGACGGCCGGGACCTGCTGCCCTTGCTCCTGGGGACAGCCCAGCACTCGGAGCACGAGTTCTTGATGCATTACTGCGAGAGCTTCCTGCACGCAGCCCGGTGGCACCAACGGAACAGTGAGTAGCCTGCCTGAAGGAGTCATGTCTTGGCCTCCCTTCGCATTTTCTGCTTCTTTGTGGCTTTTGCATGTCCACGCGAGCTCCTTTATTTCCTTCTTGGCGGTAGTTTTCTTCTGATGCCGGCAACGTCCTTTCACTGTCGATCATCCTGTGGTGATCGGAAGGGAATTCTCTGGTCTATGGCTTTCCCGTCCCCCAGACCCATGAGGTGAGGTGCAACTTTTATCATCACACACACACACACACACACACACACTTGTACACACACAGGTGTTCCAACCTGATTCTAACATTTCCAGTCTGTCCTCTTAATCTATATTTGCTTTCCACGTGTCTTAACTTCATGACACCATCTCATACCTATTAGATTAACGATAACTTTGTAAAACAAGCAGTAACATGTTTAGTGAATAATTTTTGCATCTCAAACTTTTCTGGGCTGTTGTGGCCCAACAGTCCTTTCAAAAGAATTGTAAAATCATTTGCAACTATTTTGTTTTAATCCCACAGGAATATCAATATCCATTGTCTTCAACGTATAAATGATTTTGGGGGGGAAAGTGGTATCTTTACAATATCAAGCGTTCCCAAACTGAGGCATGTTATGTCTCCGCACTTCTTATTGAAAAGCTATTCGTCTTACCAAGCACTTTACTCCCTTACCAAGTCATTTCATTGTATTTTAATTGCTTCCATATTTATAGCTGGATTCTCCATCATCGTCTGACTGGAGTTGCTTGAGGTTTTCTGTTTCTATGAATCTTTTTAAATCCAGCTCTTGGATTTACTAAACAACTGTATTTTTAAATTTTCTAACTGCTTGAGTTCTGCCTCTGCCTTGGTCTGTGGTAACAGACTTTCAGCTATTTGAGTTTCTTCTCTTTTCTTCATTTCTGTTTCCCTCTCTATTATTCTGCATTTTGCCCTGACATTTTCTCCCTTTTTTGTGGATTTGCCCTAAGGACTTGGTTTTCTTCCAGGGTTTGGAAAGGCCTATAGCCCTCTTGCAATTCAACTCACTCTTTTTTCTTTATGCCTCAAAACCATTCTCTGGACATGTCCAGTTGTCTGAAACAAGAATAAAAGAATACCTTTTGGAATCCCCCTTACTTGAGGAAGTTACCAATAGATTTTTAAAAAATCTCCCTCCTTTTCCTGTCCATCCTTTCCAGTAGTATCATCATCTGGGATGATTTTTATTGCTACATTTTTGGGTTTTTAAGAATTTCATAACATAGATTTCCTCTTTTAAAATTAAAAAAAAAAAAACTTTCACTCAGGGACTTCCCTGGAAGTCCAGTGGTTAAGACTCCGTGCTTCCACTGCAGAGGGGGACGGGTTCAATCCCTGGTTGGGGAACTCAGATCCTGCATACCATGGGGCGTGACAAAAAAACAAAAACAAAACCTTTCATTCAATTACCTAGCACAATCTACAACTATTTATGCTTACGGATAATTTTTATTGCTACATTTTTGCTTTTTTAAACTTACATACTATAGATTTCCCCTTTTACGATTTTTTAGAAAACTTTCATTCAATTGCACAGTTCGGTCTACCAGCATTTATGCTTAGGGATGATTTCTATTGCTACGCTTTTGATTTTTTAAAGTCACATATTATAGATTTCCCTTTTTAAGGGTTTTGTAAAACTTTCCTTCAGTTCCATAGCCCAACCTCCAAGCACTGCTGTGAGTGGCACCGATACCTGGGATCAACGTTCATCCTCTTTTCCTTTACCCCGTGGCTGCCCCATTACCGAACCTCTCTTCTCTCAGTTATTGGGCAAACATCTCAATTTTTTTTTTCAAGGTAGGTAGGGAGTGTGTTCTTACTTTCTTTTTTTTTTTTAACTTTTCGTTTTTCGGCCGTGCCACGCGTCATGTGGGATCTTAGTTCCCCAACCAGGGATCGAACCCACGCCCCCTGAATTGGGACTGTGGAGCCCTAACCACTGGACCGCCAGGGAAGTCCCCTGTTCCTACTTGCCATGTCTCTTCGACGGCCCCCTCACCGGCCTCCCCAGGTCCACTCTTCATCCCACTCCCATTGTCCACTTAGCCCTCCATGAAAACCTTTCCAGGACCATCCACCATACCGATTCCTCCCTGTGACATGAGCCAGCCCCTCCCCTTCTCTGGGGCAAGAGCTCGGACCCTAGGAGCCCCCGGTCACCAAGCTGCACCCTGTGATTCCAGAACCTGCAGTTAATGCCTCAGGGCCTTTGCACGACCCGTCCCTGCCATCGAGAACATGCTCAGGAGGCTGACCGTTCTCCGTTCTTGACCTTCACGTCCCGCATCCACTATGACCCCACCCCGCACCTTGCACACGTCCGCCTTCCATCACCTGGACCGCTTGTATTTTCTTCCAGGCATCCGGCACTCTTGGCAGTCTTCTCATTTCTGGTGTCTATTTACCGCTCTCTGGCCTGAGTCCCCTCCCTACGACTCTGTCTGTCTTCTCTCTGTACTCATCTGCTGAACGATGAGAACAATCACAGACATTGAATGAGTGTCCGTCCGATGCCGATGAACTTATTTTACTCTGAAAACCCCAGCAGGGGACAATTCCTGTCCCCAGTTCACAGGTGAGAAAACTGACACTTGTTAAGACAACAGGTCGCAGGGCTTCCCTGGGGGTCCTTTGGTTAAGGCTCCGCGCTCCCAACGCAGGGGGCCCGGAGTTCCATCCCTGGTCAGGGAACTAGACCCCACGTGCCACAGCTAAGACCCAGCGCAGCAAAATAAGTAAATAAATATAAAAAAAAAAAACCCAAAAAAGACAGCAGGTCGCCATAAATGCTTTGAAGGGAACAGAAGCCAGTGTTCCCGTAAAAACACCAAACCACAGTGGTGCTAGCCTGGGAACCAGGGCTCGCGCAGGGAAATCTGGTGGCTGTGGGGATGAAGGGAACGGAATGCCCGTCTGACCACGGGTCTTGGTTGCCCACACTTGCTGGCTGCATGGGGACCCCTGGCCTCATCCTCACTCTCCTGTCCAGGTCCCAGGAGCAGCCCCCGCCCTGCCCCGTCTCCCTCCCTGGTCCTCCTACGCCAGGATCCAAGGGAGCCCTCCCGCCTGGTCCTGGAAGAGGCGCGGCCACCAGAGTCCCGCTCGCTGCCCTCTGGCTACACGCGTGGCTTCCCCAGACTTGCTGCCCTGCGAGGATGCCGGGGGGATGCCAGAGGGAGGGTGCGGGCCTCCTTCCCCACGCAGCAGGGAGCCGCGGGGCTCAGGCTGTGCAGTCCTGGGTCTGACCCACGGCGGGCGGCAGTGCTGGTGTGAGGACAGCCTCAGTCTCTTCCTTCCTTCCCTCCTTCCTCCCCTCCTCCCCTCCTTCCTCCCTTCCCTCCTTCCTTCCTTCCTTCCCTCCTTTTCTTGGTGGAACCTTCACAGCTAGAGAGAAGCTCAGGAAAAACATCACTGAGAATTCACTTAGGTAACCACCGTCCAGACAAGTAATTCATTCTTTTTTGTAAACAGCTCTGTGGCGCTCTCCCTCACCATCTTAGCTCCGGCTGCCATAACAAAAGACCACAGAGCAGGGAGCTTAAAATAATGCACACTTATTTCTCACAGTTCTAGAGGCTGGAAGTATGAGATCAAGGTGGCAGCACGGTCTGGTTCTAGGGAGGACTCTCTTCTGGGTCAGATTCGGCCACCTTCTCCCTGTGTCCTCATGTTGGGGAGAGAGAGCTCTGGCCTCTTTCTCTTCTTACAAGGACACAAATCCCATCCCGGGGGCCCCACCTTCACAACATCGTCTCACCCTAATCACCTCCCCAGGCTCTATCTCTTAATCCCATCACGTTGGAGCTCAAGGCTTCCACAATGAATCTGGGGTTGAAGGGGTGGAGGACACACAAACATTCAGTCCATGATATTCACGTCACCATAAAATTCACCCTTTTCGAATGTAAAAATTGAGTGACATTTAGCACTTCACAGTGGGTGCAAACCTCACCGTCATCTAGCTCTGTAACATTTTCATCATCACCTCCAAAATGAAACTCCAAACCCATTAAATAGTCACTCCCCAATCCCCCTCCCCCAGCCCCTGGTAACCATGAACCCACTTTCTGTGTCTGTGGATTTGCCTGTTCTGGACGCTTCCTATAAACGGATCACACACTGTGTGTCCTTCTGTGTCTGGCTTCTTTCTCTGAGCAACGTGTGTTTAAGGTCCATCCACGTGGCAGCCTGTGTCAGAGCTTCACTCCTTTTCATGGCTGTGTGATATTCCACTGTGTGGATGGCCCCCATGCTGTGTATCCATCCATCACTTGATGGACACCTGGGCTGCTTCCAGCCCCTGGCACTTGTGAATCACCCAGCTCTCCAGCAATGTGTCCTGTGTCTCCATGCCAACCCTCCCCAATTCTTGCCCTTCCTCCAGGAGGGGCAGTGTGGAAAGTCCACTACGTGACCCCAGTGTTCCACCCAGACGGAGCCAGTGCCTGCTACGGGAGAGGGGTCTGCCCATGCTTTGGGGACAAAGTAGCCCATCATGACCCACCGTTGCTGTTTGACCTCTCGAGAGACCCTTCCGAGGCCCACGCCCTCACGCCAGACACGGAGTCCTCATTCCATGAGGTGATGGAGAGAATCACAAAGGCCGTGGAGGACCATCGCCGGACGCTCAGCCCGGTTCCACTGCAGCTGGACATGCCGGACAACCTCTGGAAGCCATGGCTCCAGCCCTGCTGTGGTCGGTTCCCCCTCTGCTGGTGCGATCGGGAAGCTGACCCACAGTAGCCGACCGCCCGGGAAAACTAGGTCCCCGCTCCCTAGAGATCTCCGTTGGGGTCAAAATAAAATGGCCTGAAGACAAGCTGTCTGCTTGTGTGGGGCTGAATCCTTTCACCAACTCTAAAGACAAAGTGTGACCGAATTCAGGTTCAGCTTCTCACCGCTCAGGAATACAATACTAAACTGGTACAAACGAACTTATGTACAAAACAGAAATAGAGTCACAGACATAAAAAACAATCTTATTGTTACGAGCGGGCAAAGGGGGTGGAGGGATAAATGGGGAGATTGGGATCAACATATACACATGACTATATATAAAATAGATAACTAATAAGGACCTGCTGTAGAGCACAGGGAACTCTACTCAATACGCTGTAATAACCTCTATGGGAAAAGAATCTGGAAAAGGGTGGATATATGTATATGTATAACTGACTCACTTTGCTGTACACCTGAAACTAACACATTGTAAATTAACTATACTCCAATTTAAAAATAAAGTTACTTTTAAAAAAGAATCAGGGCTTCCCTGGTGGCGCAGTGGTTGAGATTCCGCCCGCCGATGCGGGGGACACAGTGCGCCCCGGTCCGGGAAGATCCCACATGCCACTTAATAGGAGCTGTGCTCTGTCACCTCCCTCCCAGACCCATCCACACCCTTGTCCCTGATACTTTGAAGCCACTAGAGTCTTTGCATTCCTTAAAGTGAACTCAGACCCATAAGATCAAGGCCAGACCCCAGGACCGTTACCCGAAAACTGGGGTCGCCTCTTGGTGGGTGTGCAGCCAAAGACACAACCAAGCCACAATCAGGAGAAGGATTTATCATCTGCAGCAAGTAGGGAGAACACAGCGGCCCTTTCCCAAAGCAGTGTTTCCCGAACCGCAAAACTGGGGAAGCTTTAATCTCAGGGTACATGCATATTCATGGCGGGGGTGGGGAAAACGCTTGGGTGGTACATGCATATTCATGAAGGGGCTTGGGTGGCACATGCATATTCATGAAGGGGCTGGAGCAGGGGAGAATTCAGCATTGCACTGGGGCCGAGGTCCACAGAGTCTAAGCTTTAGTTGACTGAAGTCACAGGGTCAGAAAAGGTCAGTATCCTCCTCCTCCTTTAGGTCCCAGTGGATCTGGTGGTTGAGGCTTCAGACTAATCCCCACTGAAGCGGAACTGGGAGGCGTCACCGCTGGTTTGTGATCTTTGCTACTGTTCCTTCTCTTGCCTGATAACAGCTGGCTCTTTGGTTCCCTTAAGATCATTAATTACCAAGCCCTGTTCAAGGGCAAGCATGGCGGCCAGGCCTAGATCCCAAGACGGCTTCAGCCAAAAATGGCTTCTCTTATGTCAACAAAGCCATGCCTGGTTCCTTCTTACCTGCTTATGCAACCTCCCCCAAATAGTACTTCTCGGGGCAGCAGCTCCCTGGCCCCCATCCCTCTTTCCCATTCCAAAACCCTCAGGACACCCTGTATTTTGTTTGGGTACTTGGCCCAAGTGTCCCCAGGGCTCCTGTTCTGCACAGTTTTGGGGAATCTTGACTGCCTCCAGTGCAGAATTTCTTCAACGGATCAAATCTGGTCTCCACCCTTGCCAAATTCTATGCAAAGCTACTCCTGGGCTCCTGGCTTCCTGCCCCTCCCTCCAGGCCTCAATCTGTGTGGTATTTCCCCAGAAGTCCTCCACTGATAAAAGCGCCCGTAGAATCATCAATAACCCAGGACAAAGAGTGAAGCAATAAACAACGGCCAAGAATGAATCCAGCTAAAGCCATCACCCCGTCAAAAACAAGCCAACTAAATCTACCCGTGAAAAGGCAAAGGTCTCTGCTCCAAACAGAACCTCCAGCCCCATTTCTGTAAATTCCAACACCCCGTTACGCCCCAGGCTTTTGGTTAACACGGAATTCCAATGCCCATCTGGTAAACACTGACCACCAGGCAAACTCCCACGGGCCCGCAGACGCACACACAGAAAGTCGGCTGAGGGGCCAACGAGGCTAACACATTTAAACGCCTCTCCCCTTGGCCATAGAGTAGAAGTCTGGCATCCTGGACCCTCGTGAGTCTGGATTCACATCCTGGTGGCCAGCCTGCAGGAGGCCAGCCTGCGGGGGGATGGGGTGTGCTCACCGTGCCCAGCCCCGGCCAGGATTAATCAGCTCCTTCCTGGCCCCAGTCTCCTGGGAGTGCCCGCCCCGAGAAAGCCACCCAGGAAAACCTGTTTACCAGAGCAATTCCCCGGAGGCCCCAGGACTTTAAGCGGATTAGGGAGGGAGAGGACGCCACACCCCGGATCTCGTGGGCGGGCCCGGGACACGGAGCGCTCGCGGCCAAGTCCTGCGCTCCAGGCTGCGCTCGGCCAGGGGACCCACGGAGCACACGGGACGCGCCGCGCCCACCGCTAGGTGCGCGGGACCCTGCGCCCCGGTGCCTACTGGATCCTGGGGCTGGGGGCACGGGAGTCACCAAAAGGCAGCTGGAGGCCGGCTCTCTGGCCTGCACAGCCGCGGGACGAAAGCGCGTGGGGACAGGCGGGCAGTGCTCGCCCCACGAAACGGGGGGCTGGGGGTGGCGAGGAGACCGGAAGGGAAAGGAACAAAAGAGGGCGGGCCGCGAAGAGGAAGGGGACCTGGCGAGCCACGCCCCGGCAGACAGCGGGCCCAGCCTCTCCTCTCCCCTCCCCTCCCCTCCCCTCCCCTCCCCTCCCCTCCCCTCCCCTCCCCTCCCCTCCCCTCCCCTCCCCTCCCCTCCCCTCCCCTCCCCTCCCCTCCCCTCCCCTCCCCTCCCCTCCCCCCGCTCTCCATACACTTCCGGTCCAACCCCCAGGTCCCCGCCCCGCCCCTCCCCCGCTCTCCATACACTTCCGGTCCAAACCCAGGTCCCCGCCCCTCCCCTCCCCTGCTCTCCATACACTTCCGGTCCAACCCCCAGGTCCTCTCCCCTCCCCCCGCTCTCCATACACTTCCGGTCCAACCCCCAGGTCCCCGCCCCCCCGGCGCGGCCTTGTCCCCTCCCACACTCACTAGGGCGCCACCCACTAGGCTCCCTCCTCCAGGCGGCCCCCCAGCGCGACCACATCCTCCTTCCTGTATTCTCTTGCCACGACCCCCCACATCCATCCCGAGCGCCGGCGTGTCCCCTCCACCCCAAAACGAAGATGCACCCCCTCCTGCACTGGGACAGCCCCCCCCGCCTCCCCCGGAAGGGTGGCGGTGTTCCCCAAACCCTCCAGGATACGCGCCGTCCGCCCCTGGGCGCCCCCTCCCCTCTCCAGCTGTCCGGCCGCGACCCGTCCCCGGAGCGCAGCGGAGACGCGGGAAAGGCGCGCCCGTCCTGCAGTGAGAATTTACTTACACAGCGATGGGAAGGTGGAGACCTGCATGCATTCAGTGAAATAAACCGAATCTGGGCCGACCAGGGCCTTCAAAACCAAAAGCTAGCGCGTTCAACTTTCCTGCGGCGCGTGGGATTAGGCAGTCTTTGGGACCAAAGAATTCGAAAGCTGGAGGCCGTCCTTTGTTAAATCCTAAAGTAGTGGAAAAATACACACACCTTCCCAGCAACCTGGTTTGAAAGGCCGACTTTTCATTCCAAGGGAGAGACGTTTATTTCTGCGTTTTTTGTTTTTTCTTTTCTGTCCAGGGATTCTTTGGCGGTTCTACTCACTGTGTGTTTGCTTCTGAGGACTTGAGAATTCAAAGCAGCGAATGCGTTTAAACCGAATATTCTACTGACAATGGCACATGATCTTGGCACTGGGGATCTTGGTTGCTATGGGAACGACACACTGAGGAATCTATTCCTGCGCTGATGGATCATTTGGATTCTTTCCACTTTTTCACTCTGAGCAATAATGCTGCTACGAACCTTCCTGTACAAATCTTTGTGTGGACACAGCTTGTTTCATGTCTCTTGGGTAGAAAGCAGGAGTACAATGGCTGGTCCTAGGGTCCCAATATCTTGTTTTACATCAAGGAAACCCTTCCGTTGGAACATCATCTCCTAGCTTTTGACCAAAGCAAGCAACAATTTAGATCCAAGTCGACCCCTCTGTGGCCAGTGGGTTTGGATTGACCTTGAAAACCGCCAAGATGTTGGGTCTGACTGCCCAGCACCACCTGTAGAAACAGCCTCTGTGATTTTATGTCTGTAGTTTGTCTCTTTCTACCCCAAATGCAGGCACATTGGGAGCAGGGTCCGGGGGGCGCCCTGTAGCCAGCAAGGAGGTTCTCTTAATTTGTTTTGGTATTTTTTTGGCCGCACAGTGCAGCTTGTGGGGTCTTAGTTCCCCGACCAGGGATCGAACCTGTGTCCCCTGCAGTGAAAGTGCAGAGTCCTAGCCACTGGACCGCCAGGGAAGTCCTGGGATTGTCTTCATTTAAGTCATTGATTCGTTGAGGAAAACACTGAGGCCACTGGCCATGGGCGTTGCTGCATGCCTCGTCCAGCTGTGGGGCTAGAGCATTGTCCACTAGGTGTGTTGGCATTCTTCCACAACCTACTGACTCGCTTGGTCCTCCATCCACCACCAGCCCCACCAGCCCGTCTGCAAGCAGGGCACACCCTGTCTAGGCATTCTGCCAACACAAGCTCATAAGGTGACAGGTGTACAACTCACCTGGTTTGGAGAAACTACCTTTGGTTTCAAGGCAGGAGGACGCCACGCCCAGGACACCATCCTTAACTTCACCTCTCAGTGATTTGCTATGAAATCCTTCACCCTTCCGGCGTAAGCCATTCTCCTCTTGTAAGGCAGTCCCATCTAATTCTTTCTGGCAACCAGGTATGTGTCAGAAATACATACCAAACACGCTGGAAGACCTTTTTGTTCCAAATCCAGGGGTCGAGATCAGCAGTGCTTTTTCGTGAGGGACCACACGGGACTCTGGTCGGCTGCGTGGACCACATAAGGTCCGCCTTACATATCCTCCTTTTTGTTCTGTTTATCTTGTCCAACTCTTGAAAAAAACGTGAAAACCATTCTTCGCTCCAGAGGGACTAACAAAAATAGACCCAGGGTCAGATTTGTCCATCAATTGCTGACCTTTGTCCTAAATCATCAGACAGTGAGGCACCCCTCACGGAGGGAGCACAGCTGGAGGATTCCGTGGCGACGTGGGTCCACAGGTATCCTCTTTGGCTGTGGTTAAACACTTCGCGCTTTCGTCTGCAGGCGAGGGTAGGGTTTGAGAGCCTGGTGACTCAATTTGGATTTGTGATAGCGACACAGGCTCTCCCTCCTTGCCTAGAAGTGAGGTGATGCTGGACGTGACCCTATAGCCCGCAAATGGTCAGGGGGACAGGAGTCCGGACAGGAGACGGAGCCCCGAGACCCCCAGCTCTCTGGCCACCCCTGCCCTGCTTCGGGGTAGCTGTGTGATCACTCATGCATCCCGCCCGTCTCTGGGCCTTACCTTTTTTTTTTTTTTGCAGTACGCGGGCCTTTCACTGCTGTGGCCTCTCCCGTTGCGGAGCACAGGCTCCGGACGCGCAGGCTCAGCGGCCATGGCTCACGGGCCCAGCCGCTCCGTGGCATGTGGGATCTTCCCGGACCGGGGCACGAACCCGCGTCCCCTGCATCGGCAGGCGGACTCTCAACCACTGCGCCACCAGGGAAGCCCGAGCAAGGGTCTGCCTGAGCCCCTTGGAAAGCTCACTCGCTCTCAGAGCCCTGTCCACGGGCAGGGCAGTGGGGCGCTTGTGCACGGGCTGTTTCTGACCCCCCCGTTACTGGCCGGCTTTCACGTTTGTCTTCCTGCCCCGTCTCCTCCGCCTCTGGGGGCAAAGAATGTCACCTGCCTTCTCAGGAAACAAAGGATGTTGCAGCCCTCAGCCTCTGTAGCGCCCCCGACGGTGGGGATTCAGGGTGGAGAACAACAGGACCCTGGCCTGAGACTTACGGTGCACATCAGAAGGATGGTTTCCGTGAGCCCAGAGTCTTGCATCTCCCCACACACAGAAAAGCGCTACATTCACGCACTTGAGATGTCTGTTTTTCTTTAATTAGCAGTCATCTTTTCATGGTCAGCTATCTGGGATTATTATTATTATTATTATTATTATTTTTAATTTCCTATCTATCCAGGCTCCTCCCGGACCTCTTGGGAACAGTCCTTCAGAGCGATCTGAGAACTTGTGTCCAGGGCTTCCATCCTCACAAAGTCCACTGAATAAAGCATAATTCTCAACTTTTAGGTTGTGCTTTTTTTCCCCCATCAATACCTCTAAAGGAAAGCTTTGCAGGAGTGTGAGTATGCTCTGCAGGGTCTGGGGAACCCACTCAAATGTCCAAACTAGGGAAATTTCACAGAGCTTTGGCAGCCTGTTAAAACACGCAGTGGAGGATTCAGCAGACGGTGTTGACATAATTGGACTTTCAAAATATGCGAAAGGACAAATTTAGCTCCTTATCACACCGTGCACAGAAATGAGCTCAAAATGCACCAGAGACCCACACAGAAGAGACAAATCGACAAAACTTGCCAAAGAAAACTTAGGAGAGAATCTTTGTCCTCTTAGGTTAGGAAGGAATTTTCTAGATAAGGTAGCAGAAGCCTGATCTGTCGGGGTGGATTAGAGTTTATCAAATTTCAAAGCACTCGTTAAGAAAATGAAAAATACTGCAGACTGGGAGAAAATATTCGCAAACGAATGCAACTCAATAATAAGACAAACGAAAAAAAGAAAAAAAGAGTGGATATATGTATATGTACAACTGATTCACTTTGCTGTACACCTGAAACTAACACAACATTGTAAATCAACTCTAGTCCAATAAAAATTTTTAAAAAATAAGACAAATGATCTAATAAATGGGCAAAAGATGTCAACAGATATTTTACCAAAGATGACAGGAATGGCCAATACGCACATGAAAAGATGCTCAACATCGTTACTTATTAGAGAACTACAAATCAGAATCAGAGTGAGAGACCACTTCATGCCCATTTGGATGGTTAGAATAAAAAAAAAAAAGACAAGTGTTGGTGAGAATATGGAGAAATCAGAACCCTCATCCACTGGGTTTTTTTTTTTTTCCCCCCCAGCGTGGTTAAAAATATGAGTTTGGAAGCAAGCAGTCTTGGGTGCAAATTTCTTGTTCTGTTTCTTCATCATGATGTCTTTGGGTTCATCCCTGAAACTCAAGTTCAGTTGATGCCACTATAGCATGAGATGCATACAGCTGTCTATTTTCTTTCTATAAACTTTCTTACATTGAGATAATTATAGATTCACATGCAGTTGTAGGAAATAAAAATAACACCAGAGCTTCTATGTGCCCTTTACCTGTTTCCCCTCAACCATACAGCTCTAGTAATAGAGTAACCACGGTAACCAGAATGCGGGCATGGATGCCATCCATCCGTCTTGCTCAGATGTCCTCACTTTTGCTTGTGAGGACACAGGGAGAAGACGGCCATCTACACGCCCAACAGAGACGCCTCAGGAGGAACCAACCCTACCCACGCCTGGATCTCGGACTTCCAGCCTCCAGGACAGGGGGAAATAAATGTCTGTTGTTTGAGGGACCCGGTCTGGGGTGCTTTGTTATGGCAGCTCAAGAAGACCCACCCAAGCGTTCTAAGAGTCCTCTATCAAGCTGTATCATTGGGCCTATGGATGTCCAGTGGTCTCAGCATCATTTGTTGAAAAGACCATCCTTTCTCTAAGGCATTGCCTTTGCACTTGGTCAGACCCTTAGGGGAAATAGTAGGTGCCCATGCCCAGGGTATTGGAAGATGAAATAATCAGGGACATCAAATGCTTGGTACACATCTGGTCCCCAATACTGGGCGCTTTCTATACTGGTCTTGGCCCACTACTGAAACCTGGAAGGTCTAGAAAAGCTTTTCTGGAGGAGGACACAGTCTTGATGAAGAGCTGAGATCTAGACAGGCTGACAGAGAGTGTGTGTATTAGTTTCCTGGGGTGGTTGTAATAAATGACCACAAACCAGAGGCTTTAAACACTATAAGTCCATCCTCCCCCATCCTGGAGACCAGACGTCTGAGGTCAAGGTGTCTCAGGGCCGCGCTCCCTCCAGAGGCTCCAGGGGAGGGTCCTTCCCGCCTCTTCCAGCTTCTGGGGGCTCCAGGCGTCCCTGGGCTTGTGGCCGCATCCCTCCCGTCTCTGCCTCTGTCTTCCTGGGGCTTCTCCTCTGTGTCTGTGTCTCTCCTCTTCTGTCTCTTAGAAGGACACCTACCAGAGCAGATTGCTTTGAAAAGGAAGCAGTATAAGGGCTTCTTCCCAACTTGTTTTCCTACTGTCTTTTCCCAAATTGCCAAGGTTATATTTTTACAAATCTCTTGTAGAGGTTCCTGGTTCCTTGAACAGTAAATAATCGAAAAATAGTTCTTGGATGACTTAGTAAAGGACTCATTCCAAGAACTTACGGGAAAAGGCAGGGGGTAAAAAAAAGTCCTTGAGAAACTGCTCTAAAAGGGCATGTCTTTCAACATTTCCTACAAAGCACTTGGCCAGAGAAATATTTTTGTGCGTTTTGTTGATACCAAGGAGTGGCCTTCTAGAAAAGTTATTTCGCATAACAAGCAGCAACAAGCCGGCAGAGTTAACTAACCCCACCAGGAAATCCGTGCGTGTATCACGCAGACTGGGGGTGTCAAGCCCAAACATGGTGGGGGACCACCAGAGACCAATGCGTGTGATTTGTTTTTTCTTTCTTCCCCAGCTCTATTATCATTGACATGCAAACATGGTGTAAGTTGAAGGTTGCAACATAACGATTTCATACATTTATTTACTTTTGAAATTCTGTGATCCATTTATTTATTTTTAGGCCACACTGCATGGCATGTGGGACCCTAGTTCCCTGACCAGGGATCCAACCTGCGCCCCCTGCATTGGAAGCTCGGGGTCTTCACCACTGGACCAGCAGGGAAGTCCTGATTTCATGGGGGGTTTTTTGCAGGCCTCTCACTGTTGTGGCCTCTCACTGTTGTGGCCTCTCCCGTTGCGGAGCACAGGCTCCGGACGCGCAGGCTCAGCGGCCATGGCTCACGGGCCCAGCCGCTCCGCGGCATGTGGGATCTTCCTGGACCGGGGCACGAACCCACGACCTCTGCATCGGCAGGCGGACTCTCAACCACTGCGCCACCAGGGAAGCCCTGATTTCATGTTTATAAATCTTGCCAAACGGTCACCACCAAGCATGAGCTCACACCTCCACCAGGTCACACAGTTGCCCTTTCTTTTTGATGAGAACTTTTAAGATCTACTCTCCTAGCGACTTCCGAGTTCGTAATACAGTATCGTCAGCTTTCATCACGTGCTGTGCACTAGCCCATCCTGTTCCGTGTTCTGAATGTCTGTCCCCATCCCCAAGCTGTGTGAGTGTCTACGTGACATCAAGTCCCATCTTTCTCTCCCCCATTAGCGGTTTGTTCTGGCGACAGTCCAGTGCTAGGTTTTTTTTTTTAACTTTAAAAAAAATTTAATTGGCATATAGTTGATTTACAATGTTGTGTCAGTTTCTGCTGTACAACAAAGTGAAGCAGTTATATGTATACATATGCCACCTCTTTTTGCGATTTCCTTCCCATTTTTTCCCCTTTTTTAAATCATACAATTTGATTATTATAGTAACTTGCTGATTCTCTCTGCTCATTATCTTGGTTAACAATCGGTGCTGTCTACAGACTGTGATACAGAGTGAAGTAAGTCAGAGAAAAACAAATATCGTATGCTAACACATATATGTGGAACCTAGAAAAATGGTACAGATGAACCGGTTTGCAGGGCAGAAAGAGAGACACAGATGTAGAGAACAAATGTACGGACACCAAGGGGGGAAAGCAGGGGGTGGGTGGTGGTGGTGGGATGAATTGGGAGATTGGGATTGACATGTACACACTAATATGTATAAAACAGATAACGAATAAGAACCTGCTGTATAAAATAAATAAATTTCAAAAAAAAAAAAACCCGAACAACAAAAAATACTAAGACAGTAGTGGTATATAAGACATTACCTTAAGACACTACGGTAAAAATGGCATGGTACTCTAAAGGGCAGAGATCTATGAAATCGGGAAGGAGAACTGGTCTACTTTTCCTAATTCAGGTGTGGTGGCTAAAAGAAACCCTATTTTAGTTCAAGCTGTTCGCATTTCCACACAGAAACTCAGCAGCATGAGGATAACTCCTGTGCATTCAGCGCCAGGATTTGACCAAGTGCCCTTGAATAACAAAAATACTTGCTGTGTTCCTGTAAATCTACACACCTTAATCCAGCTGGCCAGGTCAATACATCTGGAAATGCTTTTCCTTCACCTGCCATTTCATCCTGCCCCAAAATAACTGGATATTTCTAGAACAAGTAAATGTGTTTTTTTTTAAAAAACACCTATGTACCAAAATATTAGTGATAGTATAGGTCAAATCACATCTCTCAAGGATTCAACTTATGTTCACTCTGCAGTCCTGACATTACACAGCCCGAATCCTGGCACTGGCATTCTTCAGGAAATAACCTCGTAGTACACCTCTTGGGTGGCTATTACTTAGACGTCGTTAAAATGTTCTTACAGGTTCTTGTACGTTCTCATGTATTGATTGAGCACGTGTCAGAGTGCCTGCCATTTGGAGAGAACTCAAAAAACCATGTGATGGGTGGATAGATGGATGATGGATGGATGGATGGATGAAAGGATGGATAGACGATGGATGGATAGAGGGATGATGGATGGATGGATGGATGAAAGGATGGATAGATGATGGATGGATAGAGGGATGACGGATAGGTGGATGGATGGATGGATGGGTGAAATGGACGCTAGAAGAGTAGGCAGCATGCCTGGAGAGAACTTATGAGATTTCCGAGGGTAAGAAGTAAACAGTTCTACTCATTTTACTGCTACCATCCATTCTGAAAAAACCCATTTGGTTATTTAAGTTTAAGGCAGGACGAAGGCGTCCCATGCCTGTGTTATCCCGATGGCTCAGAACACACCCCAACACACATCCGAAGGAGACCCCACTGCTGTCTTAAAATTTTAATTGCAGTGTGCTAGCCTTTGTCCAAAGTGAGGACTGACCCTAGGATGCACAGCAGAAGTCCATTTTAAGCGTACACTTTAAGCCAATGAGCGATCGACCACAGGCACTGGAGAATCCTCTTCTCCAGAGACGCTGGACCGGACTCAGATGTTCATCTCCTGGAACCCTCCTCTCACGGATGCCAGACTCAGGCTCCCGTTTCTTCTAGTCCAACACTATGGCTCAGAGCACAGACGTTCCTTCCCCAACACAAAGTTACAGGATAACTCTAATGGTTGGTGATCACCCCGTGCAACCCACCCAAGGACTATGTCCCTATGGCTATTTCCAAGTAGCCCCTGAAGCATCATCTGTGTGAAACCAACCAAGACGACCAATCATTCAGCCACAGATAATAAGAAACAACCCCTCCATAGCTCACACCTCACACACGTGAATGCCACAACGAACCCCAGAAGTCCACCCAGATCTCAGATGGATTTGAACACAGCCCTCTCAAGCTTCTTCCACACCTGTGTCTAATGAACTCATGATTTTCGATGGAACACGTGTGATAAACCATTCAAACATTTAAAAACTACATTTCCTTCTCTTCAGTACAGCGACTGACATCCGGCTTTAATTATCCTACGGTGGCAACCAACAACGACCCTGGGAGAAGCTCCAACATACCGCATTCATTTCCGGATGCTTCTGGAGGTGAGGCTTTCTCATGGGATAAAGCGTCTAGTGTCATCAAACGGAGAACTGTCCCGAAAGAACCGAGTTGGCATGGCTTGGAGAGCACAGTGACTCCATACTGTGAAGTGAGGTAGTGTGACCCAGCACAGGGCAGCCTGGTGTCCGGGGCCGCATACAGGTTTGCCTCGAAACAGCCTCGACCAAATCCAGCTACCGTGAGCGCACGGCCACCAGACACCCCTCAGCGTAAACCCTGGGTTCTTCTGCACCAGTAGGTCAACCAGTTTGGAAGCGGTCACCTCTCCCAAGCCAGCTGGAATCTTCCTTCCAAATATCTCTGACACATCTCCACGGGGCATCTGTCAATGCACTTGCAAGTCCTCTTGGGTATTTTTGCCGAAGAGGAACCACAGCTGTGGTGTTTCTCAGCCATGCTTGGGAACGTCCACACTGGCGTCACGCTCAAGGCATCCGAACGTTTGCTGCGTCTTCACAGGAAGGACTTTTCATTCTGCAAAGTCCCAAGGCACTGAATAAAGGCTCCCAGGGCACTCAATACCTCTCCTCGTGTTACGGGCACTGGGACAGAAACTCTGCAGTGACATCTAACCCTACGTAGGACGGACACGGCAGGACCTGCCCAGGACAGAATCCTGAGCTCCTTCAAGCAAGACCAGAGACCCAGGGTTGACCAGAAGGTTATTCCTGTTCCCTTTTGCCGACAACGTGTAAAGGAGATGCAACCTCCTGGGGAACCCCCAGGAGGCATGGGTAGCTGGGGTCACACAGGCCTTTGAGCTGGGTTTTGGATGGACCATGTGACTGACATGAGGCACTCAAGCTGGTCAACCATAAAGAGAGGCACATCGTGGAAGAGTCTTTCCCTCGGAAAGGACTCGAGATGTTCATGGAACAGGACCACCCAACGCCATGGCGCCATCACTGCAGGAAGCGGTCCAGCTTCTCCTGAATCCGGACAAACGCATCCTTCCCCAGGTAATCGATGCGTCCCTCCTCCCACTTCCTCCGCTCCTCATTGGGACTCAGTGCCTTTTCTTCGATGGAAATCTCGGAGACGGAGATGGCCAGGTCCACCTAGGGAAGACAAGCCCACAGGAGATGGTGTTAGAAAAACCATCGTCAGCGAGTGAAAGCCGGTCCGGGCATCCACCTGGCTGAGCAATCGGTTCCACGGACAAACCTCACCACGTCTCAGGGAGACGGTGCTGACACTTTGCTCCTGAACAAACCACACGCTGAATTTAATACAACCTTCTGACAAGAAGATGCTTAGTTGGTCCGACTTTTTTGAAATTTTATACTTTATCATTGTACTTGTGTCCACTTGTTCCTAAGACTTGTTTTAATGTCTAGCCACTAAACCCCTTCACACACGCTTCTATGATCATCTTAATCTTTCCACCCACCAAAAAAAGGTTCTGTATCTGCTATAATTAAAATGGATAACCAACAAGGACCTCCTGTAGAGCACAGGGAACTCTGCTCAATATTATATCACAACCTAAATGGGAAAAGAATTTGAAAAAAGAATAGATACCGATCTATGTATGATGGAATCAGTGTGCTGTATACCTGAAACTATCACAACATCGTTAATCAACTCTACTCCAAAATAAAATTAAAAGTTAAAAAAAAAAAAAAAAAAACACGTTCTGTATCCCTGTGTGTAACCAAACTACGTGAAATGAAGAAAAGGTTCATATTGTATAAATAAAGTGTGTGACATTTTGGACAGCCTGGCAAGACCACTTCAATACTAATTTAAATCGTTTTTTTTTTCTTGCCATGGCAGGGTTTCCATCTTCTTAAAGGATACGTATGAGGAAAATTATAAATACGCAAATGTGTACACATACACACACACACACACACACACACACACACCCCACCCCTGACTTTTGGTTGGCACGCAAATAGATCAGCAAAAGGGGGGGTGGGGGGTGGACAGTACTGGACACCAGACAGTTATGCTACTGTTTCTATCCACTAGGCATGCAACACTTTCTCCACTGTTTATCTGCCACGATGCTTTCAAAGAGTTTTTACATATAAGGTTCTGCTTTCTACACTCATCCCCGCACAGTTTATTGAAACATTGCCAACGTGTTGCTCAAAGAAACTGCAAGAGTGAAAACGAGATCTTTTCCAGGATAACTCAGCACGTTTCCCCGCTAAGAGCGCTTGGACTGGGGCTCCGTGAGTTCCCGGGAATGAACACTTTCTGGAAAGAATGGGACACATTCAACTATATCTCAATTAAAAAATAAATTCAAAACAAGAGAGACCCCAGAGAGCTCCCTCACCCCTTCCTCCATGTGAGGAACCAGCAACAAGACACCCTCTGTGAGCCAGGAAGTGGGCTCTCACCAGACACCAAGAAATCCATTTCTTCTTATTCATAAGCCACCAGACTATGGTGTTTCTGTTACCGCAGCCTCAACAGACAAAAACACAATCCAAAAAATCAATACGAATTTTCACCCTACACCCAACACTCAGCTCTAGAGCTGTATTTGCTCTAAAAGACCAAAAGGTATTATTACTAGATCATGATTAGAGAGAAATGAAAGCATTTCATCATCATTAAAAGCATCATCGCAGAGCCTGAAGTTTGAGACCAGAGCATCTGTAAGACGGAGAGTCAGGAAGAAAGCATCTTTCACTTCCTTCTTCAAGAAGAAATCAACGCATGCTCGATTTGCATTGAAATGTTCCCCCACCGCCAAATTTCCCAGCTTTTATGCTCGTCTTTTTAGACAGTGTGCATGAACTTCCAAGCTCACTTTGCGGGAAAACACAGCACAGCCCCATAACTTCGATTAACTTCTGCAGAACAGCTTTTGAAGAGAGAACGGGCGTGATTATCAGAGCAGAGGACAGGAAAGAGGGTGGACCGACCACCGCGGGCAAACGCAAGACAAACGGGTCTCAGGCAGCAGGAGAAGCAGGCGGACTCTTCTCTCCACAGGCGAGGCTCGAAATGGGGGTAACGCCAGTGCGTGTACGCAGCCGGCCCCTGAGTTAGCGCACAGCGTCCATCAGGAGAGCTGGACAAGGCAGACAATGAGGACACCACCTCCAAAGCATCCTGGAGACTGGGGTCCCTGGTGACATCCACAGGGGGCTCCCGGCGTGGCTCCAAGGCTTCCTCAGGCGGGCCACCTTCCGCGCTCTCCACGGGCTGCTAGAAACATAACCGTTCCATCGTTAGTCTGTAGGGGGCGTCACAGGACCGCGGTCTTAACCAAAATGACAGAGAACTCTTTTTCCTGGGAAAATAAGACCAAACGAATGGGTTGTGCTAAATAAATAAGTCATTGAGTGTGCTCTGCCACTCTAAACTTCTCCCCAGCTTTCTCTTGCACAGGATGAGATGCTGACATTTGTCATGCGATGTAAAGGTTAACGTTTCAAATCAGGAGACTGGGATTGACACATACACACTGCTATATATAAACTAGATCACGAATAAGGACCTACCGTAGAGCACAGGGAACTCTACTCAATACTCTGTAATGACCTATATGGGAAAAGAATCTAAAAAAGAGTGGATCTATGTGTATGTCTAACAGATTTGCTTTGCTGTACAGCTGAAACGAACACAACATTGTAAATCAACTCTAGTAAAAATTTTAAAACAGCAACAAAAATACTTTTCAGAGAGGGGCAATTAGTTTAGACCAAATGTCTACGGAAGCACTTGATTAAGATGGTCTGTCAGCGAGATTAAGAGTCTGTCTGGATTTAATCTTCTGAGGATGTCTGGGAACAAAAGCCCAGATTCATGCGGGTAAATTCAGCGGGGGAAAAAACGGGAAAGCCATAATCCTTGAATAGTGACGTGAAACACGGGTGCAAAGTTGTCCCGAAAACTTAACAAAAATTAAGGAAGACATATAGGCCATTTTGATGTTGTATCTTTTTCTTTTCTGAGTCTTCCTAAAGCAAGATATAAGAGAATGACCAAAGGACCAACACAAAACTCAGTGATGGAGGAGGGAAACAAAATCTGAATAGACAACCAGGTCTCCTATCCACCTCGAAAATAAAGAGACTCATCACAACACAATGGAAAAACCATTTAGAAAGGTCACGGGATGGTGAAGAAGCCCATGGGGCATCTCCTCTGGTGGTCGATGGCAGGCATGCAGAGACATGGCCATGCTTAAGAAGTAGAAGCAGGGAATTCCCAGGAGGTCCAGTGGTTAAGACCCTGAACTTCCAAGGCAGGGGGCGCAGATTCGATCCCTAGTCAGGGAACTAGGATCCCATATGCTGTGCGGTACCGAAAAAAAAAAAAAAGAATTAGAAAGAAACAGAAGTGAGTTATACCGAATTGGTTTGGGTCCCTGTGAAGTCTGCGAATTGGGTGGAGGGTGGTGACAACGGGTCACACATCACTCCAGCGGAAGTCTCCATTTCCGGCCAACCTATCATCTAAAAAAAAAGAGCAAACGCCAAGTTAGGACAACGCTTCGTGCAAATACAAACACCCAATCGATGCTTTTCGGCCTCCAAATACGGCAAATATGGCTCAGAGGAGCTCGCCAACGCCTGTGTCTGCTGCTTCGTCTTGGGCTCCTTGCATCTAAGCAGGACCACGCGATGAATTCTCACCCACGGCGTTGAGGAGATGTGATCTGAGTCCGCCCCAGACTGGGTGCTGAGGTGGGGGACCCGTTTCCTACCCTCTGTTCCCACAGGTCAGGTGAAGAGCAATGTCCCTTGGCAGACAACCTCTTCCAATTTCAGCCGGAATTCCACAGGAAAACGAAACCCTACGGAAAACCATTGAGCGACTAGTTTCTCGGCTCTCCCAAGGGTGGTATGTAGCAAAGATCATCCCAGATGCACAGGACACGACTTAATGCATTACAGGCGGTGGATGGCTTCCTCAAGGGAGCCTAACCCTTTCTTAAGGAGCCGCCGTGGACAAGGGCTTCCTTGGATGGTGATGGAGCAGAGGCCAAGGGGAGGAATCCTGGATCCCCGCAAGACCGCATGGACCACAGCACAGCTTTACCGCCTGGGCTGAGTGTGACACGCACCAGACATACACTTGTATGTATTGGGGGGGCTATTTCTTACAGTAGCTAGCCCACCCCGATGAATTCAGGGTTGGGGGCCGAGGCCGTGCCCCAGGCTGGAGCCCATTCAAGTCCAAAGGCTCCAGCAATGTAACTACAGAGAAGAGAACGCGGACACAGCTGCCCATCCTCACGGCAAACACACGGCAGGAATCGTGTCGTGGGCTGGGCTGACCCCGACTGTGGCGGTCAGACAGAGCTTCCTCCATGCGGGGAAGGCAGATTCCCCAGCCACTGCCCCAGAGATTCTGAGTGAGTTGACCTGACGCGGAGGCTGGCAACTCGTACTCCCAGCTCCCAAATCTCTGGTACCGGCTTTCCCGTTTCGGAGAAAGGGCAGGTCATCCCTGTATTAACGGAGGCACCTATGTATACGTCCAAAGGATATTCACAGAGAGTGAAGCAGGAAGACCAAAGAGTGGGCCACCCTCATGCAGCTTACTGTCTAAGGAGAGAGATGAATGTTCCACCAATAACAACTATAAGATGACAATCCTGTAAAATTCTGCAAAGGGAACTGACAGAGAACCAAGGGCAGGTTTATCAAGGTCAGATCGACCTTGCCAGGAGGGGTAAGGACTCCTGAAGCAGTAACATCTGGAACAAAGTTTGAAAGATGAGCAGGAGACGTGGTGAGAAAGAGACAACGGTGAGAAAAGCAGGACAGCACGCACGTGCAAATGTCCTGGGGCAGAGGTAAAGGAGGACATCAGGAAACTGAAGTAAGTTGGCAGTAAAAAGTGCGCAAAAGTACATTTTTGGTGAAATTCAGTAAAAACATTTTTAATGTAGAAGAGAACACTGTGTTCATAAAGTTGCTCTTTTTAAATTTTGCTTTTTCTATCTCATCAACTTGAAAGTGCCAATTAAAATACGGGCTCATACAAAGGAACAAAATCATGCCGTTTGCAGCAACATGGATGGACCTAGAGATGATCATACTCAGTGAAGTAAGTCAGACAGAGAAAGACAAATATCGCATGATATCACTTACATGTGGAATCTACAATATGACACTCATGAACTTATCTATAAAACAGAAACAGGCTCACAGATACAGAGAACAGACCGGTGGTTGCCAAGGTTGCGGGGGAGGGATTGATCAGGAGTTTGGGATTAGCAGATGCACACTATTATATATAGGATGGATAAATGACAAGGTCCTACTGTAGAGCACAGGGAACTATGTTCAATATCTTGTGATAAACCAACATGGAAAAGAATATGAAAAAGAACAGATACATGTATAACAACCACTTCGCCGTACAGAAGAAATTAACACAACACTGGAAATCGACTATAATTCAATAAAATATTAAAAAAAAAAACAAAAAATATGGGCTCATTCTTCCTGATCTTGATTATGTACGTGAAAGCCAAAAATAAAATTAAGTTCTAATAATTACAGTAGAAAATAAAATGATAACTTTATCCAAAACATGAAAGGCCAGGATAATAACAGCTCCTTTTCATTAGGTGTTCAACACTGGTTCCTAAATTAAACTCGTAAACTTGTTACGCATTATTCCTTTTAATCTCACAACAACCCCATGACGTAGAGAGTCTGATCCCTTCTCTTACTGAGGAAAAGTTGAACTTTCAGACAGAGATACTTGTTAAACATGCCAGACGTAGCAAGTGAGAGAGGGGGGATTTGAATTCACACCTCTCTGACTACCAAGCCCTCTACAAGCCCTATTCAATCCACATCATTAATGCATCCTAAGTCTCCCTGGTGTACAAAACACCAAAACAACCTTTAGGGAAAAAAAAAATGACGAATGAGATAATTGCACTATCTACAAATAATAAATACCATAAAAATAAATAATTTCCTCATCCAATCAGGGTTGGGTGGTGGAATTTTCTAGTTTGAATCCTAACACCCATTGAAAAAAAGAAACTGGATAAATTACTTACTGTCTCTGAAACTCAAGTTCTTTAATCATACACAGCACGGACACTCCATGTAACGGACAAACGAAGCAGTTGGCCTGGCAAACGGTTAATTGCCAACAGATGTGAGTAATCTCAGAAAGATTAGTTGAACCGGATTAGGGAAAATGTCAATTTTATCAGCTTAATTTCTCTCAAGAAAGAACACATAAATAAATTCCACGTGGGCCATCATGAAACTTTATCCTTCCTTGGAAGAGATTTAACTCAGGGTTATTTATTTGATAAGAAAGGATGAACTAATAATACAACTTTTCCACTTGTCTTCTGCAGATGTGTTAGGCTCTTACAAATTTAAACAGGAAAAGAAGTTATGTCAACTCATGCTAACATTTCTGAACAAGACCCCTAGACGTAGATACAAACTTCTGAACAAGACCCCTAGACACAGATGCAAACTACTATATATAAAATAGGTGAACAACAAGGATTTACTGTATAGCACAGGGAACTATATTCAATATCTTGTAATAAGCTATAATGGAAAAGAATATGAAAAAAATATATGTACATATATATGTTTAATTGCTGTACACTTGAAACTAACACAACATTGTAAATCAACTATACTTCAATAAAAGAAAGAGGAAAAAAAAACAATGAATATTAACAACTAAAATATAAACTGAAACCGTAATAGTAAATATTCCCCTTACTCTTCCTAGCCACAAACAGGGACGTCTTTCTTCACATGTGCAGAAAGCCAGGAGAGAATTCCAAGACAAGGATTTGATAATATGATGGTGCAATGCCAGCCTTTCAGCCAATGGTTGGCAGGCTTATGAACACACCTACGTAAAATGTGACTTCTGCATTTATTTTTCTCCTGAGATGATCAGTATTTCACTGATCCATACCCCTAACTAGCTGCTGCAAGCTTGGGTCACCTTGAAAAGAGAGACTCTCAGATTGGAAACAGTTCAGAGGATTCTCAGGTCAAAGAAGACAGAGCAGCTGAAGGATGGAAAGTAGCTTGAGAAGCCAGTGACTCTAAGCCCAGAAAGATGAAAGCAGAAAGAGAGCATCGTAAAGCCAGACTGTGTAGGGAATGGACCGCCAACAGATAGACACAGAGTGCTCACATACACAGCCCGAGCAGATAAGTTTAGGACACATGATGAAGACACACTCCTCTGCATCATGGGCTATCATCTTGTGAACGTTATGACTGTAAGAGGTGGTGAAAACTAAAAAGTGTAAATATACAAATCTATTAGAGAACCGAAGAGGGATTTTCCCACTTTCATCAATGGGTGAAGCTACTTGTTTCCCAGTAAACCTCCTGCCAAAAGCAACTTAAAATTCTAGACCAAAAAAAAAAAAAAATATATATATATATATATATATATATACATACACACACACACACACATCTTTTATTTCCCCTCGAGGCAACTGAAAGGCTATAGCCCTGAGGAGCCCATAAATAATGAGGTATCCAAGAGGGACACTCTAAACACAAGCTTTCATTTAGGACGCCACTGAAAAGAGAACCAGCAAAAGACCAACCTTCACAAACACCAAAACCCAGTTTCACTCCAACTCAACCTCTAATAGCATGTGGGCAAACCATCTCTATGAAAACTTCCTGCTGAAAAAAGAAAAACAACACATAAGAAATGCTCTCTGAGTCTGCCTGCCAATGCAGGGGACACGGGTCCGTTCCCCGGTCCGGGAAGATCCCACATGCCGCGGAGCGCCTGGGCCCGTGAGCCATGGCCGCTGAGCCTGCGCGTCCGGAGCCTGTGCTCCGCAACGGGAGAGGCCACAGCAGTGAGAGGCCCGCGTACCGCAAAAAAAAAAAAAAAAAAAAAGACTCTGCCGTTAATGCAGGGGCTCCGGGTACGATCCCTGGCCGGGGAACCAAGATCCTGAAAGCTGCTGGGCAGTACTGCAAAAAAAAAAAAAAAAAAGAAATGCTCTCTGGGTGATCCTGTGATTCAGAGCCTCAGAGGATCCCTGCCATTTTTCCATACACAATGTCTTGCAGTCAATCAGAAATCAACCAGCACACAGCGAGACAAGACCAAAGGCGTGAAAATCAAGAGAAAATGAAATCAAAGCACAAAACCAGATCCACGTGAGACGCAGATGTATGGTGGACGGCACACAGACTGTAACTGAACGTGGAAAATACTTCAAATGATGGGACAAGTTGGAGAGTTTCAAGGGAGTACTGAAACCCCCTCGTAAACATTTGGCGTTTATGTGGACTAAAAACACGATAGTTGAAATAAAGTGTGCAGGATGTGGGTTTAACAGCTGATTAGACACAGCCAAAGAGAAGACTGGTTAACTGGAAAACAGGCCAGTAGACGGAAGCATGGGAAGACAGATGGGAGAAGTGTGTCACAGACACATGGGACGCGATGAAATTCCTACTGTAGATGTCATTGGAATCACAGAAGGATAGGGAAGTGGGAAGAAGAGAGAGACACAGACAGAGAAAGAATGGGCAGAAGGAATACAGTTTCAATAAGTGCTGCAAACCCAAATAGGGTAAATTCAAATGATAATAAAAAGTCATTATGATAAAAACCGGAGCCTAAGAGAAAGATGTTAAAAGCAGACCAAAAAGACATATGACCTTCAAATGTATAAACATAAGACTGGGAGATGAATTCTTGGAGAAATAATGGAAGTCAGATGATTTTGAAAAGTCTTCCAAGTGTCACTGTAAGGGAATTGCCAAGTAAGAATTCCATACCCTTGGTGGGAATATAAATTGGTGCAGACACTACGGAGAAGAGGATGGAGATTCCTTAAGAAACTAAAAACAGAGTTACCATATGATCCAGCAATTCCACTCCTGGGCATGTATCCAGAAAAGATGAAAACTCTAATTTGAAAAGACACATGCACCCCCATGTTCACAGCAGCACTATTCACAAGACGTGGAAGCAGCCTAACTGTCCACCGACAGATGAATGGATAAAGAAGACGTGTACATATATGAGACGTGGTACATGTATACGATGGAATATTACTCAGCCATAAAAAAGGAATGAAATAACGCCATTTGCAGCAACATGGATGCAAGTAGAGATTGTCATACTGAGTGAAGTAAGTCAGACAGAGAAAGACAAATACGATATGATATCACTTATATGCAGAATCTAAAAAAACGGTACAAATGAACCTATTTACAAAACAGAAACAGACTCACAGACATAGAAAACAAACGTACAGTTACCAGAGGGTAAGGGGGGGGGATAAATTAAGAGTTTGGGATTAGCAGACACACATTACTATATATAAAATAGATAAACAAGGACCTACTGTTTAGCACAGGAAGCTATATTCATTATCTTATAATAACCTATAATGGAAATGAATCTGAAAAAGTATATATATATATATGTATATATGTATATGACTGAATCACCTTGTTGTACACCTGAAACCAACACAACACTGTAAATCAACTATACTTCAATTTTAAAAATATACATATATACCATTTCCCAAGGAGGGGGGGGAACCCATAGGATTAGCGACTCCAAAAACAGATCCACCTAGTAACGTGGGAGTATCTGACTGATGGCCAAGGAGACATGACAAAGCAGTGGAGACGTAACAGTTTTGACTGCAAACCATGCTGAGTTCATTACAGATCCACACATAACAGTGATGTATGTGGACCCCAAACTCATTCATCACCTAACATCAATTCCAGATCAATTATATACTTTAATGTAAAAAGAATAAAAAATCCATAAGACGTCAGAGATGATTAGCTTTATGACCCCGATTTAGAGACAGATTTCCTAAAAGGTAAACAAAACCCACTCCTCATATAGGAAACATTAACAAATTGGTCTAAACTAGGTACTTCTTCTCATCCAAGGATACCATTTAGAAATTAACCACAGCAAAAACAGCCAACAACTTCAAGAAAACAAGGAAAGGCATCCCTAATCTTTCCACTAACTGCATTTCCCAACCCAAGAGGCTATAGGACAGGACACTTGGCTGAGAAGATAAGAAACTGCAAAAATATTTATCTAATACATGCCTTTATATGGGAAATAAATGAGATATTCAACTTTTTTCTTTCTTTTTTTTTTTTTTTTTTGCGGTACGCGGGCCTCTCACTGCTGCGGCCTCTCCCGTCGCGGAGCACAGGCTCCGGACGCGCAGGTTCAGCGGCCATGGCTCACGGGCCCAGGCGCTCCGCGGCATGTGGGATCTTCCCGGACCGGGGCACGAACCCGCGTCCCCTGCATCGGCAGGTGGACTCTCAACCGCTGCGCCACCAGGGAAGCCCGAGATATTCAACTTTTGAAAACGGAGACCTACTCCTCGACACTGCCATGACTATACATACAAAGGCTGCTACTTGGAATAAGGATCCCAGATCCAGACACCCAGCTCTTCCGCAGTTACAGGAATTTATGAAAATAATCGTTTTTTTGGTTTTTTGGACTGGTTCCAAATCCCCAAAATAAAGAACCCAGAGTGAATCATTCAATGGATGGCCGGTAGGTGGCAGCAATGCTGCATAATTAATTGCAAAGATGGCCTGGGAGTGCAAAATAATGAAATATACACACACACCCCGCAAAAAAGCACCCCTTCCTTATAGAAGGGCAATGACCTTCTCATTTTTAGAGACACAAACTAGTTGGCTTACAACAATGCCATCATCAAAAAATGTACAAACAATAAATACTGGCAAGCATGCGGAGAAAAGGGAACCCTCCAGCACTGTTGGTAGGAATGTCAACTGGTGCAGCCAGTGTGGGGAACAGGATGGACGTTCCTCAAAATACTAACAGTAGAGCTACCATATGACCCAGCAAGCCCACTCCTGGGCATAAACCCAGAGCAAACCATAATTAGAAAAGCCACATGCACCCCTATGTTCACTGCAGCACTGTTTACAGTAGCCAGGACATGGAAGCAACCTAAATGTCCATCAACAGAGGAATGGGTAAAGAAGACGTGGCACATATACACAATGGAATATTACTCAGGCATAAAAAAGAATGAAATAGTGCCATTTGCAGAGACATGGATGGACCTAGAGACTCATACAGAGTGAAGTAAGTCAGAAAAAGAAAATCAAATATCGTGTAATATCGCTTCTATGTGGAATCTAGAAAAATGATACAGATGAACTTATTTGCAAAGCAGAAACAGAGACACAGATGTAGAGAACAAACTTATGGTTACCGGGGGGGAGGGAAGGCGGGGTGGGATGAATTGGGAGATTGGGATGGACATACATATACTACTATATATAAAATAGATCACTAATGAGAACCTACTGTAGAGCACAGGGAACTCTACTCAATGCTCTGTGGTGACCTAAATGGGAAGGGAGTCCAAAAAGAGGGGATATATGTATACGTAGGTTGATTCACTTAGCTGTACAGCAGAAACTCACGCAACATTGTAAAGCAACTATACACTAAAAAAAATTAGTTTTAAAAAATGGACACAAGAATTGTGCTCTGGTGCCGTTGAACAGGAACAGCATACCGTACAGTGCTTAGGGCTGCACCTGGCAAAGAATCAACCTTCAGGAAGTGTGAAAAGCAAAACAAAAAACACCAATGCAGACTGATGACGTTCACAGTTCTGGAGGTCCGACGTCCGCGCTGGGTCTCACTGGGCAGGTGTCCTTGGCAAGGCCGAGCTCCTTCTGGAGGTTCTAGCCAATGGCCCATTTCTTCGCCTCTTCCAGCTCATAGAGGCACCTGTGGCTCCCGTACACCTTCAAAGCCAGAAGCTCACATCTTCCCATCGCTCCCCGTCTCACTCCTGCTTCTCTCCCATCTCATCAAGCTTCCTTTCGCCTCCCTCTTAGGAGAACCCTCGTGACGACACTGTGTCCTCCCCGGATAATCCAGGACCACGTGCCCACGTCAAGGTCCTGAACTCAATCCCGCCTGCAAAGAACCCGTTTCCATATAAGGCAGCATTTCCAGCTTCCAGGGATTAGATGTAGCGGTCATTGGCTTTACTGTGACGTGGAATTTTGCCATTTTCTCTAAAGAAACTCAGGAGGCCCTAATACCACAGAGCAAACTGAAGACAGGTTCCTCCTGTCCCCCCAGCCCCTCCCCGCGACCCCGGGGAGCATCCTCTCTTCTTCACCTCGCGGGGGAACCAGCGTCTGTGTCCCCATCGCACCGGTGCGAAGAGCACATACTTACATCTTCCACAGGGCATGCGTCAGGCGAAGCGGGGGTCTCCTCCACCACCACCATGGTGCTCTCAGGCCAAGGCTGGCGGGGCCCCTCCGCCCAATTGGTACAGGGCTCCCCGGAGCGGGGCACAGCATTTGCACACGACCCCTCAGCAGTGGGCGCTGAACTTGAACAAGGCACCCCAGCGCCCCCGAGGTGAGCCTGCAAGAAAAGGTATTCACATTTAGCAAGGTCCTCCTGACATCTTTGCCAATCTCCCGCTGCCCATCCCCTCCCCTGTGTGGCCAGTGGTCTCCAGTGCCGACATCCGCATTCACAGTACTGCTCCAGGTGAGAAGGACCCCCAGGCACAGGATCTCTACGTTTTACTCTTAGAACTACCTTACTTGGTCTTATTTTCCTTCCTAGCCAACCCAGTACCTCACATACTGCTTTGCAGAAAAGAACAGCAACTTCCTATCAAGAATCTGAATAAACTCCTACTCACTCGTGTCGCATGGTCAGAGAAAGCTTTAGTTCTCTTGAAAAGCAGCACCCAGGTGCACCAAACAGAAACCATAGTAAAAACGCTAAAATGTGAACTCGTTTCAAGATCCCAACGCAAGCACCTGCGGACACTGCACTCCGTTGTACCGATACATGCACTAGTCAAAAACTGACCAGGAAATAAAATTTCCTGGGACCTTATTTTAAAAGGTCTTTGGGGCTTCCCTGGTGGCGCAGTGGTTGAGAGTCCGCCTGCCGATGCAGGGGACACGGGTTCGTGCCCCGGTCCGGGAAGATCCCACATGCCGCAGAGCGGCTGGGCCCGTGAGCCATGGCTGCTGAGCCTGCGTGTCCGGAGCCTGTGCCCCGCAACGGGAGAGGCCACAACAGTGAGAGGCCCGTATACCAAAAATAAATAAATAAATAAATTTTTAAAATAAAAAATAAAAGGTCTTTGGCAAGGCAGGTGCCTCCCTGTTAAGTCCACTGCAGAGGGACTTCCCTGGTGGTCCAGTGGGTAAGATTCCGCGCTCACAACGAAGGGGGCCCGGCTTCGATCCCTGGTCGGGGAACTAGATCCTGCATGCATGCCACAACTAAGAAGTCCGAGTGCCACAACTAAAGATCCCACAGGCCACAACTAAGACCAGTTGCAGCCAAAAAACAAAACAAAAAAATTCACTACAGAAACTCTACTATGGACAGCATGTAGGGTTACAGTTATAAAAAATCAAATGGGGCTTCCCTGGTGGCGCAGTGGTTAAGAATCCGCCTGCCAATGCAGTGAACATGGGTTCGAGCCCTGGTCCGGGAAGATCCCACATGCCGCGGAGCAACCAAGCCCGTGCGCCACAACTACTGAGCCTGCGCTCTACAGCCCGCGAGCCACAACTACTGAAGCCCGGGCGCCTAGAGCCCGTGCTCCGCAGCCAGAGAAGCCACCGCAATGAGAAGCCCGCGCACCGCAACGAAGAGTAGCCCCTGCTCGCCACCACTAGAGAAAGCTTGCACACAGCAATGAAGACCCAACGCGGCCAAAAATAAAAATAAATTAAATTAAATAAAAAAAGAAACCACCTCCGAATGCTACTTCAATCGAGGAGGGAAAGTGGAAAATGCCGCCTCCAATGACATTTGTAATCAATCATCTTTAGCCACGTAATCTGTGAGTGGCTCTTTCTCTGATGAAGGCGGCTAATTTAAATAATTATTTAAAAAAAAAATAAAAAATAAAATTAAAAAAAAAACATAACATAAATAATTATTTTTATGCATCAGCCCTGTTAAATCACAGCAGCAATTCTGCTCATGAAACATTTACGGTTTTACACCAAAAAAAAAAAAAAATGTTGCCTGCCTCTTTCAGCATCCTCCTGCATTAGATATAGGATGTAGACGCAGAAGGAAAACTAGCACAAGACCTAAAGTTTGGCTGGCCATTAACTTCCAACTATGGTCTTTCTTTCTTGCGACGAAATGACGTATCTTTCCTTGCCTGAGCCCTTCCTGGTGTGTATCAACATTATTTACTATCTTCTAATTCCATCCTTTTTTAATGAACATGTCTATAAACGTTGAACTTTTTAAAAACCTTATTTCTTTCATTAATGTAGGCCTTGACAGATTTTTTTAAAATATGTAACTTGGTGAGGAATTCCCTGGCGGTCCAGAGGTTACGACTCTGCACTTTCACTGCTGAGGGGGTGGGTTCAATCCCTGGTCAGGGAACTAAGATCCTGTAAGCCAGAAAAAAAGAATTTGGAATAAAAAGTGACATTTTAAAAATAAATAAATAAAAATATAACTTGATAATTGCTTAAGATATCCTAAATCTGTCTTTCCTAAAACATAAAAAATGAGAAGAGGGACTTCCCTGCGGGTACAGAGGTTAAGAATCCACCTGCTAACGCAGGGGACACGGGTTCGACCCCTGGTCCGGGAAGAGCCCACATGCCACGGAGCAACTAAGCCCGTGCGTCACAACTACTGAGCCTGTGCTCTAGAGCCCGCGAGCCACAACTGCTTAACCCGCACACCTAGAGCCCGTGCACCGCAACAAGAGAAGCCACCGCAATGAGAAGCTCGTGCACCACAGTGAAGAGTAGCCCCCACTCGCCGCAACTCGAGAAAGCCCGCGTGTAGCAACGAAGACCCAACGCAGCCAAAAATAAATAACTTAATTAATTTTTAAAAAAGAATAAAATCACTTATTAAAAAAAATGAGAAGAGACTCCAAAAAAAGAGGGAGGAACGTGTATTTGAAGAAAACCCACAGGTGTGGATCACGGAGAGTTTATCCCCGGTCTGAACTCTTGGATGTCAAGGGTATTGTGTGCTTACTGTGTGTCCTGGAGATGTCTGTTCGTCCTCGTGCAGGATATTTTCATAAAGAGGCAGAATGCTGCGGTGGTAAATCCCCCACCAGAGGTTAAGGAAGGACGTCTGATGCTGGCTGACAGACCCAGAGCCCTCCTCCAAGACGGAGCCCGTCTGGGGATTGTACTTGTAGTTCCAAGGCTTCGTGGACCCCAAAAAGTGGACCACCTTCGCGCTCGAGCCGAATCTGAGGAGGAAACACAAAGCATCCGGCCTTCCTCTTGGAAGTGACCACACACAGAGAGCCTGTGACAACCACAGGACTCATCACAGACAGCGGGACGTAAAGACGCATCTCAACGACTTATGGACGATCCTGTCATTAACGACCGCCTAGACTTGCAGTAAAAATAACTGCTTCATCAATCCACGTGTGCAGCCTTTCATTTTCCACAGACCAAGAAACATGATCATAACTCACTTGGGATGTTCCCCAAAACAGGAAGAAGAAATCAGGAGTCTTTTAGAAAGATGGGCAGTACCGTAGCCCAAATCACCTTATCCTGAAAATGATAAAAACTTTAAAAAGTTGATTTTATAGTAGATAACGCAAGCTGCAGACCAGGAAACTGGCTTCTTGTACAAGATGGTGAAGTTTACCCTCTCGACCTTTTTTTTTTTTTTCATTATCACCACTCTCACCAACCTCGAAACTTTTTAAACAATTTTTTCTTAATTGCTTTCCTATGAAATTTTAATATCATATTTGCCTTGTATACCTACATTCTGTAGGTACAGCCGTGCTTTTTACATTAAAAAGGATATGATGGCTTTACACCCCACAAACCAGTGTCTGCCTCCTTGGGGGCAGTGCAGCCCCTATTAAAAAAGCACGCTCAAAATCTTCTCAGATTTCCCATTTTCACTTATAACAATGTCCCCTAGAGCAGTGGATCTCACATATTTGGTTCTAGGACCTCTTGACATTCTTACAAATCACAGAGGAACAAAAAATGCTTGTTCACGTGGATTCCATCTGTCCATATTCACCGCAACAGAAGTTAAAACTGAGAAATTAGAAAACCCGTGTACCAACTCATTAAAAAACCGTGGGCCCATTATATGTTAACATAACTTTTATATTTTTTCATAAAGTGTAACTATAACTATATATTACTATATACCTTTTAAATGTGTAAAAAGTGACATCTTTCATCTCTCTTCATAAACTATAACTATATATATTTTTTAAAATGCGTAAAATGCCACATCTTTCGTATCTTTTCATAAAATATAACTCTCTATATAACCATATTTTTAAAAATTTGTAAAACGAGTGACACTGCCTGTTTTACGAGGAGACGGTTGGTTTCTCATATCTGCACCTGCATTCAGTACAATGCTTTTTTATCACATCATGTCATGGCGTTTCTGTAAAATCCCACTGTCCAATTATGAGAAAACAAGAGTGAAAAGATGAAAATGACATGTTAAAATTAATTTTTTAAAAGTCGCTTTGACTTCAAAGACCCTTGAGAGAGGGGCGGGGAACCCCTGGGGGTTCCCTGGGCAACACTTTGGGAACCACTCTCCTTAAGCCTAGCTGCCTTGATGACCTATCATGTAAAGCAATAAATAAGCAAGCAGAAGGATGATCTGTTTTTTTTTTTTTTTTCCTTCAAAATGCCAAAAGGTGATCTTAGATTCTGAGAGAGGATGGTTGACCAGGTCTAGAAGAATTGGGCTTGGCATGAAACTCACTGTTTGAAAGCAGGGCTGTAGGTGTAGGCCGTGTTGCTACTCAAGTTATAAATGAATGGCAAGTGTTTCTGGATGTCTGCTGTGGACCAGTTACTGAAGAAACTGTTCAACAAGCCTTGGTCTGCCCCTAGAGAGTTAACAAACAGACAAAGAAGTTAATAAAGAATGGTACAGTGCACCAGGAGAATGCAAGACATGTTTGAAGACATCATGGAAAGACACGGGTATCCCAGCGCACAAATTACATTTCCTCTCTCAACCCACTAAAACATGGTCGTTGTGTCAAAAGTGACGGATAACCCACACCATTCATTTAAAAAGTGCATAGTCTCAGGACTTCCCGGGTGGTCCAGCAGTAAAGAATCTGCCTTCCAATGCAGGGGATGCAGGTATGATCCCTGTCCGGGAACCAAGATCCCACATGCCACGGGGCAACTAAGCCCACGTGCTACAACTACTGAGCTCGCACACCTCAACGAGAGAGCCCACGTGCTGCAAACTACAGAGCTCATGTGCTCTGGACCCCGCACACCACAATTAGAGACAGGAAAAAAAAAAAACACGAACGCCACAACTGGAGAGAAGCCCGCATGCCACAAAGAAGAATCCACAGCTCAACCAAAGATCCTGCGTGCCACAACTAAGACCCAAAGCAGCCAAACAAAGAAAATAAAATGAAATAAAAATAAAAAGTGCATAGTCTCTCCAGAATTCTCCACCGATGGTGCAAACAATTAATAATAAAATCGCACACGGTCTCCAAAATTCTCCACCCCTCCCCAGGGAATTCTATCTGGTATTGACAATCGCTGTTCCCATCAATTTTGCCAACTTTGTTACCTCGTCCTTACCTAGAAGGAATTTTTCTTTTCTTTTTTCTATCAATGTTTATTATTATGTCTTTATTGAGGTATAGCTGCTGTACAATAGTATGTAAGTTACAGGTGTATAATACAGTGAGCACAATCTTTTAGACATTATACTCCATTTATAGACATTATAAAATCTTGGCTCTGTTCCCAGTGTTGTACAATATGTCCCTGTAGCTTATTTTATACCTAATAGTTTGTACCTCTTAATCCCCTATCCCTATTCTGCCCCCCATCACCACTGATAAACACTCATTTGTTCTCTGTATTTATGAGTCTGCTTCTTTTCTGTTATATTCACTAGTTTGTTGTATTTTTTAGATCCACATATAAGTGATACCATACAGCATACAGCATTTGTCTTTCTCTGTCTGACTTGTTTCATTTAGCATCATGCCCTCCAAGTCCATCCATGCTGCTGCAAATGGCAATATTTCATTCTTTTTCATGGCTGAGTAATATTCCATTGTGTATATGCCACATCTCTTTTATCTACTCATCTGTGGACACTGATGTTGCTTCAATAGCTTGACTACTGTAAATAGTGTTGCTATGAACACCGGGGTGCACGTGTCTTTACAAATTAGCGTTTCTGGGGTTTTTTTTGGATATATGCCCAGAAGTGGAATTGCTAGATCATACGGCAGTTCTCGTTTTACTTTTTTGAGGAAACTCCATCCTGTTTTCCACAGTGGCTGCACCAATCTACATTCCAATTTTTCAACAGTCTACCATTTTCTTCCACGTTACAAAAATCCTAGTATTTTTCCCATGTACTAACGCCTGTTCAGGCAACTGTCTAGTTTCAGTTCATTCTCCCCTTTATTCTATATCGGGGTTGGCCAACAAAGGCTTGCACCCATTTTTGTAAATAAAGTTTTATTGGAACACATCCACGCTCATTTAAGTCCTGTCAATGGCTGATTTCACCCTACAACTACAGGGATGAATATCTGTCACAGAGATGAGACGCCCCACGATGCTGAAAACATTAATCACCTGGTCCTTTTTTATTTTATTTTGGCTGCGCCGCGAGGTCTGCGGGATCGTAGTTCCCCAACCAGGGATGGAACCCGTGCCCCCTGAAGTGGAAGTGCGGAGTCCTAACCACTGGACCGCCAGGGAAGTCGCCTATCGGGCCCTTTAAAGAAAGGTTGTCCACACATCCTATGTGATCAGGACTGAGGAGTTCTCCCTTCTACCCATCGAAGATATTTTCAACGGTCCTCTCTACTGTGTACTTACTTATATCTTCATCTCTTCCTGCACTTGTTCTTCAATCCCCAACTTTAACTTGCCGCTCACAGATACGGGGTGGTGGGGACTATAGCTGTCGGTGGGGCAGAGGGATGTGTTCAGGCCCCATTCTCTCCCACAAGTGTCCAGCTGCCCTTCACCTACCGTCAAAGCTGCCGTGGTCCGTGGCATGCCGCAGCAAGAGGCCATGCGTCTCCAGGGAAGGTTGGAAGACAAACACCCCGCTATTGAAGCAATCCGGCCATCCGGGATCCGGGGCCGCAGAAAGCTCTCTCCTACTGAACAGCTCATCGATATTGGACAGCACCTGGAGCAACAGAGCATGGGGGACCCGTACGATCTCACAGGGAAGAACCAATCTGACTCCACATTAGACCTGTTTCTCTTAGTTTAACCTTTGTATTCTACTGCTTTTGCTGCAAGTTAATCACCAAAGGGATGTTGCCCATAAGCTTAAACAATACATAATGGCCCAGCTCTGGGAACCCTGCCTCCGGTGCAATGAGTGTTAAGCTAAAATACCTCTGTTGCGCTCACAGGAAAGCCTCATCAGGCCCACCTGTGAATGGCTGCAAGAAGGAAGAAATTCTGACCAGTAGCAGGACATCAGCCCCTCCCCTTTTAGTATAAAAGCAGCTTGAATTCTAACTCAGGGAAGATGGGTCTTTGGGACACGAGTCCGCCATCTTCCCGGTCTGCTGGCTTTCTGAATAAAGTCATTATTCCTTGCTCCAACACCTCGTCTCTCAATTTACTGGCCTGTCTCGTGTGGTGAGCAGTACAAGCTTGGACTCAGGAACAGCGACGCTTCTCTTAACCTCTGGGGCACAAGTGAGAAATGCAACAGGAACTTCACAATGGGCCAGACAACGTTCAGTGATGGGAAACTTATACCCAATTTTTTGACTGACTCTCTTATTTTTTTTTATTTTTTTGCAGTACGCGGGCCTCTCACCGTTGTGGCCTCTCCCGTTGTGGAGCACAGGCTCCGGACGCGCAGGCTCAGCAGCCATGGCTCACGGGCCCAGCCGCTCCGCGGCACATGGGATCTTCCCAGACCGGGGCACGAAGCCGCGTCCCCTGCATCGGCAGGCGGACTCTCATCCACTGCACCACCAGGGAAGCCCCTGACTCTCTTCTTTTAGACTTATATTCAAAAGAGAAGAGTGTGTGTGTAAGATTGCTCCCTGGTTTATTTCAAGGGTTTGAAGTAACACCGTCACTGAAATGCAATGATCCCCTCAAGGTTCTTAAGATCCTCCATGGAATGCTCTTAATTGTATATATTCTCTTTCCTCTAGCAACTGTGACCTACAAGACCGGAAATCCATAAACAGAGAGGTCTGCAAGTCAATATCATATAATCCACTGTCTTCGAGAGCTTGACCACCAACAGCAGTTTTCTCCAACACCTACCGGCTTTCTGAATTGTGCTGTCTGGGAAAGAAATTACTCTGATTACGCACTTCTTATTTTCCTCTCCACCCCCGTTTTCCTACAGAGCTGCTTTTGCACAACCAAGACAAGCTCGCATGTATCTCTGACACTCCAACCTCGTTTTACATTTCAAGTTTCCAATGGCTGTTCACGAACGTGCCCATCCTGGGCTCCTACACCAAAGGCAACTACCCCAAATGACAATAACTACCCCACAGCTTCAGAAGCCAGGTGTACCAGTCCCTTCAGGACTCTCTAATTTACAATCAAGAAAGAATACTTCTCTAATATTTTACCTTGTGTAGATAAAATAATGTGATTACAAACCCCTCCTCAGGAAGGAACATGCCTTCAAGCATCCCAGTGTACGCAGCAGGGTTCACTGCAGTAGGTGTGTTCTATCTGATGTTGATCGACTAAACGATGTTGGTGATAGTGATGGACGTTACCTGGTGGGGATCCACTGGCAGGAGCTAGCAGCTTGCTTAAGGAGGGAGCAGCATGGTCTTTGTTGGGGGTTCCTCAACAGGTGGAGGGTCTGGTCCTTGCCCTCCCTTGTACTCACCAGGGTATCTGCATCCAGGAAGACGCACTTGCTATAATGGGTGAGTGTCCAACAGTGAAGCTTGGTGAGGGTGACTCCGAGCTCAGGTCTCTTCAGAAAGGCCAGGTGGATATAGTCTACACTGTCTATCAGGTTCACCTCGATGACCTCATCAAACACCCTCGAGAGGATCACCCTGGAAAAGACATGCCAAATCCCAGGAGAACAGCCCACCATCTAACATGAGACATGCTGTCCCTTGCTGCTGCAGTCTTCATACCAGGCTTTATTTTCCCCATGTGGGTCTCGTGGCTTTGCCCACGTTCCATTCATGCTTAAAACTTAGGCAAACGTGAAAAGCAAGACATATTAAACTGTCTTAACACAGACTGATTCGGGTCATCTCTTAGGAAGGTACTTTCTCTTTCCAAAGTGCATGGGCAGTGAGAAGGGAAGGCTGAGTAGGTAGAAACCAACAGAAGATCTCCATCTGTTTTTACTTTACATATTCAAAACCTACATCGCTCGTTGCATACAAGTTTGAGACTCAAATTTTGAAAGAATGTACATTTCATCAAAATGAAATGTGCCTCTGTTGCATTAAAAAATTTTTTTGCTTGAATTCTACTTCATCATTGCCTGGAATATTTGCGATGACAGAAAATTAAGAAGGTGCTAGAAAAAGGATAGGGGCATGTCAAAAGGATACAGTAAGTCAATCAGGAGGAGGTCCCAGGAGCCAAAGCTGATGCAATTTGGGCAAGAAAACAAAAACAAACCTAGGGCTTCCCTAGTGGCGCAGTGGTTGAGAGTCCGCCTGCCGATGAAGGGGACACGGGTTCGTGCCCCGGCCCGGGAAGATCCCACATGCCACGGAGCGGCTGGGCCCGAGAGCCATGGCCGCTGAGCCTGCGCATCCGGAGCCTGTGCTCCGCAACGGGAAAGGCTGCAACAGTGACAGGCCCGCGTACCGCAAAAACAACAACAACAAAACCTAAAGTATAAAATGAATATTCACGGATTCATTCTGATATCACAAGTGAATACATAAGTAAATGGGGTAAAAGGGGTAGCTCTTCCTCCCAGAAGAATTCCAAGTAATAAATGTAGAAGGAATGATGGAAAGAGAAAAATCACCATTAGATGAACATCACAGTGGTAAGTGTTGCAGACAAAATTCACGGATGAACCCTAAAAGCAATGAGTAAAGGTTTTGAGGACAAACAGCATGTTTTCATAGTCTAAAAGTACCTCTCCCAAGATATTTATCAATTACAAAGACAAAAATAATGATTTTACAGTAGAGATACCCCAAAGGAGACCAAGGTTAATGTCACCAGTACCAAGACATCACACACTCCACAATATCACGCACTGAAGAAGGTACTTTCTTCTTTGTAATTCTTTCCTACTTTTCATTGCTTGGTTTCGATTTTTTTCTCTCCCTTGTGTTTTTTGTTTATACCCTTTCTAGTCCTCTGGTGGTTGCCACCCTTAAACCCTCAACGCATCTATTTAACCTTACTATTTCCTATCAAATGTAACAACAGTTATCATCTATAACTTCGCCCCAGACAAGACAGGAATATTAGCGTACGTTCACCTGTCTCCCTCCTCTTTTAACCCCCAACCACCTCCCATGGGGACTGTTAATTCCAGGTTTTCGTAATTATTCACCAATACATTCCCAATTAACTCTCAATATTACTCGTTTATTTGTTTTGCACAGCTTCTTACATTCTATTTCTTCTTTCTTGGATTCACATTTCATTGTGCTTGAGTATATCCTCAAGTAATTTTTTCTCAAAGGTCGTTGAGGGGTAAAACGGCTGAGCTTCTGCATATTTGAAACATCTTGATTTTGCTTTCAAACTGCATTTAGCTGAATACAGACATTTCATTTCAAAATTAGGTAGTCTAAGAGCTTTGAGGCATCAGCTGTCTCAACCAGGCTGAGACCTGAAATGCCTTTAGTACTTTTTCTGCTTTCTTCGTGCTCCGAAATGGTACCTTCTGTATCATCAACACTTGGGTTTCCTTCATTCATTCTGCTCAGTGCTCAGGGAACACCCACAATCTAAAATCCTTCCTCAGAGCTGAAATAGTTCCTTGAATCCCTTCTCTCCACTCCTGTCCTTTCTGAAACTCCCAGTCTTGACAGATGCTGGAGCTTCTGAGTCTATCTTGTCTATTCCTTAGTAGCTTTTCCACTTCTACTCTACATTTGTGCTTTCACGTTGCACAGTATTCAAAGTAACTCTCTAAGAAAATACCACGCCATCACCAATTTCCTCCTGCTTTTTACCCAGTTATTTATGGCATTTATGGCATCCTCAAGATTGTATAAAGAGGGAGGTAGAGGGCCAAGAAATGTCATTCGACGTTACTACAAGTAGCACCTATGTCCTTATAGGCTTTTGTTCAGTTCTCCTTGCCTCCTTAACTTAAATTCCTGGAGGGAGAATTAAGTTTCAAGAATGCAATTTGTGTGAACCTACAAGCACATGCTACTGGGTCCCCTTCCCTGCAGAAAGACTCCCCCAGCCATGGATGTACCACACAGCCTGGAGGGATGGCAGTCTCTTGAACACCGCCCCCTGGTCATTTGGAGTCACAGGTCACTGTTTATGTCCTACTGCCCTGACTGCATCACAGAGCACCGTTCCTCAACCCTACCAACGACCGCAAAATACATAACTGGTTCTACAACAGTGCAACTAGGTCTGCCTCAGTGAGCCTTTCCCAGTCTTTCTGTGACACTGTCCCTGAATATTTTACAGTTCATCATGAGTAGACTGAAAGACTGAAAAAACGTGCTGACAGCTTTGGACAGCTGAGGAGATAGGAATCTAGCAGAGAACAGACATGTCTGTTTTTTTTTTGGCTTTATCAGTTCTACGTAACTGTTCCACGCACACCATGATTCAGGAGATGATGATGGGACCACAAAGAGGTCCCCCCAAGGATGCGTGGCTACCCCCAGGGTCACCATTCCCAACGCTGGTTCCACTGCAGCCCTTGGTCTGACTCTGAAGACCCAGCGGCCCGGGCACAGGGAAACGTCCGCTGCACACAAATGTATTTTCTTCTCTTTTCTTTCTCTTTGGGGCCTGCAGGAATCATCTTAGACAAGAAGAAATACACCTCGAGCATCCATTCATCTGAAACACTATTGGGAGAATGGGTGACGGCCAATTTGGTTAAAGACTAATGACAACACTTAATGTCAATGACTAAGGTCTGTGCACGCCCCCCCTCCCAAAACACCGACGTTTAAAAACACATTTGCCAGCCTGACGCGTCATACGTATCACTGAGCTGTTTGATGTGACAGGACTTCAATGTCTGTGAAGACAGAGTACGTATCCCTTGGTCATACCGTCTACCCTGGTTGTATCCATCCATCCATCTCTGCTTATCAATTGGAAGAGTTCTTTCATTATTCTATGGACAACACCCTCTCCTCGTTATAAATTTTGTAAATGGGCTCCCTAATTGGCTTGTTTTACCTTTTACGTTTACACAAATACATCTGACAAACAGCAGTTCTGGTACCCTTTGTTTTGTGTAATTAAAAATGGCAGACACGTGAAGCAGTCAACTATGTCAGTATCTGGAGACGTTTTTCGTTATCACAAAGGCAAGGAGGGTTGGCGCGGGGGGGGGCGGTGCTCCTGGCACCTGGTGGGTGGAGACCAGGGAGGCTGCTACACACCCCACAGGGCACAGGACGCCCCGCATCCGAGGGTCATCCAGCCCCAGATGTCAGTCATGCCAAGATCTCGACTTCTAAGATTTTCCTACACTTTAAATTTTACCTTTATCTTCAAAATCTACCTGGAAATCATGTGGGTATGTGTTCAACTTTTATATAAAAGGATCACATCATTGCCTTTCTCTGATACAGCGATGTGATGAATTACAATGATAGATTTTTTTTCTTTTTTTTTTTTTGCGGTACACAGGCCTCTCACTGCTGTGGCCTCTCCCGCTGCGGAGCACAGGCTCCGGACGCGCAGGCTCAGCGGCCATGGCTCACGGGCCCAGCCGCTCCGCGGCATGTGGGATCTTCCCGGACCGGGGCACGAACCCGTGTCCCCTGCATCGGCAGGCGGACTCTCAACCACTGCGCCACCAGGGAAGCCCAATGATAGATTTTTATACAATGAACTATCCTTGCTTTCTTACAGCAAGCATCATTTCTTTCTTTTTTTGTCTTCTTTATTTTATCGAAGTACAGTTGATTTACAATGTTGTGTTAGTTTCTGCTGTATAGCAGTGACACAGTTATACATACGTATACATTCTTTTTCATATTCTTTTCCATGACGGTTCATCACAGGATACTGAATATAGTTCCCTGTTCTATACAGTAGGACCCTATTGTTTATCCAGCATCATTTATTTCTTTACTCCAGGCCTAGAGTTGCCTTGTTGATAATCTGTACTGGGGGGCTTTTCTCATCTATATGGAAACACAATCAAATCTGTAAATCAAGTTTCCGTATCAAGGTTAGCACAGTGTCTTAAAATAAAGGAACACATTGATTTTTTCCCCCCTAGGCTCTCAGATAGTTCTTTTTGCATGGAAATTAATTTATTGTGCCCAGTTTTACAGAACATCCCTTACAATTGCCCAGGCCCAGGTCCTTCCCCCAGATAAGCCTTTGATAACATCCTCCATTTCTCCCACTGTTACTGGTCAGCAGAAGGGCTTCACTTCTTCTGGTGTCATGTGGACCATCTGAATTTCCCTAGAAGGCTCAAGTATTTCCTACTTTCAATTTTATCAGCAAAGTGTTCTACGTAGTATTTAAGTTTAAAATTTAAGTCGCATCCAGCCACTGTGGAAAACAGTGTGGAGGTTCCTTACAAAACTAAAAACAGAGCTACCTTATCATCCAGCAATCCTACTCCTGGGCATATATCCGGAAAAAACTCTAATTCAAAAAGAAACATGCACCCCCCAATGTTCACAGCAGCACTGCTCACAGCAGTCAAGACATGGAAGCTACCTAAATGTCCGTGGACAGATGAATGGATAAAGAAGATGTGGTACATGTATACAATGGAATATTACTCAGCCATAACAAAGGATGAAAGGATGCCATTTGCAGCAACATGGATGGACCTAGAGATGGTCACACTAAGTGAAGTACGTCAGAGAAAGACATATAACATACGATAGCATTTGTACGTGGAATCTAAAATATGATACAAATGAACTTATTTACAAAACAGAAACAGACTCACAGACATGGAGAACAAACTTATGGTTACCAAAGAAGAAAGGGGGGAGGGATAAATTGGGAATTGGGGATTAAGAGATACACACTACTATATATAAAATAGATAACCAACAAGGACCTACTGTAGAGCACAGGGAACTCTACTCAATATCCTGTGATAACCTATAAGGGAAAACAATCTGAAAAAGAATATATATGTATGTACATATAACTGAATCACTTTCCTGTACACCTGAAAATAATACAACATTGTAATTCAACTATATTTCAATAAAAACGTAAAAAAAAAAATCTTTAACTTAGCTTAGGACAGTTGCTTCTCAAAGTTGCCCTCTCCCCCCCAAAATAACTGGCATCTGAATTTCCGTAGTTGAGACAAGACACGGTACCCACACAGCGTGTTGTCTACAAGGATCCTGAAATTGGCCACACCCCTGGCAGAGCCTCCTCCTTTAATAACGACCAGAGGGCAATGTGCAAGTGTCTGAGGCCCCCCAGGACAGCCGGTGGTCCGGGCCCACGAACCATGGCTGGGACCTGCGTCTTCAGGAGGAAGGACCAGGTGTGTGTCTGAGTCTTACCTGAGCAGGTTGGACACCTGAGGGGTGACCAGCACCACCAGCCTCCTGGTGGCCCTGTGGTCCCGCAATGATTGCCCCAGCACCAGGGCCCCCTGGCAGTAGACGTCATTGGTAGCCAGCGTGACAAACGCTTGGTCAGACACTGTGGACGCAGACAAAAACAACAGGGTTATGTTTTCGACGGGTCTCATGGGACGGCGGGGCTGAGGGTCACCTCCGATTCTCTCAAGCTTCACAACTCTAACTCAATAACTGTTCGCTGTTCTAAGATACGCATCAAGGATATTTCACATGCATCCTTTTGTTTCAAAATAAAGCAAAACAATTCTTCTTCAAAACAAGAAAAAGAAAAAAAACACACAGGAAAAGAGGAAACCCTAAACACGAGTGAGACAAAGCCAAGAGGAGCATCATTAAAATTCCCTGGTTCAGATTAACAGACACAAACTACTGTATATAAAATAAACATGAGGTCCTACTTGTATTGCACAGGGAACCATATTCATTATCTTGTAATAACTTATCAGGGAAACGAGTCGAAATAATATAGATATATACGTATAACTGAATCACTTTGCTGTACACCTGAAATCAACACAACGTTGTAAATCGTCCAGACTTCAATTTAAAAAAAACCTTCCTGGTGCTGCCACACGGCAAATGGGCACAGCTCAGACCCCTTATGTGATTTTGCATTCAAGTCTCAGAAACTCACCAAAAATATGTGGGTCTTGGGCGAACACAAAGCAACAGGTGGAAACAGAGCTTTGGATTTTCTGAGTCACCGTGAGGACTCCCACCCAGCTCAAAAGAACTGGGCTCTCAGAAGGAATGGCCAAAGCCATTAATTAAATTCCACACAACCCACTTGTTGGAAAGACTTCAACTCAAGGATATATGAGGCCGAGGAGATGGGAGAAGGGAAAATATATTGTCTCATTAACCAAAAGGCCCTCAGTTTCCTAATGTCTCCACAGCAGAGGAGGAAACTCGGACGGCCAATCCGATTCATGGCAGTTTTGAATCTAAGTGGGAACTCGTGACATTGACTTTAACGGGGACTTTGAAGCAACGTGACTCTGGGACCCCCAGGGGCTGGTTGCCAGGATAAAAACAAAGGGATCCAGAAATCCAGGCCTTGGCTCCCCTGCTGTCGACAGAAATTAAAATTCACAGCCCACGGCTGGAGCACACAGAGCTCAGTTCTCAAAGACCAGACGGTCTTCCCCTCCAGCCACCGTGCCCTGCCCAGAGCACGGCCCAAAGGCACCGTCACGCCAAACAGAACACCAGGACCCAAGCCTCTGGGGCCGGGTTGCCTGCAGCTGGTATCGTACCCTTGACATTCCATTGGGGTAAACGCCCACGTGTGCCTGTTCCAACAGCTCCTGCCCACACATCATCCTGTATTAAGAGGGAATGCGAATTCCTGGCATTTCCACTGTGGGCTGAGTATTAAGGACAGCAGACCTCAGAACTCAAGTCAGCAGCCCAAAAGATATCTGTCTAGCTATCCACCCGTCCAGCCACTTTTCTACCCATCTATCATTATCTAACGTCTGTCTATCCAGCTGTTTATCATTCACCTATCACCTATCTATTTCTCTATATCCATCACCTATCTCTACCTATAGACAGAGCCACATCATCTGGGAGGTCTCTGGGGTGGCTGAGGCATGGGGCAGGTGGGCTACAGTGGGACCAGGCAGCAGCGACGGGCAACTGTCCAGAGCTTCCGATTCTCGGGGAGGAGACAGACAGGGCTGGGTCTGCAGGGTAGGTTTTACGGAACTGCTGGACTCTCCCTTTGCTAGGGGGAGGGATTATGGCTTCTGCTAACAGGATGACAAGACAGCCCCAGTGGAGAGAAGACCCCCCTTTCTCCAGCGACCCCAAGACTCAACGTCACGTTCTAGGTCAAAGACACATGACTCCAAAGGCCAGCCCCCAGGGGCCGGGGCACGATGGTGCAAAATCATGGCTGGATAAAATCTCCGTCTCAAGTGCAAAGGCAGACCAGTGGATGTTAACGTCACAAAGGCTGAAAACTTCATGGACAAGTCTGCAGATTCCAACACCACCTTACCTTTAAGAAACTCCCATCTGTCAGGTTTGGGCGTGGCATCAAAAAAACACGCCACAATTATCCAAGCCTCCTGCATCGAAAGGCTTTGTTTCCACCAGGCAGGGCGCTGGGGAGGGGACTTTTGGCATGCGTGCAGGGTGGGAAAACAGAAATAGAACGGGTGGCTGTCCTCCAGCCCCAGGTTGGGGGGGGAAAAAATGCCGCAAAACCGAGTTCATCCTGAAGACGGCGGTGGCTGACAGTTTTATAACAGGTCTGGGAGAAATGTTTACTTCTCTTCCTCGCCTTCCTCTACCCCACCCCCCTTACAACCCACCCCCGGACCCTCCCCCGAAATAACATCCCGACTTCCTCCTCTGCCCCTCCTCTTATACTCAATGGTGTTTTTTGTTCCCTGCAAAGTGCTGAATACCCAGATGGGCTCTTTCTAGCACATTCCGTGGCCGATGTGTCCGAACGACCCTCCTGAATGCTACCATTATATTGACCCCAGCGGGTTGGCAGAAAATGTGTTTTTCACTCTGCAGAGCTCCAAACCGCCGCCTGGAACACACAGACTTTTCTGCTTCTCTGCGAAGAATCTGACAGCACACCGCAGCCCACGGCAGGATATCTGCCTTTTCTGCCCCAACAATTCTCCTCTCTAAGGCACAGAGGAGGTACAGAAGCATGGAAACCGCTCCCTGAATTACCAAATCGCTCCTCTGAATAAAAAGTAACCGGATTTTTTTTTTCTGAAAAATGCCCTCATGCATGTTCAGGCCCGGACTGGTGCAAGCACGGGATGTCTTCATGATAAAAACGGGACGGGCATCTTTCCCATGGGTGGAGGTTATGTTTCATCACCACATTTCTTGGGAGCTTTTTTTTTTTTTTGGCCATGTCGCAGCATGTGGGATCTTAGTTCTCCCACCAGGTATGGAACCCGTGACCCCTGCATTAGAAGCACGGAGTCCCAACCACTGGATCCCCAGGGAACTTCTCCATCATCACGTTTCTACGCTTTGGAAGTCTACTGTCCACTCCAGACCCAAGAGAAGGCAGACAGGACCGAATTGCAGCCCTGGGGGGGCCAGGGCTCGCCGAAGTCCCAGCATCTGGCCACGGTCGGCCTGCTGCCCCGCTGCGGGATTAACCCTGGATCTCTACCGGAATAACCAGTTCTGCCTCCAGTCTGACCTCGAGGGGCGAGGCTGGGGGAGGGGAACCACAGGCTCTGTCTTCCCAGAGCCATAGGGGCACGAACTCCCACGGGTCTCCGCGTCCGTGAGACGCCCACGCGTTTCCACGCTGGCCAACAAACCAGCCCATTTAATCTCCAAGGGCTACTTTTATACAGAAGGAAAATTACCAAATCTCAGCGCCCCCTGACCATACTAAACCTCGCCCGCCTCCCAGCTGCTGAGACCCCCATCTCCACCTGCCCCAGGGACACCAAGCTCTCCAGCCCCGGGGGTCACTGGGAAGGCGCACCGTGGGAGCTGAGGGGTTGGGGGCGACCTTGCGCGCGCAAAGCGGGGGGTGCCCCCAGCGCGGGCCAATCTGAGCCGCGCCAGGAGAGCAGGGAGGCTGAGCACGAGGGGTCTTCCCGACTCACCCGGCATGGTCTGAGGCCCAGCGCGCCGTGGGCACCGGGCGGCCAAGTGCGCCTGGGCGCGGGGGCGGCCTCGAGCCGGGCCTGGCGGAGGCGTCGTCTCCAGGCGACCCGCGCGGAGCTCCGGGCCTGCGGAGACAGCTCGGCATTCCAGACAGACCCCCGGGGCTGCAGCACCGCCCTACAGCCCCTCCCCCGGGTCAGCCCCTCCCCACCCCGGCCTCCCCATATTCCCTCTGCGCTCCGGGGCTGCCTCTGCCCACACCCCCGTCGTCCCCCGGCCCCTGCCCGCCCGGGTGTCCCCAGCGACCTCGCCGCGCCCCGGGCAGCCTGTGTCCCAGGCTGGCCCGGCGCCCCTCGCCCCGCAGAATACTCTTCGCCCCGCGACCACCACTGCGCCCCCCACCCGCGCCCTTCCTCAGCGCTCGGGCAGCTCGCGCGCCCCCAGGCCCCCCGAGCGCCCAGGCCGCCTCCGCGCCCCTCCCCAGGCCCAGCACCTCCACTGCGCCCCCGAAGCTTCCGCCTGGCGCCGGCGCCTCCCCCGCCCCCCGGCCTTCCGCACCCCTGCGCCCCGCCCCGCTCCTCCCCCGCGCTCGGGCAGCTGCAGCGCCAAGTCCCCGCCGCGCCCAGGCCGCCTCCGCGCCGCCCGGCCCCTGCGCCCCGGCACCTGCGGCGCTCCGGCAGCCTCTGCCCGGGCCGGCGCCCCTGCCCTGCGCCCACCACGCGTCCCCGGCGCCCCAGCGCCTCGGCCCGGCCTGCTGGGCTGCGCTCCGGAAGCCCGCCCCCGCCCCCGCTCTGCAGCCCCGGGCGCTGGTCCGCGCGACCGCCGCAGCCCCGCGCCAGGCCGGCGCCGCCTCGTGCCCGGCCCCTGGCGCCCCGGAAGGAGAGCCGGAGGGGGCAGCGGCCGCCGGGCATCCTCGCCCCGCCCTGGCCCCCCGACCCCTCCCCGCCCAATCCAGGAGTCTGAGGCGTCTCCGCTCGGACATCTCACCTTTAACCGGCCAGCCCCAAAGTAAACGTTTGCAGTGGCCTCCCGGGCCGGGCCCAAGGCCGGCGCGCTGCCCGGGCAGAGGCCACGCTGGAAACGTGATCTTACTGAACGAACGCTCAGTGAGCAAAGGAAAGGGGCATGCAAGCGTGCACGGTGCGTGTACGCAGGAGAGAGTAACTGAAAATCAATGAGTGAGTGATGGAGTGATGGGCACCTCGGCTGCTGAATACGTGCGTCAGGGAGGGAGAGAATTATGAGTGAATGAATGGAGTAGATAAACGAGGGAATACATTTATGAATGAATGCACGCATGAGTGAGTGAATTAATGAATGTGTGAATGCAGGAGTGGACGAATGGAATGAATGAATGCACGTGTGAGTGCATGCCCGCATGAGTGGATGAGTCGCCATCTGAACCCTGTGAGCCACGGCGGGTTGTAGAGAAGGAGAGAGGAGTGGGCCAGATGCTGTCCTCAGGGAGGGTGCAGCCACTGGCTGGGGCCATAGGAGCGCGTAAGCACCAGGGGCCCGAGAAACCAGGCGGTATCTCAGGAATTCTCCCACCTGCTGAACCTTGCCCATCCAGCACGTTGTCATGTCCTGCGGGATCAAGGGTCCAGGGAACACGGATCGACAGAAGGAATGGACATTCCTGAGTAACGGGGCTTCCTGCTCTGAAAATGTCACCTGGGGGGGGGTGGAAGGCATCCCGGGAGGGGGGTCATCTCTCCACTACACCAACTATAGCCCCAGCAGGCCTCACCCCCCGCCCCCCCGCCCCGTGTTGCTTCTCCACCGTCTGTGCAAACGTCCACATAGTTTTAACAAAGGCAAAGGAGTTCTTCCCACGCGGATGTCCTGATCTCGGGGAACCCGCCCCCTCAGGGTTCCACACTTCACACTTTGGGAACCGGTACAATTTAAGCTCAAGAAGTGACAGAAAAAATCTTAAGAGAGGACATAGCCGATGCTAAACCTCGTCAGCGATCGACGCAGTAAGGCGTGGATGTCACCCAGCGCCCAGCAGACTGGGATCTCTGTCTGGGCTTTTTGCTGGAGTTCATGCCCCATGGGGAACAAGGGGCTTTGCAGGCGTAAAAGCCATCGGGGCTCACTTGCCTTGGAATAAGAAGGGGATTCCCCGTGCCATGTGGGGAGACAGATGAGGCAAGAGCCCAGAGCCTCAGGGCATCTGTCCACAGACACAGCACCGTGGATGGATAGCCATCGGCCTCGAGGGACAGATGCCGCAGGTGTTTTCAGCACCTGCTGGGCTCAGAGCTATCTCAGAAATCGCGTCCAGCTGACAGAGCTGGGCCAGGCCGGCTGGAAAACGCTAGGGCAGGACCCCACCTCATCACGCCGTCTGCAGAATGCAGATCTCGTATGCGATGAAAGTGTGGCTGATGTCGCTAAGCAGGAAAAGGGCACGGACCTCTCTGCCCGCCCCCTGGGCACTATGTGCACGTACTTATTATCGGGGTGCTGCAAGATGTCTGCGGGACTTACTGAGCCTCTGGAAGTCTCCCTGAAATCCCTGCAGCTTCTGAACCATTGGTGGAAGCATCAGGATATGAGTAACAACCAGGGGAAGACTCTTCCTGCAGTCAGTGCTGGTTTGGGTTTGGTTTTGTTTTTTTCCTTAACCATTTTTTAAAATTGAAGTATAGTTAATTTACAATGTTGTGTTACTTTCTAGTATACAGCAAAGTGATTCAGTTACATGTATATTCTTTTCAAAATTCTTTTCCATTATAGAAAAGAATCTATTGCTTTTTCATAAAAGATTAATACAAAGAATCTACTTCCATTTATTTCCCATCTTGTTCTAACAAGATACTGAACATAGTTCCTTGTGCTATACAGCAGGTCCTTGTTTATCTGTTCTGTGTACAGTAGTTTGTACCTGTTAATCCCGTACTCCTAATTTATCCCTCCCCCATCCCTTTCCCCTTTGGTAACCCTAAGTCTGTTTTCTACATCTGTGACTGTTTCTGTCTTGTACACGAGTTCATTTGTATCATTTTTGTAGATTCCACATGTAAGTGACGTCAAATGATATTTGTCTTTCTCTGACTTACTTAATATGACAGTGCTGGGTTTCTGTCCCCTGCCAGCCAACCTGAAAGAGGCTCAGGTGCTTCTGACGCAGCCGGACAGTCTCAGGAAGGGTCCGTTCTGAGCCCCGAGGTCTCCTCAGCCCCCAGCGGCCCCCTGGCTTCCAGAGGAAGGGGACGGTTTCCCAGCCTCTGTGCTTGTCTGACTGTTGTCTCCAGTGTTTGCCAAGTGTCCCCACTCACCCGTGCCACAGGGTCATTCCCTTTGGTCCCATTCTGGCCTCTTTCTGCCCCAGGGGTGCAGTGCTCCTGTGTGACACTGGGGATATGGGGAAAAGGACCCGCCGGAGCGTTCTGACAACAAGAGGTCCCCTTCGAAACGTCCTAGACAGCGTCTGCGTCCTTCAGTCCACATTGCGGGGTGGTGAGATTCTAAAATTTTCCCTCTGCCCTGGGTTAGAAGTTACCTGCCAGCAGGATTTCCACCTCAGGACCAGGGACGTTCAGAAGTGGGTGACTCTCGGATGTGGGGTGTCCTGTGCACTGGGGTTGGGGAGCAGCATCCCTGGTACCCACACCCCACAAAGCGACTCCACACATCACCAACTGTGCCCCTGGGGAGAGAGCCATGCAGGGTTTCAAACTACAGTCGCAGACAGATCATGATAGACAGACAGATAGATAAATCATAGATAGAGATACATAGATGACAGATCTAGCAGGTAAATGATAATAGAATTATAATAGATAATAGATAGGTAGATGATAGCTCCAAAGATAGATAGATAGACAGATAGCAAAGACCAAAGTCTTCGCTGTCATGGGCGCATCCTGTGCCTGTGGGGGGCGGAGCAGCCTCCCTGCTCTCCACCCATCAGATACCAGTAGCTCGTCCCAGCTGTGATGGTAAAAGCGTCCCTGGGCATCGCCAAGTGTCTCTGGTTGCGAACTACAGCCAGAGAGAGAGGGAGAAAGAGAGATGATGGAAGATGATCGATGACTGACACGTGGATAGACTGACAGGATAGATACACAGATGATAGATGATAGGTAGGTTAATTACAATTATAATATATAGATAAGAGAGAGAGCGAGAGGTTGATTGGTAAATAGAAGATAGAATCTCTGATGCTAAGTCAGCGTTTCTCAACCTCAGCACTACTGACATTCGGGGCTGGGTGACTCTGATGTGAGGCGTCCTGTGCCCTGTGGGGCGTGAAGCAGCATCCCAGGTCTCCACCCGCCAGGTGCCAGGAGCACCCCCTCCCCACTTGTGACAGCTTGACAAGTGTGTCTCTGTTTTGACGCCCGCTGAGAGAAGGAGGGGATTTCTTTGGCCCAGAGGGGAAGAGAGGGTTAACAAGCTACAGTCCAGGTTGGGGGAGGGGGCGTGGATCACGGCACGTCCTTGCCGGGTTGGGGAGAAAATGAGCACCTTCAAGGCCAAGTTGAAACCCAGACACTGCGCAGGCGGATTCCTTCAACCCCATCCCTGAACGCACCATCTCATGATGCTTTCCCGCTGGTGAAGAATCCTAGGAATTCCGAAATCTACCCAAGCCCCAGGAGGACGGGAAATAACGCCAGGCAGTTGGTACACTTGGGAGAAGTTAGCAGCGCCTCCCACCCACCCACCCACCCACCCAAGCTGGTCCCCCCCAGGCTGTGTTTCACTCCGAGCTCTCCCCCCCACCCATCTTTTGCTTCCCTGGGTCAGCCCTGGACCGGCAGCGGTATCAGCATCCCCTGAGAAATTCTGAGAAATGCGCGTTCTCAGGTCTCCCGAACATCAGGAAACTGAGTCTCTCATACGTACCCTGTGTTAACAAGCCCCCCCTTCCCCGCCCCATCCACCCTCAAGGTTGACAACCGCGGTTCTGATTGCCGACATTTGGGCTTTGTGGGGAGGGACCGGCGGCAGCCTGAGGGGCTAGAGAGGGTGGGAAGGAAGTTGCACCCGGACAGGAGCTGGGGGGAACTGCAGAGATGTTTAAAGAGAAGGCTCAGGACGCCCGAGCAGGCTGCCTCGCCTCCCAGCACCCAGTTCCGTAGACGCGCCCCCAGCCCCTGCCCCCACACTCGCCCACCCGGTCCTTCCAGCTCTGCCTTGGAGGCCGGAAAGCAGGGCAGAGGGCCGTCAGCCACAGGCAGTCCTCCCAGATCCCTGGGCAAAGGTTAGGTCCGTTTTGAAACCCAGAGCAGGCATCCTGCCGTGGGCGCTGCCGGTGCCTCTGGGGGAGGGGGAGGGTCTCCAGGAAGCCAGGAGGGTGGGCACCTGGTGAGCCGTGGGCGCCGTCAGCGGAAGGCGGTCTCTTCTCAGGGTGCCGCACGAAGGAGGTTTGCCCGCGGCGAAGGTGACCCTGCCTTCTCCCCGGGAGCCATTCAGAGAAATTGAGCCTTTCGTTGGTACGTCGGTTGCAACATTGTTGGAAAGTTACAGGGCGCTGCGGCGGACATAGTTCAAGCCCAGGAGCCAGAAGAAGATGCCAGCCAACTGCGTCACCTGCCACGTTTTTGTGACAAAGATCCTGTGAATTACCTTGAAAGATAAGTGAGAGAAGGAGAGAAAAGATGTCTGCAGTATGTATACGTCCATGTATGCGTGCGTCCCAGCCGCAATGATAGATCCGTTTGTGTTTCTTTTTTAATGTTTTGGCCACGCGGCCTGTGGGATCTTAGTTCCCGAGCCAGGGATGGAACCCACGGCCCCTGTATTGGAAGGGCGCAGTCTTAACCACTGGACTGCCAGGGAAGTCCTTATATATCTGTATTTTATCTGTACACATGAACCTAGCAAGATATAAAAGACCACAACCGCAAGAAAACAGGAAGCAAAGCATTTACGTCACGTGCTACTGGTAACCACTCAACCGCCATTCATTTTTCTGTTATTTGTTTTTAACAGAACTGGATTGGGACGCATAAATCCAGGATATATGCGTCCCAATTTCAGCGAGGGGCTGTGTGGCCCACAGTGTGTGAGTGAGGAAGGAGGCGGGGTTAGCTGCTGGCTTCTGGAAAGAGGTCTTCACTCTCAAAAGAGGAAATGGCCTTAATTGGGCCTGCAGATATTAGTGGGTGGGGCTGTGATGGCTGGAGCTACAGAGCCATTTTCTGCCAGGAGTGAAACTGGTTAATACCCGGTGAAGCATGAGAGAACACCATTAAATCCTCAAATTATCCCCAGTCCAGACGCCCTAAACCTCAGTAAGTCCCCTTACAAGATACTGTCTTTATAGTGTTAGCTATTTTGAGATGGACTTTCTGCTACTTCAGCATAAAAGCATCCTAATTTATACCACATGGCAGAAATCCTCAAGCAGTTTGGTCACTGGATTCCCGACACTCTGAAAGACTAGTGCGAAACCCAAAGAACTTTTGCTTATGTAGGTTTTAAAGAAACATATTTTCTGTATTAGAAATTAAAACTGAAAATGTTAGATATTTATCTATAAATATGTTTTTTATATTCAAATTTAAAACTGAAAATTTTACATATTTAAAGTATCCATATTTTCTGTATTAGAAATTAAAACTGAAATTTTTTTTGCGGTACGTGGGCCTCTCACTGCTGTGGCCTCTCCCGTTGCGGAGCACAGGCTCCAGAAGCGCAGGCCCAGCGGCCATGGCTCACGGGCCCAGCCGCTCCGCGGCATGTGGGATCCTCCCGGACCGGGGCACGAACCCGCGTCCCCTGCATCGGCAGGCGGGTTCTCAACCACTGCGCCACCAGGGAAGCCCCTAAAACTGAAAAAATTTGATATTTATTCATTTAATAAGTTTAAAGATAATAATAAACCCATTCCATTTTGTATAAATAACATATTTTTACAGAAAAATAAATTTATTTTCCCAAACAAAAACTGGGGGAGAGGGAAAGAGTAGCATTAATTTACACACTTGTACATCTCTTTCATATCTCGCTTAATAGAAGATGACTAATTTCTCATATTTACTTCTACATTTGTTCTGTTGCAATAATAGTTTAGGTTGAAATGGGTAAAGAAAATCTGGCCTCCCCCAGATGGGTAGTTAGAAAAGAGGGGAATATTTTAATAGGGTTTTCACACAATTGACATTCTTCTTTGATGCCACACCAAAACTTGATAATTGGTAGTTTCTTTAAGGTTCCATGATTTCAGCATGGAATCTGGATACCAATCAATGAATTCTGTACTCTATAAAGTTAGAATCCACAGCTTTATCTTGAACTTCAGACGGATCCTTTATCCACTTAGGATCTTGCAATATCATGCATGGGTCATCTGGAGGTGTTCCAAATGTTGGTACATTTTATTTCATAATATATATTTTAAAACCTCACATTTGTTCATATCTCTATTAATCTCATCACATAAAGGTCTTTAGCTAAAATAACAAGAGGAAACACCTCCTCTGTAATGTGAAGTCTGTGGCCTAAATAAGAAATTCTGAACTTCCCTGGTGGCGCAGTGGTTGAGAATCCGCCTGCCAATGCAGGGGACACGGGTTCGAGCCCTGGCCCGGGAAGATCCCCCATGCCACGGAGCAACGAAGCCCGTGCGTCACAACTACTGAGCCTGTGCTCTAGAGCCTGCGAGCCACAACCACTGAGTCTGCATGCTGCAACTACTGAAGCCCGTGAGCCTAGAGCCCCGGCTCTGCAACAGGAGAAGCCACTGCAGTGAGAAGCCCACGCACCTCAATGAAGAGCAGCCCTCGCTCGCCGCAACCAGAGAAAGCCCACATACCGCAATGAAGACCCAATGCAGCCAAAAATAAAATAAATAATTTTGTTTTAAAAAAAGAAATACTGCTATGGACTGAATGTGTGTGTCCCCCAAAATCTACATGTTGAAGCCCTGACCCCCAATGGGATGTGTTAGGAGATGGGCCCCTGGCAGGTTTGAATGAAGTCATGGGGGTGGGGCCCCCATGATGGCATTAGCGTCCTTAGAAGAAGCAAAAGAGGCACCAGAGCTCTCTCTCCACCATGTGAGGACACAGTAAGAAGGCAGCCGTCTATAAATCTGGAAGAGAGCCTCACCGGGAACTAATCTGCCCACCCGGCGATCTCAGACTCCCAGCCTCCAGAACCGTGAAAAACAAACGTCTGTTGTTGAATCCCCGCAGTCTGTGGTGTTCTATTATGGGAGCCTGAGCTGAGACAGATTCATTCATTCTTCCAAGTGTTGATTGAATAAATAGTTATTGAGCACCTACTGCATGCCAGTCACCGCTCTAGTAGTTATGGACACACCCATGCTTTTATAGATGTACCTCCTGGGGGCAGGGGGGAGGGGAAAAACCGGGCAATAAACAATAAAAAGTTATAGTGCATAAGATGTGGGCAGTGGATACAAGATTAGAGAACAAAAGTTTGGGCAGAGGAGGTGGGTGAGGGAATGCGCAGGGTCGGGGAAAGGGCTGGGACTGCAATGGCCCCATCTCGCTAACTAACTCCCCTTTGGTCTACGGCCAAAGGTGAGCGTGTCAGTTTTTGCCCCCAGCCCTCCACCCCAGGGGCAAAATGTTCCATGTTCGTCAGGTCCAAGTGCTGTTTTTATTTTCAGTTGAGGGGAGTTTGGAACGTCGTCTGTGCTTCCACAGACCATTTATCCATCCCCAGCTATTCATAGAGGAGCAGTTATGTTGGACGCATGCCAGTGTGAGAAGGGGTGGCCACGATGCGGAGGGAGATAGCTGCAAGGCACAGATGTGCACTGCATTTATATTTGGAACTGCGGGGGACATGCCTCCATTAGGAAGATGGGACTCGGGCAGAGGCCAACCCACATCACCGAAGCCCTTTAGTGTCAGGAACCAGAAGAGTACGTGGTGGGAAACCAGACGAGCTAATTCTAATCCCTTATGGGTCTGACCTGCAAATAAGGGTTCACAGGATGGGGCTGGCCCATGAACGCCTTGACCCTCTTTCTTTCTTTCCCAGGAAATCTCACGAGCCTTTCACCAACAGGCTCAGACAGAAGCTGTGTTAGAAGACGTTGGATTTCTAAAGAAAGCAGAATAGGCAGGAATAACCCCACCAAGACTAACATTTACATTAAAAACACCACAGCAGATGGTGACCTTTTCCATGGGACATCCACTGGGAGTCTCTGATTCCCTAGTGTGCGTGAGCTGTAGCAATGTGCCAGGTATTGATGATTACCCATTTTTTTTAACCGTGATTTTTAAAAGTGTTAAACTAATTTTAAAGCCATTTCACAAATTTACAATGGCTCGACAAGTAATTGAGCACTCTGGGGGAGACTTCTTTTGTAAATCTCCTGAATTCTATAGTCACTACTTTGACCCTGGAGGGTGCATGGTGGGGACTACAATACACTATACCTGCCCCGTCAACCTTGGAACTCGTTATACCTTTACTAACAATTTACTGTCAACGACACCCATGTGTATGTGTACATGTGTAAAATATTTAATGTATCTTAAAAGTCTGGTTTTTTCTCATGTCTTCCTACTAAAATAGAACATATGTATATGTCATTGACGTTACTATTACTCAAACTGGTACTTGGTGTTTCTAATCAGAACATCAGTTATTTTTTTCACTTTCTAGATTGCTACTCTTTGATAGATTTAACATTGGCTTGATGATCTAATAAATCGTTCTCTGTCTGCCAAATTGAAAATGTTTATTTCTTTCAATTGATTTATTTTTTAAAATGGTATATAATTAAGGTTTTTGTGTCATTTCTTCTTTTTTTAATATTCTTTTTCATACTTTTTTCCATGATGGTTTATCACAGGATTTTGAATATAGTTCCCTGTGCTCTGCAGTAGGACCTTGCTGTTTATCCATTCTCTATATATAACAGTTTGTATCTGCTCATCCCAAACTCCCAATCCTTCCCTCCCCCACCCCCCCTCCCCCTTGGCAACCACAAGTCTGTTCTCTATGTCTGTGAGTCTCTTTCTGGTTCATAGTTAAGTTCATCTGTGTCATAGAAAATGTTTATTTGTAAAAATAAACACAATGGAACTCGGTTTAACTGAATTAATATAAAATGACTATGGGCTTTCGCAGTGTCAGGAGACTTTATAAGATTCTTGGGGCTATATGAATTGGAGGACCGCCACTGTTTTGGGAAATTTTCATTAGTAAATTGAGTGAAAACTAATATCCAATACTTCCTCTTTTGTTTACGGAATTTTGAAATTGTTGTGCAGGTTGTTTTAAAAGATTTTTAAGACTATAGACCTAAGAATAATATATTGGAAAAAAAAAGAAATTTCTGCAGCTCTAAGGCTTAACTCCCTTTAAGTAAAACGTATTTCTATTTTTACAGAATACATATACACATCTTCTCCCTTTACAGAAAAGTCATTAGAATCACAAGACAACACATGGAATTCTGCATCTCATTAATTCTTTTCTCCTGGGGTCCAAGGTCCCGTCTGCATGGAAACGTTATCACATGGAATAAAATCCATGCACCATACAGTATCCCTTCTGCACAGAACAAAGCCCTGAACACTTTCAGGGGGCCGCCCGGGCAAAATGTGAAATGTAATTCTCTCATGGGCCGGAAGACAGCAGCCTCTGATGGGCTCAAAAAGCAATGATCACCTAGACCCAAATCCTCGCAAAGCTGCAGAACCTCTCACTTTACCCGTCTGCAGGGTAACTACCCACCCTGTGTTTTGAACCAAGAGGCCAAGAGATGGGAAAGGGGCCATTTCTGCATGAGCTCTGAGTAGATGCACTGTCGGCGTGTCGGGTCACCTACACAACAGGCAGAGAACAGATCTCCGGACAACAACCGGACCTGGATTCATGGATGGTCCCTCCACAGAATTCCTAACCACGGGAGTTTGGAGGACCCCAAGAAGCAACAAAAACCATTTCCTGGGAATAAAACACGCAAAGTGCTTAAAAAGTCATTTGCAGAGATAATAATACTTTTAAAGTACTGAGACAGGCTGGGACCCGGGACCCTTTGCTGCAGGGCTTGTGCCCGGACAGAGATCTCTTAGAGCAGCAACACACAGAGAAAATGTACGGGACTAAAAATAACCGCGTGCATGCGCAGTTGGGGCAAATGATGAACAATAAGATACAAAGAGACCAAAAAGCGCACCTGCCACTTCTGAAGAGCCCGGAGCGAAAGCAGGGTCCTGCGCATGCCCCTGCACACACCACCACCTAAGGGGTGGGCAGCCCACCTAAGCCTCCCCTCCAGCCCGACCCCTGGACCCACCCGTACCCTCAGCCCACTTAAGGAACAAGCTTGCCCCCGCCAGGGAGCGAGCAAACAAGGGAACTTGTTATTTGTTCTCACTCCCCCCACCCCCCGCTGCAGCAGGGGCCCCAATAAAGCCTGGCGTGAATTTCTTGTCTGGCCTCTGATCAATTTCTATTGCTTAAGGAGGCCAAGAACCCTAACTGGTAACAGTACCACCTGCTTTGGGGGCCAAGGTGAAAGCTGCCAGGGTTAGAGATGTGATGTACGCCAAGGGTGTGTCCCCAAAATGTGAAGATTCAAGAAATACATTGCTAACATAGAAGGTGGCTCTCCAAAGAAAAGTTTGCCCCATCAGAATGGTGGGTTTCAGGAACCACAAGGGCTTTCCTCTGCCTGGTTTCAGCCTCATCGTCATCGTAAGAAACAGGATCAGAAGACAGCTTTGTGCTCTTTCTACCAAAGCAGGCAGCTTTCCAGAACTAATGTCCCCTCGTGAGTTTACGAGTGAAAAGAGGAATCATTTTCTCAGAAACGGTGGCTGAACCGTCGGTTTTTTAAGGCTGGTGACTAGCTTCTGATGACTTGCTTTACTATGGTTCTCACTATCTGAGTGGGCTTAATTGGAAAAAAAAAAAAATTCAAGCCCCCTGTGAACATGGATTAACGTGTCCTGAAAAGGTTGATGGGTTCAGAGCAGGAATTCGAGGAGAGAATTACATGGTTGGTTACTGCTATTAGAACTTGCGTTCTGAAAAGCTATTGAAAACCAGCAGAACTCATCTGCACCTGCCCCAGGCTCACGGTTTTACAGATGGGGATCCGAAATCTGTCACCTGCGTCACGAGACATTTCAACGTGACACTTGTCAATGAATGAAAAGGAAGATGGGTGGGATTTAAGAATGACTATCTCAGGTTAACACAGCCAGAAAAGTAACAGAGGGTTTGGATGAATGTGTCCACCTTTGGGGGGGCGTAAATCTGCTTTCGTAAGAAACCAGAGGGTGCAAAGAAAGAGTGAATTCAATAAACAAACAAAATGTTAGAAAACATTTGCTGAAGGTAGAAATGATTCTACTACAGATGATGCCTCCTTGCATTTGAAATGCGTGAGACGTTGGAGACCTTCTCGAACGCGAACCACAAGGAGTTTCGAAGAAACTGATGGATGAGCTCAGATAAAGGAGTCGTCCAAATGTCTGCAAGGAAAAGCCACCAAATCTACACTAAATTATCCGAAAGAAGATAAAAGAACAGATGCACACGCAGATCCTATGAAACGGTCTCAGAAATGAACAAGCTTCGCCGCCGTCGGGAGTAAACATCATTTGAAAGTCAGATTCTATGACGTCGGTAGAAACATATGGTCACTGAGTGAGCTGCACTCCCCCAGATACATATATGTGTGTAGAAAATGAACTATCACAGAATATCAAATTTATAGTGAATGTGCCATGGAAAGAAAGAAGAAAATCTTGCCAAGGCCACTGAAATGATCATCTGTGCACGCGAAGTGCTGGATGCCTACGGAATCCAAGCAAAAAACGCTTCCGGAAGAAAATGTCAGAAAGAGCTTTTTTTCCCCCCCAGCTTCATTGAGATAATAATTGACACGTAGCACTGCGGAAGTTTAAGGTGTACATTGTGATATATACAATATATATACAATAAGGTGTACATTGTGTATACACTGCAATAGGATTTCCATCCCAGCCTTAGCTAACACCTCCATCCTGTCACATAATTACCATTTCTTTTTGTGGTTAGAATACTTAAACTCTACTCTCTTAAAAACTTTCACGTATAGAATACAGTATTGTTAACTGGAGTCACCATGCTGGACATTCGATCCCCAGAACTTAAAGCCTTAAAGAGAGGCTTCCCGAGAGAGCATTATTCACGTACTTTAATTTAAACGACATTGAACACTAACCGTATCTTCCTCTTGTCATCGGGGTGACGTTTATTCCGCTGTTCTCCAACTGTATGTTTCTTTATGTGTTCGTAATCCATCTTCTTCCACAGGGTACTGAGGACACCATTTCTTCCTTTGGAAGGTGACAGATGCCCCTCTGGTTCTCAAACAACTGCTGGGTCCGTCGGAGCTGGTGGCGGGGCGGGGGCGGGGGGCGACCATCTCAGCCATAAGCCTCCAAGGCCATGCGCCCAAAGGATGCACAACGGAGTAGAAAGGGCTTTCCTGGATACGTGCAAAGCTACGTAGCTTCATGACTTTTTGACCCTTTCACCGCTGTCTCATGGTTATACGTGCAAAATATAGAAAAGAGAACACAACCAACAAGGCCGATTTTGTTTTTCTCTTACATGTATTTTAAATGATGAAAAGTTGCCCATGACAGTTACAGAAAAGGGATGGAGTTACCTTTCAAAATGCTTAACTTCCATTTATGTACATCTGTGTGTAAATCTGTGTGTGTACATACACACACTTTTGAACAAGAGTTAAATTAAACTCCCCGCTGAAACTCAAATATGTGGGACGTGTTTAGCGGGCATCCTCACTTATGGGGAAGCTTAACAAGATTTGGGAAGAGTCCTAGGACATTCATCGTGAAATAGGAAATACAGTATTCAAATGGCTCAAATCTTTGGAAATCCAGGACGGGAAGGCATGCAATTCTGAGCCGTCTCATCAGGACCTTTAGTTTTAAGTTCTTTTCCATTTTGGGGAAGCTCTTGCAAACGCCTTCTGCTTCCAACTTCTCTTTGCAGACCCAGCTCTCAATCCTTAAGGGTGAGCTCAAGGCATAAATATTTGGAATGTTAACGTGTCCTCTTTATGAGATCCAGACTCTAGCGGGCTGGCTTCCTCTTTGGTTCTAATATTTAAACTCTACAATTCTATCAGCATTAATCTCAGTTGAATCAAACTACACTAATCTGCCCAAACCATCCTTTTCCCTCTCCCCTAAAGCATTACTAAAATAGAACCAAACAGCTAGTATGCGTTTTAGATATTTGAGGATAGAAGATCATCTAGTCCAGTAAAAAGAAAAGTATAAACCAAGGAAGGCACTGCCGTCGCCTTAAGAACTGGTACCCACGGAGGATCAAAGACCAAAAATAATACGAAAAGCCACAACATCTGCAAATCTCTATTTCTACCCCACGTTCTCCAAAAAAATGTAGAAACTGGACTATTTCACAGGAAAAAAGCACCCCATGATCACTTCCCCGAGACGGTTTCCACATCAGCGATTTTGCACTTAAATTTCCCAAATCCAGCCTCATCATCTGCAGGTGACAATACTCTTGGGAGCTGAAATAACGTTCAAATTCTGCCGTTAGTGTCGGGAATCACTCATTCCCGATTCACGGGCGGTGGTGAACAGGTCTGGATTCCTGACATAACTAAGGAACTTACAGCATCAGTCAATCTTCTCACCCCAGCTTGTTGGAAACCCAAACAGCAGTCTGTCTGCATCTTTCAGAAGCCGATGGCATTCCCGCCCAAGACCCCGGTGCTATCCTGCTGCCCCTGTGCTTTGTGACCATGTCGATGGCCTGAGGTCACACCAGGAGGTAGTTTCGGAGTTCATTGCAGAGCTGGACTCTCTGTCCGGATTCACCATGGGACCAACAGATCAAGCAGTCATTTTACAACCCAAGGTCCAGCTGTCTACCTTATGATGATCGATGTGTCTGAGGAATTAGGCATTCTTGGTTAGGTAGCACGTCTATGGCAAACAGGAGGGAAAACCCTTCAGGGCAGCTGCTTAAGCCAGAAGGAAAGGAACATGGCACGGGAGTGATGAGGGTGGTTCTTGTCTGGGTGGAGTTTTATCTCAAAGCAAAGGGTGGATTTTGAAGGCCTCAGATGTTTTCTGGTTCTGTAAGGAAAGATTGGATGCAAGATGTCATAGCCAGGAAAAAAAAGAAAAAAACCTCTCCGGATTGATCTCAAAGCCCTGCTATCTTTTCTGCTGCTTTCTATCTGTTCAGGGTTTAGAACATTTTAAGTGAATCGAGTAACTCTATCTTTTGGGTGACCACTCCTAGTTGTAGAAACCCCTTTGGGGGATGCGGCTGAATTAGTCTTCATAACCTCTAAACGGGGAGTTACTATTACGTCCATCTGACGAAATAAAGGCAAAGTGTGAGGCTCACACGGTCCCCTTGAGTGCATGGACCTCTGTCGCCATGTGAGAGGCCCCCATCCCCATCACTGTCCCTGCAACACGCACAAGCTCCAGGACTGGGCTGCATACAGACGCACAGGTCGTGCGTTGCTCCTAACCCCTGCAGAGCTGGCCAGTGTACGTGCCCGCCATCCTTCGGGAGAGAGTGGGCATTCCCTGGCCACATGGTGGGCATCAACACCGGACCACAGAGGGAAGGTCAAGCTGCCATATTTCTTAGACGGTTTACGGGTTTTGCACCCAGCAGGGATCGGTCCTGCACACTGTGGGAGGGGTGCCCGAATGATGTCACAGCATGTCTTGACTCTCTGAGCTCGCTAACTTTCACAGAACCGCAGCCAAGTTCGGTCCCTTCGTGGACCTGGTGAAGTTAGCATTAAACGATAATTGAGGAAGCAGACAGAATTTTTTTTTTTGGAGTGTAGTTGCTTTATAATATGTTGTATTAGTCTCTACTGTACAGCAAAGTAAATCAGCTGGACGTGTATTTTATCCAGTCCCGAAAAAGGCAGGAGAGAGCTTCAAGACAGGACACTGCTTTAACCAGAAAGGGCCTCCGCCTCGTATAGACGGGAAGGGTATGAACCAGAAAGAACAAAAGCTGCCCCTGCTGCAGAAATTCAAATAGGGGGAGGCGAGTGGCCGCGAAGTTGTAGCAGATGCCAAAAAACCCAGGATACGTCGTAATACTTGAATGCAGTGTTTTTTTTTAAAAAAATCATAATGAAAGCCCAGAAAAGCCCACCGTGAGCATAGTATCAAAACGTGAAATAAACGTGGGCTCCAGTCTTGCCTCTCTTGCCTCTCGCTGCAGTAAAACTTTACTGACATAAACAGGCAGCAAGCCGGCAGGCTGTAGTTTGCCATTTTGTTATTTTTTTAAAAAAACATGGCACTAAAATAGTATTGATCTTGGTGACTTCGCTCGTTGGGGCTCCCTCCACCCCCTTACGTTTGCGCCTGAGAGGATGCCTCCCTTTCCTTACCCATTTTCAGCCCTGAGCTCCCGGGGTCACAAGTGCTTACAGAGTTTGGCCGAAGATGCAAGCGAAATTAATGCAGTGTCTCTGTAATGATAAGGCATGTTGCCCAGAAAGTAACGTTGTTCTTCATAATCTGTTTCCCCACCCGCCCCGCAAACTTTCAGTGTCCGGGGTTACGTACACCAAGGCTCGCCCCGGCCAGGGGGTTGCGCAGTACCACCCACCCACCAGCAGAGGGAGGCCAAGGGTAGGTTTTGGGATTTTGAATTCGCCCAAATCCTTAAAAAAATACTCCTGGAACAGGCTTTTGTTTCATAGCTTCCTTCCTTCCTGGAGGTGGAGGCCCCCTGGCAAAACACAGACAGATTCAGACATGGTTGGTCTCAGAACCAAACCTTGGGAGACCCCGAGTTAACATCTGGGCTGTTGTTTCTGCAATAAAGCATTCCCCTCTCCACCCACCCCCCGCCCATCTTCCCTTTAGCGATGTCTTTAGGGCTTTCATGATTCAGCAGACAGGATCTCTGCTCCCAAGGACGGCTACCCACCCGTCCCTGGGCGTGTAATTCTTCAAACCCGGAAGCCTGGACCCAAAGGTGAAGCAGAAAGTCCCAGCACGCCCCCAGCCCTGGCCCCAACCCATTTCCCTGGGGTCTGTGCACGTTTCGACAGAAAGGTTTGCAATTTAGTCCTTCTTTGGTTTTCTTTTGGGAGAAGGGTCCAAACACTGCAGACTCCACCCAAATATCTTTGCCGACTCCCTTGTGATTGAAAGTTCACTGAAAACAAAAGCAAGTTACTTACGTAAGGTCTGTGGCAGTGAAACCAAATCTTACAGATGAGAAAACCTTTTCAAAAGCATCTCTCAAGTCCCCCGTGGGTCCGTAATAAAGGCCCAGCTTTAACATCCCTTCATTATGCAAGGGGTTCTACACTGGACTGTATCAGAAATAACATTACCAGCGAAGGACCCCAGAAAGAATTTTTTAATTCAAAATATGTTACCACTTATTGAGTGTGACACTTGAACACAGCTCACACAGGTGCATCGCGGGTGACTGCTTTCAACTCTATTTGCAATATTTTTAAACACATTGCCTTGTTAAACAAAAGCAGACACAAAACCTTTTACTCACGAATCAAAGTATGCATTTTGCATGAACTTTTTTGATAGATTGTATTCAAAAGGATTTAGCCTTTCATTACCTAAGTTAAATAAATTAAGTAACGTATATCTGTCAAAGAATTTTATAACATAATATAGCCAATATTCCGTAATGCCTGTAAATGGAGTATAACTCTTAAAACTTGTGAAACACTATATTGTACACCTGTAACATATAATATTGTACAGCAAATATACTTCAATTAAAAAAATGTATAACAAGAAGAGATCTTAAAAGCCATCATTTAGGTGTGGTTTCAAATCAGCTCTAAAGGCCTATATTAAAAAAACAAAACAAAACTACTTCAAGGACTTTTTGAAAAGTAATAAATTCTAAATAAAATGAAACATTTTTCATCTTAAGAACAAATTTCCTAGATACAGATGATTCGTGGGAAGACGTGTCAGTGTGTCTATTGGACCTAAGTTGTTTTGGTTGTTATTTTATTAAAGTAATTTTTTAAGTGAAATATAGTCGAGGTACAATATTATATTCGTTTCATGCATGCAACAGAGCGATTCAACATTTTTATAGATTGTATTCCATTAAAGTTATTATAAAATATTGGCTCTATTCCCTATGCTGTACAACGTATCCTTGTTGCTTATTTATTTTATACACAGCAGTTTGTATCTCTTAATCTCTTTGCCCCATCTTGCCCCTCCCCCCTTCCCTCTCCCCACTGGGACCCGCTAGTTTGTTCTCTGTATCTGTGAGTCTGCTTCTGTTTTGTTACATTTATTCATATACTTATCAGGCTTTACACTTAGGGAAGATAAAATTGGGAGGGAAACTTGCCATTCGTCCTGCAACAATTCCACCTCCTGTTGTACTGGAAATAGCGGGCCGTTGCCCCCACCAGGGTCACCAGCACCCCGCACAGGATAGGAGACACGATTTTTGCTATCGTGTTGCCTGCAGGAACCCAGAAAAGGAAGATGGTCTGTGAAAAACACAGCCAGCCGGAACTCCGCTGGTTGTAAATAACTCTGCAATCACATCCGCGGCCCTCCCCACCCTCCTATTCATGGGCAGATGATGGAATTCACACAAGAAGCCCGAGGAAGTGATTCTGCTTTCAGGAGAGCTTATCAACCAGTCTTACCGGACTGGGGCATCCAACAGTTTTGTGCAGAAGATAGGCTTGATATGTTTTTTCATGTATTTGTGAATTTGGATGAATCTGTAGCTTTGGGGACATAGAATGTTCACGCATGCAAAAAAATTTTTTTAACCAAAAAGTGCCTGATAGCCCGATCCTCAAATCACGCTGGGGCTCTGAACACAACCATAGAGCAAACATCAATGCTTTAAGGGAAGCTTAGGTATTCCTGCACAAAATCCAAGGTATGGAAGCTTGATGGGACAAAAATCAACACTTCCCCAGAAGAACAAATTGTTGCTTCCATCTAAAATAACCACCCATGTCCTACATCAGATCCAGGCAAGTGCCCGGCGTGTCGTAGGGGACAGATGAGTGGCCATGCCGTGGATGTGGCTCCCGTGATGCTGGGAAGAGCGTTACCACGGCGCCCAGGGATCTATCCCTCCCTTGTGCTGCTGTCTCACCCTGTCCCCTGCTGGACCCCGCTCTCCAGGCCTCCCCACCCCCCATGCACACCCTCTACCATGTGACTTGGGGGCATGGGAGGTGGGGGGGGTCCAGGTCATCATCCTCAGAATTGGGTCTTCAGCCAGTAGAACCGGCAGACGTGAAGCTGTGGTGCTCCTCTTTATTCTCTGGTACTGTGTCTGGCTTGTGGCCCAGCCTGGCCTGGCCTCTTGGATGGATGTGGTCTGGTTTTAGCCCAATTGCGACTCACATAATCATAATCAATGGTGGTTGTTTAAAATCACTATATTTGGGGCTCTTTTGTTACATAGCACTGCTAACTGATACACCTCTTTCCTCTCTGCCATCCCATACAAATCAACCACGTGATATCAATGGTGACTACCAAATGGTCCTCCAGGCTGACCTCTTACCCCCATGTCCACTGTCTCTACAACATCCTCTGTAGTCTGGGAACTAAGTGGGTCTTAACACTGATCTCCCTGACCATCACTGGCCCTCTGACCCATGTGTCACATAGGTATAAACAGGGGCAGGCTTTTTCCCATGGAGCATGTAGAAAGTGCAGACATGCCCATGGGGTCGCCTGGCCAGTCCCAAGTGTTGCCCCCTGCCCATCACACTCCACACCCTGGCCCCATACACCACAGTTATTCCCGGGGGTGTACCCAGCCCGACCTAGCACAGCACCTACCTCTCCTGTCCTGGCTGCCTCCCACCCATCCTTTAGACCCGGCCTTGGAGATGGGCCCCTCAAGGAGCATCCTTACCCACCTCCATTCTGCCCCAGGCTAGGATGAGTCCCTCTGTCCTGCCGTGGACCCCGTCAAACCACGTGTCAGACCTGGATTCTTGCCCTGAGATGCACCCCTCCTGCCCCACCTCCTGCCCACGAGGAGAGACGCATCCACGGACTTCCCCAGAATGTCCCTACACCCAGCAAAGAGCAGCACTGACTCCGCATGGGGATAGGGTCTGAAGGTTGGAGAGACACCTCAATACCTTTCTTCTTCCCAAAGCCTTGGGGTCAGCTGGGCAGATTCACTGTCACCCTCCACCCAAATGCCAGATGACCAAGAGACTGGACCCCATTCTCCCAGGGACACACAACAACAGCCCCCATTTCTGGACCTGTGATGGGGCTGGCAGTGCCCTCTGGGGGCTCTCCAAGGCTGAATGCCATGACTTCCCCTCTCCTCTCCATGTTGGCCACCGGTCAGTAGTGGTCAATGAAAGGGACGCCATTGGTGGCCCAGTGGCAGGTCCACGAACCCCAGCCCTGCTCTCAGAGCTCCGAGGCATCTTGCAGCCTGAGGACCGTCCTCGCCCTCCTTCTCTGACCCCCACAGGATGGACCCCTCCTTGAAGGACAGACGTGTGTGTTCAGGAGCTTCCAGACGAGCATGGGAACAGTAGGCGCTCCCTGAACACCCTCAGGTTGAAATCATTACACGTCTACCCCACTTCATCCCACAGCGATGTGGAGAGCTCGCTCCTGGAAAGGTGGGCTGCCCCGCCCCTGTGTGTTACCTTGTGGGTTGCCGTACGAGGGGGAGCCGTCTCCACCTAGAAGGGGACAAGCACACGGTCATTCATTTATTCGGAAGAGCTGGTCGGGCTGCCTTCTGCTGCCAGCGCCATGAAATTGATAGGGACACGGCCACGAGCAGAGCAGACCAAACCTCTGCTCTCACGGAGCTGGCCTCCCAGCGGGCAGGTGGGGACAGACAGAGCTAGGAAGGGGAGATGCAGGCGTTACAGCTGGGGGGGGGGAGCGGGACCAGTGGAGGTGGAAGGGCCGTGGCTCTCACCGGGCGGGCCTGGACCCCAACCTGCTACTTCCACCCCTAGCCTCAAGCAAGATTTACAAAGAGAATGCAGACAGGACACTGTGATTTTCATCAGAAATATACGTATTTGGTTTTCCTCCCTAATCCAAGCACAGAGCCCCTTGGAATTTCCTAAATGATAGGAATGATAAAGGGGTCTTTTGTGAAGTGACAAAAGAGATGAAGGTGTCTTTTGTTATTCAGAACCACACCTGAGTTTATGTGCATGAGGTGACTTTTGGAAACGGGGCAACCAACCAGCGATGGGAGGGTGGGGACTTTCAGCCTCACCCCTGTCCTGTGGCCGAGTTCATCAGGCGGACGTGACAGAGCCTCTGTAAAAGCCCAGGAGACGGGGTTTGGAGAGCTTCCGAGTGAGTGAATTTGTGAATTTATCTACATGGTGGAAGGCAGTGTACCCCAACTCCAGAAGCTCCTAACTTGGGACCCCCTCGCCCTGTGTCTCTTCGTCTGCCCGTTCATCTGTGTCGTTTATCATATCCTTTATGTGAAATAAAATTCAGGTTTTATGGCCGGGCAAGACACATTTAAACCTAAGAAATTTTCTCTTCCCTTTGGCCTCCTCTCTCCACCCCTCGCTGTGCATCTGTACCTGCCTTAGGCATTGGTCGGACCTCCCCCATCGGTAGGAATATCCGCTCAACCGTAAACGGCCGCATTCTCCCAGCGCCAGCAAGACGACTCCTAACAAGGTAACCTTCCTTCTCCATCTTGTAAGGGGCCACAGTGACGCTTAGATTGTGTAACCTGTCACTAGTACATGCTGCGAGGTCCAGCCCTCTGTCTCAAAAAACTTACAGAAGTGGGCCTTGACTTCCAAACGGGGCGGAAGAGCTCTCAGACTTTTCTGAGATGCTCTACCTGGGTGATCACCCAATAATCTGGCTCGGATACAATTTTCCATGAGATCCCACGTGACGCGTGGTCAATAATAATTAACAATAATAATGATAATGATAAAAGGGTGTCTCCTGAAACATCTTGGAACAGAGAACAGCTTTGAGAGAACCCCTTAGGAACATCTTGCTGGACGCTGTCCGTCAAAGAGCACAGCCTTTTGGAGGCGGGGCCGTTAGACGTTTCAAGTCAACCACACAGTGGAGGGTATATGTGTCCTGATGAAGGGGTTCAGGGGTGAGCCCTCCGTCGCCGAAGTTAGCTAAGGCATTTCTCATGCAACTGATCTTTACAGGACCTACTGTGTGCCACGTCTGGCTTCTGGCTCTGGGGATGCATCGGTGGAGGAAAGGCAAAAATCCCTGCGTGCGTGCGTGCGTGCGTGTGTGTGTGTGCGTGTACTTCTCATTCTAACTCAAGGAAATAAATTAACCACAATTGCATGGCATTGCATGTTACAAAGTATAACATGATCTCCTGCTGCAGTGCAAAGGGATGCAGAGAAAGGATCACAGTTCAGGATCTAGAGGTCAGGTCTTGGAGACAGACATGCCCTCCCCCCCCCCCAAGCTGAAACCTGCAGGGGAGAAAGGATGCTTGGATCTCTCTGAAGGCTGTCTGGCTGGGCGTAAGCAACGGTGTTTTGCACCCTAGGAATTCAACGTTCGAATAATATCTCAAGAGAATCGGAAACAGGGGAACTCCCCATCGCCCAACCAGCTGGAAACGAGGATACCCGTAGAGCTGAGCTTTGCCCAGCACCCACCTGTCGGCACACGTGTCTGGCCAAGCCGTGGAATTCTTGCGATTCTCCCACCACCATGAGCCAGCATCCCTTCCCGAGTGGTCCTCCCCCAGGTGCATGGATTCCCAACACGTCACTCGATCTATGGTGGGAACTCAGGCCACGTGGCCCCAAACGGCTCTTGACAAGGGAAGCAAAACTCAACGGAACACCCAAAACAGGGCAAGCAAGGACACAGAGAATCCCCTTCCTCCATAGTGACGTGAGATGTCTTTGGGGCGCGTCGCATTCTTTCAGCCCCAAACAAAACAAAACAAAATGCATCCTCCGTCAACAGAGAGATTGGTAACAGCAGGTGGACTCCTTGTTAAAGAACCTCTGCATATTTCAAACGCACCCGAGGACAGAATTCCAAGATGGTCCATTGCATCCCTCCCAATGCTTCCAGAAGGCGTCTCAGTACTCAGGACTCACCTGCACTGTTGTCAGAGCTGCCAGGCTGGGGACGTGGCAGTGGCTTTGGCCTTGGATAGATATCTGTTGGAAAACACCAAGGTGATGTTAGGAAAAGAATGACATCTTCCCGCAATGAACCGTTCACACAATACAGAAGGCCGAAATACAACATGACATTCCGGCTTATTTATATTTGCTGTTTATCGCCTTCACAGAGCCTCTGGTACTCAGCATCTCCAAAGCTTTAAACACCGTGTTGACCTTGGCGCCCAGAACCTCCTCCTTTGGTTCTGAAAGCAAGAAGTTCACGGATTCCTGAAAAGAATCTGGCAGACGCCGCCCTGTGAATGTTCCAGTGTTTAGCGTTATCGCAAACGTCACGGTGTTTGCAAAAGCCCGTCATCAATACCAGGACAGAAGCATCTCACGTTTTTGATGACGTGTTACCCTTCCTGCTGTGCGTGTGTACGTTCCCTCACCGGAGTTAATCTTAACTTTTGTCACAAATGCCCTTAATCTGCCCTTCAAACTTAGCCCAAGCTTCCTGCCCCAGAGCCTTGGCACAAAACGCTGTCTCTGCCAGGATCTCCCATTCCACCTGCAGAGCCTTTCTTGCACAGCAGAATGTTCCAGAACACCCTGTATTCAAGGGACTGCTCACCACTGCCTTCAATGACTCACCTTTCTTCTCAAGAGACACACACAGGACCTGGGTGAGCCAGAGGGCAAGCGTGAAATTTAAGGAGAGCTTCTACTCCTGTGTCGCTGTTTCCACACTTAAATTCTAATCAAGTTCTTTCCCCTCTTCGTTTGCTGTGTGTGTTGAGTTTGCTGCGTCCCTGTTTCTACACGTTCTATCATTTCATTATGAATCGTTCCAAACGGGTTAGGCAGAAAGTATACTCACTGAGTCTCATCAGTGTTCCAAAACCCCTTAATCAAGACGTGTTCCCCAATACACAATAAACCATCAGCAGAACTAGCTTCTAAGGGACAGTCAGGCTGATACCAAAAGCCATATAACACGTATCAAATATAAATTCATTATTTGGGGGTACCATTTCAAAGGCATCTCCCCAATGGGTTTTAGCAGAGCTTGAAAACAAAGGCCAGAAAGCAACCTTCCTCTCTTTTGGAATGTGTCACCTGCTGGAACCCTGAGTCACAGAGGGACCCCTCCCAAGCGTGAGGCTTGCTACCCACGCCCTGGGGTGGGTGAGTCACCCTGGTCCCGGTGACTCATCTTACAGGATGGCCAGCATCCAACGTTCTCTGGACCCCGTAGGAGGGAAGCCCATGGGAATACGTTTAACCCGAGATCCCCAAATAGCCTGTAGCAAGAAACGCTCCCCAGGAGGGATTTCCATCCGCACCTTGTAGAACAACTGCGCTCCACTGGACAATAGTTTGTTGAAAAGGCTGCGAGGGATTTTTACAAGAAAGGAATCGATGGAGCTGGGATGTTAAAATTGGAGGGGAAAAAGAAAACTAAAGGGGATGAAACCGAGCAGGGCCCTGTGGAGCTCCTGGGCACAAAAGCCTTCCTGTGTCCCCCGTTTCTTGATTACAGGACATAGGCTTCCTTCAGCCCCCATGACCTTCCCTGAATTCCAACGGGCAGATTCACGCAGTTGCCAATCAGGGAAGGGAGGGGATGCAGAGACCAGGGAGGAGCAGTGAAGACACAATAGTGCAGCCTGGGGGCAGGTCCTGGTTTCCCCTCAAGGGATACACAATACTGTTTGTCAGATACTGAAAACCCCAACAAATGGACGATGTTAACTAGTTGAGAAGGCCTTCTTCATTCCAAAGAGAAGGCCACAGTTTGGTAACCTCTGGGAAGCACAGAAGCCCATCAGGAGAGCACCTGGGCCCAGGTGACGGCTGGACTGAAGGAGTGCAGGCCCTGCAAGCACCCTGGTCCTTCTCAGCAGCCCCACCCTCTGCACCATTGCTATAAAACTCCCCACCGAATCCCACCCCAGGTAGGGACACTTTTATTTTTTTTGCGGTACGCGGGCCTCTCCCTGTTGCGGCCTCTCCCGTTGCGGAGCACAGGCTCCGGACGCGCAGGCTCAGCGGCCATGGCTCACGGGCCCAGCCGCTCCGCGGCACGTGGGATCCTCCCGGACCGGGGCACGAACCCGCGTCCCCTGCATCGGCAGGCGGACTCTCAACCGCTGCGCCACCAGGGAAGCCCAGGGACACAGTTACGAGGGCAGGAGCCCGCTGTGTCCCCCTTTGCCGGGCAAAGCAACGAAGCTATTCTTTTCTACTTCACCTGAAACTCTGTCTCTGAGATTCAATTTGGCACCGGTGTACAGAAGCCAAGTTTCGGTATCAAGGATGACAAAGTAGTGACGTAAGCGTCCATTAACGAACGCAGTTAGTGGCCTGGGCTGCTTTGCAATTAGGTAACACCTTCGTAGAACCTTACGTCTTACTTTTCATGACATCTCCCTCACCATGGCCATCACCACCGCCGAGGAGATGAATTTCCACCCATCCCAAGGCCACACCAAGCTTCCAGGAAGCTTCCGCAAGCTCTCAACTTGGCCAGTGTCACTGGTCACCTCTGCCTGGTCAGCTTTTAGGTCTTTAGGGTTTTTGAATTGCTGAGGACTTTATGGGCTATTGGCTAATATTACCCCCCTCCCGCCCCCCCCCTTTTTTTTTTAAAGTGATCTATAGGCGCAGTGTCTGCCAAGCTTTTAAAACAAAGGAGAAACTGAAGATAAATTACCTGAAACGCACAGTGCAAGGGAACTTATTAGGAACCACGGAAACAGCTAGAAGAAGACTCGTCCTCCAGCCTGATTAAAATTCCAGCACAGTAATGCACAACGTCCCCAAATGCTCAGTATTCTCCAAGTGTCTGAGCAACGAGGAAATAAAATAATGCAAACTGCTCCCCCCGCAAAGCTGACTTGGTTCTTACTTCAGAAGCAGTCAGATGAAAACTCGTAGTTAAAAAGGAAAAAAAAAAAGAGGCACCTTTCATCAAACGTGCTTTGAAATGAATGAACTTTCTTACTTCCACTGTTGTTGGGATTTCCGGGCTGTGGCTGGTGGGGAGGCGTCGGCTTTGGGTAGGTATCTGTGGGGAAGACAACACTGCATGTTTAGAAGAGAAGAATGTCCTTCCGTCAGTAGCAGCCTATAAAATAAGAACTAGATCTTGTATTTGAGTCACAGTTGCTGCTCACAGATCACCATCGAGCCGCTAAAAATCACTTAGCCGCTAGAAGGAAAACCTCGGAACGTAGAACTTAAAGAAAAGACTGCGTACACACAGTTACAAAAGTAACTGTTTAGCCTTTACATTGTACGCAAAAAAAAAAACCAACAAAACCCCCCCAAAACTGTTTATTCCTTGAAGATTATTTTGTGCGACATTTGCTACGTGATGCCACTTCCCTCCGGTATCTGCCTCCAACTCTTTACGCAAACATTTACTTTCACTTTGTTTAATAGCACATAACCGACTTAAAAGTGCTTTAAGCCCTGTCTTTTAACATAGTCATTAAATCATTTTACATCTACAGTAATTAACGTTACGTTATTCCTACTATTTTATTTTTTTCCCTTTCTTTTCTTTTTTCAAATTTCTGGACCTCTACTTAGTTAATCGTTTGCTTTATTCTTCATTCAATCAAGTTTATTTTATTCTTCATTTAATCAAGCTGATTCTTCATTTTTCTCTATTTAGTTAATCAAGTTTATTCTTCATTCAATCAACTTTATCCTTCTTTTCATCAACTTTATTCTTTATTTTTCTCTCCTGGACTAACGTAGGAATTATACACGATCAACCTAAGTGTGCGTGTTTCTGTTGAAATCCTTGTTTTCAGTTCATTTGGGTCTATACCCAAGAGTAGAACTGTTGCGTCATAGGGAAATTCTATACGTAGCTTTCTGAGCAGCTGCCAGACTGTTTTCCGCTGAGGCTGCACCGTTTTCTATCCCCACCAGCAACGCACGAAGGCTCCAATGTCTCCAACACCCTCAGCGACACTTGGTATCGCCCATATTTTGATTCTAGCAGTCCTAGTAGGAATGATGTCTCACTGTGATTTTGATTTCCAGTTCCCCCAGGACTAGGCTTTGCTTTAAACACCTGCCCCTCTTTCACACACTCCACGTCCCTAGAAACACCTTCAAAAACCTCATCTCAGGGGCGCAGCCTCATTTCTGTGCAGCCAGGTAGTCCCTCACCTGAGCTCGGCTTCTTGGTGGGCTCTGTGGAGAGAGAGGACATACATTCAGTACGCTCCGAGGATTTACGTGCAGCTCCAAGAAAGAATCGTTAATGCCCTAATAAACAATGAGCATTTCGCTAACACAGACATGATATGAACACAAATTCCACTCTGTATTCGGGGGTGGGGGGAGAACAAAAGCATTTTTAAAACCCACACCCACCAGTCTCCACGGGAGCTGTGCAGAGGTCCCGCTGGGGGAGCAAAGCTTTCCTGGGGTGGTCAGCTAAGCTCCTTAGTAAGTAAGTTTCATCCGAGCCTTGTAGGAGGTGAGGTAGCGAGATTTGGGACGCCAGCAGGAGGACCGACTGAGCAAAGAGCATGCAGGGCAGGGGGCGCAGAGCTGGTGCCCCACAAACGTGCAAGGTGACTACACGCCTGCAGAGCAGAGGTAGGGCAGCTGAAGGCAGATCTGGAGAGAAGCTTCCCCCGATTCCGGGACGATGCTTCTCTCACTTTCTTGCACGTGTTTCTTCACGCGACAAAAGTTTGCGGAGTGCCTGTTGTTGCAGGGGGTGTGTAAACGCGGTGGTCCACAGCTTCCCAGGTGGTTTCGGTTCCCTGAGGTCAGCACTCATGGACGGGGCATCAGCTGCAGCGTACCTGTCTGCCAGGCTCAGTGAGGCTGGGGGGTGCAGTGTGGGTGGGCAGACAGGGGCAGGAGGAAGAGGTTGGGAGAAGGTGCTCGGAGGGGTGGCCCCTGACAAGGGGGAGGGAGGTTGGAACTGCCGGGTGCACAGTGGACAGGGTCCTTCCTCTCTGCAGAAAGCCCTCTCTCACTGAGCATCGTGGGTTCAAGGTCCATCCACGTGGTGGCCTGGGTCAGAGCTTCACTCCTTCTCATCGCTGAGTCACATTCCACTGTGTGCATGGACCCCAGGCTGTTTCTCCATCCATCCGTCCATGGACATTTGGGTGGCTTCTGCCTTTTGGCGATGAGGAGTTACGCCGCTGTAAACACGTATGCCTCTGAGTCTCTCCTTTCAATCCTTCCCTTTCTTCCTAGGAGGGGAATTGCCAGTTCACAGGTTGATGACGTTTTTTAATTGATAAAACGCCTCTGATGATTCTGCACCACAGCCCTCAGCTGCGTGTGCCCTACCCTGGGCGTGCTCCTTCTTTATACATCCCAGACCCTGTGCCAACCACCCAGGCTGAATGTGGGGTGGTACCTCCCAATGCCCCGCAGTGTGGCTGCAACCACTGGCCCTCCTATAACCCTGACCTCACAGCCCGTCCACTCTGGGAAGGACTGAGCCCTTCACCATTGCAGTCAGACGGGGGAAGCAGCGTGTCAGCTTTGACCTGCATAACTACGCTTGTCTGGTGCTCTGACAATAATCTCACATCTGCTCTGTCACGGTTACCACTAGCAAAAGCCTCCGTCAGCGGGGAAAACTGCGGAGGGAGCAGGTCTTGCCTCCATTATTTTGTTCTTTCTATTTCTTACATGTCTGCAAGTTTTCTGATTACAAAATAATAGGTAGTAAAAATTCCAACATATCAGAAATGTAAAAACTTAGATAATGAATATCTTTCAAAATGCCATTCTCTACAGAAGAAATATTGTTAAAATTCTATGATTCCTAAGGTGTGTTTTCATTTTAAAAAGCAGCTCCTTTGAGAGTACAGAAGTGCTGAGTGTCGCTCCCCGGCTCGTAAGTGGAGAAGTGGTGACAGGCCGCTATTGGAGGCCACCCTGTCCCCTGGTTCTCAAGCTTCTTTTTTTTTTGCGGTACGCGGGCCTCTCACTGCTGTGGCCTCTCCCGTTGCGGAGCACAGGCTCTGGACGCGCAGGCTCAGCGGCCATGGCTCACGGGCCCAGCCGCTCTGCGGCATGTGGGATCTTCCCGGACCGGGGCACGAACCTGCGTCCCCTGCGTCGGCAGACGGACTCTCAACCACTGCGCCACCAGGGAAGCCCTGGTTGTCATCCTTTTTTAAGTTGAGTGGGTCTGGTGATCACGTCCCTTCTTCACTTCTCGGAAAATCCACCGTAATTGATGTGCGATGAGGGACCGGGGGTTCTCCTGATGACAGGAGAAGCTGATCTTTCTGAGTAGACAAGCACTGATGTTTCTTCCCACCTTCCTCCCCAAGCCCCCAGGTCTGAACGCTCCTGCCACCCAGCTTGACTGTGCGCCTTAATCCAGACCTTCCTCCCGGGCCCAGGAGATGTACAGTCAGCCTTTCTGCTGGCAAGAAGGTCCAGCTGACCTCAAGGGTAGTGGCCACACACAGGTGGGGTGTAGGGGGGGTCTTCCAAGTCATAGATGCCCCGCAAGTAGAGGTGAACCACAGTTAAGAGAAGGAAAACCCTCCAGGGTATGCGCGGACCGCTGGCTTGGGGAGCCCAGACCTACCAAGACATAAGACCGAGCCCCACAGCTAAGGCCGGATGTGAAGGTCCATCTCCCGGGGCTTGTGTCTTAGGTGAAAAACAGAGCTCTCACTGCCTGGAATTCGGAATCCCCGCCACCCCCAGCCCCGAGGCACCACAGAGCTGACACGGGCTGCGAAGCACAGCATCTCCTAGAGGAAGACGGGCACTTACCGGGGTCATCGAGAGCGTCGGCCAAATCAAAGTCACCTTGACCTGTGGGGAGACACGGCACTAGGTCACACCGCGATGGGACCGTCAGGGCCCCCTGACACCTGTCTCCACCCCCTTGGCCCCACCTGCCCAGACATCCCCCCTGGTGCAAAGGTCAAGCCCAGCACCCACCGTGAGGTCAGCGGAAGACCAAAGTCCCCCTCTCTCTCTCCACTTCCCCTGTGGTGTGTTTGTCAAGCCAACATCTTGGCTCTCCTGGCAGGCTGTGCCCCTCACCAAAGACGCCTCCGAAGGAAGATGACGGCACCCCGTCTTTTTTTTTATTGAAGTATAGTTAAGCTACAATATAGTGTTAGTTTCTGCTGTACGCGAAAGTGATTCAGTTATACATATATATATCTTTTCAGATTCTTTTCCCTTATAGGTTATTACAAGATATTGAATGCAGTTCCCTGTGCTGTACAGTAGGTCCTTGCTAATTATCTATTTTATATACAATAGTTGACATCTGCTAATTCCAAACTCCTAATTTATTCTCCCCCCCCCCACCGCTTTCCCCTTTGGTAACCATAGGTTTGTTTGCTATGTCTGTGAGTCTGTTTCTGTTGTGTAAACAAGTTCATTTGTATTATTTTTTACAATCCATGTATAAGTGATACCGTATGGTATTTGTCTTTCTCTGTCTGACTTATTTCACTTAGTATGATCATTTCTAGATCCATCCATGTTGCTGCCAATGGCATCCCCATCTTTTTTTTTAATTAAAAATATTTTTTTTAGGGGCTTCCCTGGTGGCGCAGTGGTTGAGAGTCCGCCTGCCGATGCAGGGGACACGGGTTCGTGCCCCGGTCCGGGAGGATCCCACATGCCGCGGAGCGGCTGGGCCCGTGAGCCATGGCCGCTGAGCCTGCGTGTCCAGAGCCTGTGCTCTGCAACGTGAGAGGCCACAACAGTGAGAGGCCCGCATACCACAAAAAAAAAAAAGGAAAAAAAAATTTTTTTAAATTATTTTTTTGGCTGTGCCGGGTCTTTGTTGTTGCGTGCAGACTTTTCTCTAGCTGCAGCGAGCGGGGGCTACTCTTTGCTGCGGTGTGTGGGCTTCTCATTGCAGTGGCTTCTCTTGTTGCGGAGCATGGGCTCTAGGCACGCGGGCTCAGTAGTTGTGGCACGTGGGCTCAGTAGTTGTGGCTCGCGGGCTCTGGAGCGCAGGCTCAGTAGTTGTGGCGCACGGGCTTCGTTGCTCCGCGGCATGTGGAATCTTCCCGGACCAGGGCTCGAACCCGTGTCCCCTGCATTGGCAGGCGGATTCTTAACCACTGCACCACCAGGGAAGTTCCTGGTATCCCCGTCTTAAACAGGAGGGAGATGCTCCTGGGATCTCAGCTGCCTCGAGCAAAACACATAGAGTCTTGGAAAGCCAAAGAACCCGTGCATTCTGCAAACATTTACGAACTGCGACTCTGATCGAGGCACACTGTCACCCAATGGGGACGGGACCTTCCATGACAGTAGCCCTGCTTCCTGGTTCTTTAGGGGAGAGAGACCCGTGCATATCCCTAAAGGTGGGGACAGGGTGTAGCGGGGACCACAAGGCAGCGGGGGCAATTGCACGTCTTGTGTGAGCCGACCTGGAGGTCTGCCTGGAGGAGGTGACATGTGAGCCGTGTGGAAGATAGTGGTTTACGCACCGGGAGACACTCTGACCCCAGTTTACACCTCAGGGGATGCCTTCGGGAAATGCGGTTCGGTGGCGGCTCTGTGGCTGGAACTGTGGATATCTTCCTTTATGGCTAAGACACAATGCATCTTGGACTGAGGCCCAGAATCGCGCTGCCCTCGCCTCTCCGTGACACCCCCGCAAGCATTTCCCAAACATTTCAACCCCGGCTCCCTCCCAGTGTTCAGGGGTCCAGATATTTTGTTGGCGTGCGAGTTTCAGACTTGCTGAAAATACTATGAGGAAGTCTAGGGTCTGGAGAGAAGCGGAGGCTGGATTTCAGTTTTCTTACAAGCTCAACTCGGAGAAACTTGGGTGGATAACAAGTGAGTCGGGGGGACTGGTACCGACTGCTCACGGGTACGGGGTTCCTTATGGGGGTGATAACATTCTGGCATTCGATGGTGGTGATGGTCGCACAACATTGTGAACACGCTAAACAAAACTGTCTGCACTATTCACTTTCAAAGCGTTCACAGGGTGACTCTGATGCGTGTGAATTTTATCTCCAAAAAACACACAAAACATTTTTAACGAGCTGAGTGTTCCTTTCCTGCCAGTTTAAGGGCTTCTTCCCACACACATCCCACCCATCACTTTCGCCGCCGCCTCTAAAACTAGGGAAGCCCAATCAGAAAACCTCTGAGCTCCTGACCAACTTGTATCTCATCTTTGGCTGATAAAAAAGAGCTTTTGAAAAGAGCTCTGTTGAGACAGAATCCACGGATTATACAATTCAATATAATTGAAACTGGACGGCAGAGGAGCTGAGGTCAGAGGGCATCCGCCGGCAGCCTCACAGTCCGGACTGGAGGCCGGGGCTCGGTGCGTTTAGAGGCCAAACCCCGGAGAGCCGTCTCTAACACAGGGAGGTCCCGCATCTGTCCTCAGCGCCCCTCTCTTTGGCCAGGGTCTGTGTCCCTCCAGCTTCTGCCAGGTCCTCTTTTGGGGACAAGCTGGCCACTCTCTGCTCTGGGTCATTGTGCAGGGGCCGGGTGACAGGAATCAGCGTCAGCCTTGGGGACTCTGAAGACACATCCCTTCCAGGGCTGCCAGTGGGGCTGTGGCTGACCCTCCCTCCAGTTTGAAAGGACAGATACCGGTGCAGGGCCCCCAGTGCCCCTCAGCTACAAGGGCAGCTCCGGAGTTTGCATTCTAATCGCCAGTTGGCAGTTTACAGGTAACTCTCACCTGGCTCTTCCCAGGAGTTCCAGGCGTCCCGTGAAGAAGCACCTACACAGTGTCCTCCAACCTGAGATGATCAAAGCCTCTGTTATCTGTCTCCTCCCGGCCTCTCCCAAATCCATCGCACAACCAACGGGGCTGGGCGGGAGCTGTTTTCCAAAAGGGCCTTGGGTCGTCTCTGGGGATGTGGTAAGCCTTGCCGGCTGGCCTTCTCACGGCCGGAAGCCAGGGAGCGCCGTCTGGGGCTCTGAGAACAGCCAAGTCCCTCCGCCCTGCCCTAACCCCATTCTGTGTCCCCTTCTCTTTCCAGCAGCCTCCTTCCGTGTGGAGATGCTTCTGACGAGGAGAGGTCGTGGAGGAAGCTGTCCCTAGCTGTGGCGCTGCTGGGAGGCCCGTGGGCGTGACTCATGCACAGAGCCGGCGGACCGCACCCAGTATGAGGCGCTCCCCTACCCTGGGCTTGGCGACGATCCAGTCCCGCAGGCCAGTGGTTTAGCCCCAGAGGGGCTGCAGCCCAGACCCTCCCCACGTGCTTCAAATCGTAGCCCCACCGGGTGCAGCCCTGCCAGGGACATCACTCAGGAGGATGCTGCTGATTCAGAGGTTCAACCTGGGTGGAGCTGGGGGGCAGGGGGGATGCAGCTCCCCAGGGCAGCTACTTCCACTAGCTTTTTTTTTTTTTCAATCGGAGCCTAAGACGGGGCTGGGAACGTAAGACGTGTTTCTGATGTGCTTAGTTTAGCTGGCTCGGCCATTGCTAATCGATCCCACATGTTCTGGGCTCTGTAAACACCGAGGGGAAAGGAGCCGCGTGGGGTCTGCGATCATAAGGCTGGTCACCCATTGCTGACGTCCTGGAGATGGGCGTTGAAAAGGACTCATGCTGCCGGGTGGGAGGTCTTAGCGCCATACCCAAGAACCCCTACCCTCCAAAAACAAAGCTATTTAGGAGGGATTTTGAGACGAAACCACTTGAGTGGCACTTGGAGGAATTCTCTCGTTATCTCTAGTAACCCATCCCCTCCCTCCCCAGTCAAATTCTACCCCAGCAAGATTCTAAGATGCTTTGTATCAGAGTTTGCTTCCCTGAACTTCTCAGACCCACAAGCCTACAGGACAAAGGGAATTTTTGCAAAGGGCAGAGCTGTTGGAATAATCATGACACGGCGCTGAGGAGGACACCATGCACTAGAAAAAACCCACCACGCCTCCACGGCGGAGGCGACCACGATAGAGGCACATGTCCCAGTTCCCACTAACTAACCCCTGAATTATTCCCTCTGAAGGAGAAAACCAGCCCCAGGCTAGCTCTGAGAAGAGGGGGGAAAACTGATTACTAACTAAAGCCCTGTCACCAATTACAGCCGTTAGCAGCAGCATTTATAGGTGCTGAATTTAATTACCTTTGAGTGGGTCCATCAGGGGATAAGAATCTCACCCCTCACAGGCAGGCAGGATCTTAGATTTTATTATTCCGTCCAGTGTCCAACGGCTGCCCTTCAAGACAATTGCTTTCCATTCCTTACATAGGAATTTACAGGCTTCATCGGAAGCGTGGGTTAATTGAAGCCAGTCCTTCCGGAACCAGCGGTCACAGGTTAAGCCACTTTGCACGCCGTAAATGGGTAGGACGTTCTTGTCCTTGAGGGATTTCACCCAGCTGAAGCAGGACTCCCAGGGAACAAAGCCCGACTTCCTTCAGGCAAATTTAAGGTGCCCCTTTTGACTCTGGCTCAATTGTCTTTAAAAATACTCTACTTCAGGGGACTTCCCTGGTGGTCCAGTGGTAAAGAATCCACCATCCAGTGCAGGGGACGTGGGTTCGATCCCTGGCCTGGCAACTAAGATCCCGGTGCCGCGAGGCAGCAAAGCCCACGCGCTGCAACTACCGAGCCCGCACGCCTCAACTAGAGCCTGCGTGCCGCAAACTACGGAGCCTGTGCTCTAGGGCCCTCGAGCCACAACTACTGAAGCCTGCGCGCCTAGAGCCCGTGCTCTGCAGGAAGAGAAGCCACCGCAATGAGAAGCCCGTGCACCGCAATGAAGAGCAGCCCCCACTCGCCTCAACTAGGGAAAAGCCCGCACGCAGCAACGAAGACCCAACGCAGCCAAAACTAAATAAATAAAATAAATTTATAAAAATTAAAAATAATAAAGTCTACGGGAGGAAGTGCGTGGGTTATATGCAAATATGACATTATTTTATATAAGGGACTTGAGCTTCCGTGGATTTTGGCATCCCAGGGGGTCCTGGAACTAATCCCCCTCAAATACCAAGGGATGCCGGTACTTTTTTACTCTGTAGGTAGAAAAGGAGCTCTGTTTAAGCACACACATATGTTTAGTCTTGTCTGATAAGAGAAGAAGATACAATACATGTAGAAGGGGATTTCAGAGCCACTGTATAATATAGATACAGGAAAATGGTAATGTATACCCAGGATACAATAGATATACAGGAAAAAAGGGAATATAAGGAAATATATATATATGTATATATATATATATACACAAAATCTAGAGTTATACCTGTTTATAGCTAGCTAGCTAGATGATAGATAGATAGTTGATAGATGTTAGATGGTTGATAGATAGATGATAGTAGATAGATAGTTGATAGATGTTAGATAGTTGATAGGTAGATGATAGGTAGGTAGGTAGGTAGGTAGATAGTTGATAGATATTAGATAGTTGATAGATAGATACATAGACAGAAGATAGATAGGTAGGTAGATCGATAGGTAGGTAGGTGGATAGAAAGGTAGATAGATAGATTTTTTTCTCAACAAACCAAACACGACAAGCAGCCCCTGGAGTTTCCATCTCTGCTTCTATCAGTTTTTCGAAGACCTGTCTTGATCTCCTGGTCCTTCAAGTGCATCCAGGTTTGATAGCAAAAGGTAATTCAACACACTGGAAATCTGACACCGCCGCATTGTAAACCCCTCTGCCTCAGGACTGTAATCAAATTCTTATTTTATTTTATACACACAGTTTAGTCATTATAAGAACGGTTAAGTGACGGTCACCATAGCGATAGCCTGCTCTTCCGGAGCCTTGGTAACAAGCAGCTTGACAGCCTTGCAGGAAGTGTTTGGGGACCTCGTGAACTCGCTCACGCCGACAGCTGCTGGTGGTTTGGGGTGTGAGGGGGTGGTCCGTGCATTTAACAAACTACCCAGGACTCAGGCCAGCTGCACAACGTCTTCACACCGACGCACCCTGATCCAGACCTCACTACCTTTCCCGTCCCTCCTCACACCTCTCCTGCCTGTGCATGTTCCCAGCAATGTGACCTCAGACAAATGATGGAACACCTCTGTGCCTCCGTGTACCCATCTATAAGAGGGCGTCAAAAAAAAAGGGCATCAAGGGACTCCCCTGGCAGTCCAGTGGTTAAGACTCTGCGCTTCCAATGCAGGGATGCAGGGGACACGGGTTCAATCCCTGGTCAGGGAACTAAGATCCCACATGCTGTGCGGCATGGCCAACAATAAAATAAAATAATATCATCTTCAAAAAGAAAAAGGAAAGTTCCGTGTTAGATCAAAAAAGGAAACATATTTAAAAAGAAAGAAAGACAGAAAAAGTGCACCACGCCTCGCAGCCCCAGCCCAAGGCCGTGTGAGAATGAACTCGATTAACACCCGCAGAGCCTGTCGCAAGTCACGCCCTCATCAAAAGAACGTAACCTGGGCATCCTCGGGAGCACTCAGCTAACGTCAGCCAGGGCCGGCTCCTGCATTGTTTTCTCTTCTGAAGAACAGCGGTTAAATCCACAACACGTTTCCCCAGCACATACGTGATGCGCTGAAGGAATCTGACATCCCATTATCCCCAAAGGAGCAACCCGACCGTGCCTGGGAGGAGGCTGAGTTGCCTGAGCCCGTGTGCACAGCACACATTCCTACCGTGTGCACAGCAGCAGGAATAAACGCTCGGACAGGTTTTGCTGTCTCGGTTTCTGGGCGGGTCTGTGTAGAATCAGAGCTCTGCTCTCTTGCTCTTCTCAGCCCTGGTGTCAGTTCAGGGACTAACGACTCCCTGCAAACAGAAGCGCCTGGACTGCGTTTCTGCGTGACCCACGTGCCGGGGGGCACGATGTGCAGACAGCAAGGATTCCTGGAAGGGTCTCGGGGAAGATCCTGGGCTCTGGGTGCCAGGATGTCTCACAAAACCACATCTGCCCCTAAACAACCATCCTCAAACAGGATAAACAGGAAATGTCACAAGACTGCCATCCAAATGAAATCCTTTCAATGCCTAACCTACAACACTTCTCACTCTTAAATCCTGCCTGGGCTTCCACCTCCTAAAATTCAAATGAGGACCAAAGGAGCTTATCCAATTGTGGTTAAATCCTCCATGTCATGGGTAAATTATAGTTCCCAAACTAGGTCCCTCCCCACCTCTGCTCCCCGACAAACCAAAATCCTGGCAGCACCAGAAGAACCTGTACTGAAGTTTGGGGCGTCAACAATTCAGATGCTTTTCATTTGGCAACAGGAGGAGTGACATTGGTGAGAAATGTCTAAACACCTGAACGGAGACTGCCCTTCCAGCAAACCCAATCTTGGGTGATCAGTCCCACAGAACCAAGCTGGGTCTCAGTTCCATTGTCCCCATCCAGAAACGCAGCCCTGATTATTTTAAATCGAAAACAAGGAATTGAAAAATCCCAACACGCCCCAGGAACACGGGTCACTTTTTTCCGTGTGTGACACACAGAGATCAAAAGCAGACCACACACACAAAAAAAAAGCAGACCACAAAAACAGTGCGCGTCTAAGTACTGAGTCCACACCCTACACTTCTGCATCCAATTCCCAGACCCCGAATTGGTACCCGGCCCCTTTTGCTCCCCTCAAAGCCATCATACTTGGTCTGTTTTTTTTTGTTTTTCTACTATCTGGCATCTTCGAGCCATTTCCTGAGTGGAAGTGGTTTGGGGCGGAGGTTTTTTTTTCTTTTTAAAGCAGCCAGATAGAAATGCACACCCACGCGGCTCTCCCCAGAGCCAACCCTCCCTTACCTCGGACGTGCATCAGAGAACACAGGAACGTGAGGTGGAAGAGGCCCCACCAGGGCTCCATCCTCGGTTTCCGTTCAGGTGAACCTTCCGGGCGCGCGCTGGGCGATCCGGCCACCCCACCCTCGCTGGACGGATGTGCTGACTTCTGCTTCCCAGTTTGCAAGGGAAACAGGCAATGTCTCCAAGCAGAAAGGATGAACCAAACTGGAGTGCCTCTGCCGGAAGCCGAAGGGCTGGGCGTTCCGTCCCAAACGGCACGGCCCGGAGCCCGCGAGGCGTGTGCCCGTATATGCTGAAGGGCGTCCCGGGGAGCCCGCCTCCCTGCGCTACGCTGCCAACCAGCCTCAGGATGCTGGGGAAACAGGTGGCTGCCCCGCACCAATGGGTGTCCTGGGTCTGCTTCCCGCGGGCATGGGAGATGCACCAGCATCAAAGGCGCCAACCCTGGGTGCAGGCAGGACACGCCCTGCCTCGGGTCCTTCCCCAGAAGCCTCCTGCAGGGCGACGCCAACGCCAGACCCAGCAGAGCGCCAAGGCAACGATCAGAGTATAGACTCATGTTTAATCTCTGCTTCTACGACTTGAAGACCCTGTACCTTTAGAGTCGCGCTGCATCCGTGGACCTCAGTTTCTTTGTAGGTGGCCGGGACAGTCAGTCTGGCTGGGGATGCTGGGGCCAGAGAAGCGAATTTCACCTGGCCCTCTCTCCGCGTTTTCCACCTGAGCTGTGTAAGAAGTGGTTGGATAGAGGCTTCTAGAAAATAACCCCTCTGTGTGGAGGGAAGCATTTTGTTTCCAATTGCATACACCTGAGTTACACCTTTCAGATAGAAATTATATTATATGCGATATATATATTATTTATATATAAATGTATACATTTTACATACATCTCAGTATATATATTATAGTACAATCTGATGCAAACTATTATATATAGAATGGTTCAACAACAAGGTCCTACTGTACAGCACACGGAACTATAGTCAATACCCTGTGATACACTGTCACAGAAAAGAATATGAAAAAGAATGTATACATGTATAACCGAGTCACTTTCCTGTACAGCAGAAATTAAACACAACATTGTAAATCAATGATACTTCAGTAAAATTTTAAAAAAGAAAAAAAGAACGGGTTGGAAGCACCAGAGTTATTTTATTTTTTAAACTTTTACTGGAGTATAGTAGACTTACAATGTTGTGTTAGTTTCAGGTGTACAGCAAAGTGAATCTGTTATACATATACATATATCCACTCTTTTTTTTTTAAGATTCCTTTCCCATATAGACCATTACAGAGTATTGAGTAGAGTTCCCTGTGCTATACAGTAGGTTCTTTTATTTTTTAATTTTTTTACATCTTTACTGGAGTATAATTGCTTTACAATGGTGTTAGTTTTTGCTGTGTAACAGAGTGAATCAGCTATACATATACGTATATCCTCATATCTCCTCCCTCTTGCATCTCCCTCCCACCCTCCCTATCCCACCCCTCTAGGTGGTCACAAAGCCCCAAGCTGATGTCCCTGTGCTATGCAGCTGTGGAAGCACCAGATTTATAAATTCCAGAGTTTCCAGCTCCACAGTGTGGGACAGCAGATGAACTCGTGCATTCATTCAACAAACATTTGACACACAGCTGTTTTGAGCCAGAGAGGCAGGCTAGATGCCGGCTGTGTGGAGACAGAGAAAGAAGAGTTGTTTACAAAGAGGAGGAGAGGGTTGCAGTGTAATGTTCGGTAATATGGGGGAGCACACCAAGGCTGGGGGGCTCCTGGGAGGTTCTGCACCCAGCTTGTGTCCTAGAGGCTTCTGGGGAGGGTTGTAGCCTCACACTGATTTGATTTGATTTTCTCTTCTCTTCTCTTATTTTATACCAGCATACAGGATCTTAGTTCCCAGACCAGGGATTGAACCTGCGCCTCCTGCCCTAACCACTGGACAGCCAGGGAAGTCCTACCTCACACTGAATTTAAAGGCTGGGTAGGAAGGGGAGGGGAGGGATGGGGAGTGGAGGCTGAGGAAGGGGTGGGGGTAAAGGCACATGGTAGAAAGGGGGGACCCAGGGCTTCTGTGGGACCACCTCTAGGGGGTGCTGAGCACATCGCCCAGTGGTGTGGACCAAATGCTTGTGTCCCTCCAACATGTCATCTGTGGAAGCCATAAACCCCAATGGGATGGTGTTAGACGGTGGTGTCTTTGGGGAGTGATTAGGGTTAGATAAGGCCACGAGGGTGGGGCCCCCATGATGGGATTAGCGTCCTTGTAAGAAGAGACACCAGACAACTCTCCACCAAGTGAGGACACAGGGAGGAGACGGCCGTCTACATGCCCAGAGGAGAGGCCTCAGGAGGGACCAGCCCTGCCCACACCTGGATCTCAGATTCCAGCCTCCAGGACTCGGAGAGAATATATGTCTCTTCTTTAAACCACCCAGTCTGTGGTATTTTGTTATGGCAGCAAAATAATTAAAACTCTACTGTTTTTATTATAGCTGTTTTTTCATATTATAACTGGCCACTACCTGCTCCACCACACCTGACCCCTGCAAGACGCAGTTTGAAGTACGGGTATTTTATGTATTCAAGCAGGTGTTACCAACCTTTTTCTGTAAAGGATCCCATAGGACAGAAAAAAATAAAGAAATACTTCCTGCCCTGGGAGGTCCAGAAATTTAGTGGATGATGTAAACTGCATTTCAAATCAGTGGGAAAACATGGATTATTCCATAAATGGTTTGGGAATAATGGGATTATCCCATGGCGGTTTTTAAAAAACTAAATACCAAGGAATCTCTTCCTCATTCCCTTTACAGAAACGCATTCCTAGGGGATCAAATATTTTAATGTAAAAAAACCCCACAGAAGTGTTAGAAGTATGACAGCAAGCCCAGAAACCATTAACTAACTTCACTGTGCAAAAATAATAAAAATGAATGGGGGAAAATATCACTTCAGAGTTAAAAGGTGAAGGATAAAGTGAAAAAGAGTATTTGCTACTTACTTCACAGTCATAGCTTTAATATGTAAAGAGTTCCTACAAATCAATAAGGATAGGGCCGATAACACATATAAACATAGGCAAAATGCATTCATTTCCCCCAGAAATGGAATGCAAATGGGTCCCCCCTACACAGATTCTCAATCTCACTTGTGTTAAGAGAAATGCAATGTAAACACAGTTGATTTGATATCATTTTCAACTTACAGATTGGCACCAATCAGAAAGTTTGCACGGCAGTGAGGAAACAGATCTGACATCACTGAGGGGTATCATGAATTTGCACCTCTATGGGGGATGACTGGGCAGTGTCCATAAAAATTAAATATACACATGCTTTTTTTCCTCACAAAGCCAACTTCAGGCACTAATGCAACACACACACTTGCACACAGCCACAAAAATGTGCTTACAGAGATATTCACTGCAGCATCTTGACAGCAAAAACTTGGTCACAGCTTAAGTGGGTTAATCAAACCCATTATGACCCAGACTTATAACAAATCCTCCACTGGTAGTGTCTCCCTTTGGCCCTTAAATAAAATCTTTCTGTTGATTTCAAAATCTGTTGGACTGTGATTTCTTCATATGGGAGCTCCAAAATGATTTTAAAAAGCAATCGTTATGCCAAGTATTTAATGATCCAAGCCACATAATTTAAATTCAACTTTTCAAAAGACAGAACTTTGATAAAATCATGTTTATTTTAATGTGAACATGAAATTAAACCGAGTCTACAACAATGTACATCCACCATCCGTAAGAAAAGCCTAGTTGACATATTTCTTAAATGTATACTTATTTATGAATGAGTCATAATTTCATATCCTTAAAGAAATACCCATCCTTTCACTCTTCTCTTCTTTAATGAGGCATTTATGCTTAGAGTATGATTGCAATGCTTATAAAAATGCCAATGTTATTCAGAGTTACAAAAAGACTGTATGCGTTTTTTCTTATTATGAAGCAAGTCAGTGTGCACAATCTTGACCTCAAAGGCAACCCGTGATGACTCACTGGGCAGAACATGGACGCTCTCTACCTTTGTACCCAGGGGCTCTGAGCCAGTTAGCGAGGGAAGCCAAGCATATTGACCAACCTGGCCCTCAGCTCTTGACAACTGGCCGACCCCATCCATGGATGGATGTCATTTATTTGTGTTCCATCCTGGAGAATCCTGCATGTCATGTTCACCACTGTGCACACCAGGTCATAGGTATTTGTTGAACGCAGCAATGAATGGATATGATAAATACCCAATCCTTTTTTTTTTTTTTTTACACCATTTCATATACTCTAAAGTTATCATAGTGTCAAAGACAGAACAAGTTAAAGAGCCAGACGACGGTCTCCAGCAATACCTCGAGAAAGAAACTCCAAACGCTTTTAGATAACGCAGGGAGGAGAGGTCACAGAAAGGATACGGGCGTGGAGGGGGGTTGAGTCCTCAACAGCAGGGGGCGGCGCAGATGCCTACCCCTCAAACTACTGGCAGAGTTTCTGAGCTTCAGAAGGGAGAAAGACCCAGCATTCATGACTGATACTTCACGGCAGCCCTCTCCCAGGTTAGGTGATTTGTGGAGGCAGCCCCCGCAGGTGTGCTTAACGTCATACCTTTGAACCTGGAGAGGCTGATGTGAAACACACAACAGTTCTTTACACCGTCATCCGTGACAAGAGGAAGTCTTCCCAGGAAACCGCCACTGCTCTGGGTTACTATCCTAAGAGCTTTAGACGAGGCAAGCCTGTGCCCCTGGAAACTAATATTTCCGCGGAGGGTAGTCTACGGGTGGGGTCCAGCCCGTCTGCAACACCAGGGCTTCTGCACTTCCCGAGATGAACACAAAAGTCCACGCAAAGCCCTTCTGTATAAAAGCAAGCATTCTGGGCGCTGTGCAGTGCGTGCGCTGTCCTAAACGGGGGAAATGCTTCTAAAGGTGGAGAAGTCATCGTGTGTTACCGGGAGAAGAGCAGGCATTCCGTTCATTGCAAGATGCTATAAAGAGCGAGCACTTAGCGCGATCGTCTGTCTTACAGCCCCAGAGAAGGGAACAGGGGATCCATCCCACTAGTTTCACAACCTTTTTTAAAAGTCACCCCATGGCAAAACATTAAGTAAAAAGTACTTGGTTTCTAATTTCTCTTTATTAGTTTGGTGTGGGCAAAAAAAAAAAAAAAATCCTAGTAAATGGAAGAACTTTTGAGGAAACTAGCCGAAGGCTTACCTCACTCTATAAAAAGGTCAATGTCGGCAGAGGTTCAGACGCATTCAATTTACAGGCAATTTGTAAACAGCGCGGCGTTTCTGGTTGGGGAACTTCAGTGGGGTTGAATGACGGGGACTTGGTCGGTCAGCCTTTCACAGCACGCGGGAAACGCCTCAGGGCCGTGGAGAAGGTGAGTGTAATTGCCCTCTGCAGGCAAAACTCATCCCAAGTCAATCTCACCCACCCAGCACGGTGGTGACGCACCTCAAGATTCAAACTAGGAATCCCAAGTTGAGCAAAGGCACGGACAAGCCGGGGCTTGTTTCCGGCGGGGCCGCTCTGTCCCTGCAGGCGATCTTCGGAGAGGCTCAGCAGGCCAGCTCGAGACCCTGCTATGACTCACTTGGCGGCCGACCTCCTATTTCTCCAGAAGGGTCTGTTGAACTACAGAGGACCGAGACACAAGAACAGATTTTACAAGGCACCCCCAGCGGCCCCGACAAGCACGCGAGTACCTGCAGGTGGAAAATTCCAGAAGCGGGTGACTCTATTTCTACAGAAGATAGAAGTGTGCTCAAAACTCACTGCGGACAGAAAGCAAAAACTAAATCTAACTGGTTAGAAAAAACAATTCAGTACATTTCATACTACGATGCAACGGTCACTCGTAAAAAACGGACACTTCGGGAAAAGTAGAAAGAAACTAAGAAGAGGCATTCTCTACTAGCGACTTCTCTGAGACGGTAAGAAATGTCTGTAAACTACAAATTTCAGAATAAATAATTCTGTAAATGAGGGGCCACGGCGTTGGTTCATTTACAACAATGCAGGGCTAAGATTTTCGGATCAGTTCATTTCTGTTTTGGAGGTCTCTTTCGCATTTTCTTGTCCTTAAAAAAGGATAGCTCATGTTACACATCCTTCTTCCCTTATTTGAAAGAGCAACGAGCTAGACACTTTCTAAAAGTCCGTATTTTTAGAATTAAAACTATGTTAACTTTTCACTAAAAACTTATCTCGGGACTTCCCCGGTGGTCCAGTGGTTAAGACTCTGCCTTATAACGCAGAAGGCATGGGTTCAAAATTCCTGGTTGGGGAACTAAGATCCCGCATGCCGTGGGGTGTGGCCAAAAACGTTTAAAAAAAAAAAACCCAAACTTATGTCAATTCCACAGGCATCCTATGCAATAAATGTTGCCTTTCTTGGGCAAAGGAGTGGGTCTCCACATATATACACCAATGAAAGAAAGAAACACACACAGGTGTATAGACACATAATTTGTGTTTTCCTGCCGTTTTCAGAAGTGGTTCTAATCACTGAACGTCCCACCTCTGGCCCTGAGAAGTTTCCATAATTTGCACCACCTCCTGTTCTTGGTCCAATTCTCCACCAGGTTGGGAGGATTCTGTAAAAGTGACCGCAGCACGTGAAAATGCTGCAAAGGGTGCATCTCAGAAGATGCAATCCGGCCACCTGCTGACTCCGGCCATGCGGCAGTGGGGCGACACTTGGAAAACTCTCCTGGCCGACATTTAAAGAGAACTTGAAGCAGACTTAGGTCTCACCGGAAGCCTCAAGCCCCGGAAAGTCTATGTAGCATCTCCCCAGAGAACCCCCTTGAAAACTTCGAGACACAAAGGATCCCATCCAAGAATCTGAGCAGGACAGTGGTGAGAGGAGGTAACACAGACCCGCGGGGGGGCGGGAGGGGGCCACTCGGGACGCTTCTTACCGGGTGGCTCGGCGTTGGTGCCCTGATGGTTCTCCATGTTCATCTCGCCTTGGTCAGCTGCAAGAAGAACAGAACGCCCCAGGAGGGTGAATACCGAGACAACGTGCCCTGATGGTCACTCTCAAGCTGAACTGGCCTCCCACCTCCTGTCTCCATCCGCCGCCCCCAAGCAGAGGACCGCCCTGGTCATCACGGCACGAAGGGCACCTCGCGGGGTCTGGTTTCTTCGCTCCCATGCTTTTTCAGTCTATCATTTTATTTCCCAATTTCTACTCCAAAAGTTTTCGAACACACATACGTCAACGCAAAGGGGACCCTGCCGCGCCCCGCCGGCCCCCAGAAACGATCTCCCAGCATACAGTGCGAGGCGACAGAATTCAAAATGCACGGGCGAGCGGGGCGGGGGACAGGACGGGACGACAGCGTGGAGGGCGGGATGGAGTGGGAGATTGGGATGAGCAGATGCAAACGGCTAATGCTGAGGATGGATCCACAACAAGGCCCTACTGTAGAGCACAGGGAACTCGATTCGATATCCTGGGAGACGCCATCACGGAAAAGAATATGAAAGCGAACATATATGTGTATAACTGAATCACGGCTGTGCAGCAGAAATTAACACAACATTGTAAACCAACTACACTTCAGTTAGAAACAAAAACGCAGGAGAGAGTCCCAGTCAGAACTTGTTTATTTCTTTACTGCATGCTTGGGAAGGGACACGGAAGCATGTATGACGTGAAAAGGACTGAAGTAGCTCACGGGACCCAGGACGACCGTTCTCCTATATTCCCGAAGCTTTGATTTTTGCAAAACTGCAGCATCTGGGGTTAGCATCATGCGTGAACACCCAACACCACTTTTCATCCCGGTCCCAGAAACACGCAACCCCCCGTCTGTATGAAATGGATTCCGTGAGCCACCAGCCTTTCCCCCAACCACAAAAGGAGACCCCAGTCAGAGACCAAAATTCTAAGATGACAAAGAAAGAAAGAGAAACACCCAAAGAAGAGAGAGTTTGAAGAGATCTGTGAAAACACTGCAGGGCGGTCACTGCCAATGTCACGTCTTCTGCTGGCCGGGCAGGAGGCAGGCTCTGAACAAACACGCTCACATTGTAGAGTCAACTATTATGACGATAAATCCTAAATGTGCTTTAATTTCACATGACAAAGAATCTCCCTACCAAAAGAAAAACAAAGGAAGAAAAAACCCAGTCAAAATATTCTAATGGGTCCGCAGAAACCCTATATCCAGGTATGTTCAAGGAAAAGAAAAAAAGAAATGCCCCTGGGAAATAATAAAGTACAGCGAAACCCAAATCCATGTGGGGCCAAACGTTATTTCCAACAAGTAAAAGACATGTTCAATCCATTATCTGAAGAGACATTTGGGGGGGGGGGAGGGGATGCCGGCACACCCAGTTTTGATGTTGGTGTCACCAACGCCCAGCATTTGGGGAGAGCCTGAGAGTGGGTGGGTGCTTCGTGGGCGGGGAAAGGGATCGGCCCCCTGGGATCCGTTTAGCCGGAGCCGTGTGGTCAGGGATGCAGGGCCGGATTCCCCGATGCCAAGCGCCCAACCCAACCCCGTGGACCCCTAAGAGGAGACCCGGGCTCCACCAGGTGCATCTTCCCGCTGCAACCTCAACACTCAGAAGGCCAAACACACCCCATCTCAAACTCAGAACCAAAGCAACTCACATGCCTTTCTTTTAAGCCAGGAGCCGCTTGAGCTATAGAGGCAATTGCAGCAATGGCAGCGTTAGGGGTCTCTCTGTGTGCGGGCTGTTTATGTAAACACAGCAGGTACTGGGGGCCAAAGGCAGACCCCAGAGACCACTGACCGGCAGGGTCTCATCTGTAGATCACACCCAGGACTTCCTTCTTGGGGCACAGAGATTCGATTTAAATGCACCCCTGTGCTAACCGGGACACGGGCTTTAATTCATCAGAACCAAGAAATCTGCAGACGCTATCTTCAAAGACCCACACGGCCGGCAAGGTGACCACTGTCAAGGCCATCAAGGTGACCGGTGGAAGATGACCAGGCCCACGGGAGGGGCACGGAGAGCCTCTGTTACAGGGTTCTTTTTTTTTTTTTGCGGTACGCGGGCCTCTCACTGTTGTGGCCTCTCCCATTGCGGAGCACAGGCTCCGGACGCGCAGGCTCAGCGGCCATGGCTCACGGGCCCAGCCGCTCCGCGGCATGTGGGATCCTCCCGGACCGGGGCACGAACCCGTGTCCCCTGCATCGGCAGGCGGACTCTCAACCACTGCACCACCAGGGAAGCCCGAGAAGCCAGCACAAGAAGGATATGGTCCGATGTTAAAAAGAAAAAAAAAAAAATGCAGCGATGACTTCCATGCTTACGGGGATATACAAGGATGCAAGAATTCTAGGGTGTCAAGATCCCAACACTCACTTCTCCGCTGACCTCAGAAATTTAAGATCGTGAGATTTTTAGGTTTTGCCTAAATATGTAGATTTTTTTTTCACCCGCTGCGAACTGGGAAATTCACATAATTGGCAAAAACTGATCTGAGAAAGAGTTAGGAAATACTTCATGGAAATGGACCATAAAAATCCAGGGGCTATGGAATCAGAAGGGTAAAAATTCCATCATGAGCGTGAAAGATGAAACCCTATGACCCAGGGCCGACTTTGCCCCAGGACTCTGAAAACAGGACGGCTCACCCGCTGCAGGATACACTGGCAAGGATGGGGGATGCTGAGAAACCTGGTTCGTTCATGGAAGCCCCCGCCGGTACCATTCCTTTCTGTTGGATTTTACGTTAAAGGAAATGTCTGCATTTCTCTTCCTTATTCTGAAGCTACCTGGGCCTTAAAATATAGTATCATACGCTTCTGTGCACCATGAAGGGAGAAAACATATAGGATTCAAGGTATGGCATCTGGTCTGGGAGAAACACATCACGGTGGCAGTTTTACTAATAAGGAAAAGGACAAATGACAAGGTCTGCTTTCGACTCTGCGTCTTGGTAGATAAACACGGATCGGAAAGGACGATCTTGAGGCCCCACCGGGGGTTTTCTGCTCATCCCTAGGTCTTCGACTCATCTGAAACGGAAAGTCAGGAAAGGAAAATGAAAGAGAAACAAACAAACAACGAGAAGTAAACGTCCAAAAGGTTTGCTTCAGGTGCGTGCCCACAGCCCAGGCAGCAGTGAGAGAGAGCGGTTAGGAAGATGCCCTCTGGGCTCAGAAGTTGAGGAGACAGGCTGACAGAGCAGAGCATCACAGAGTGGACACCAGAATTAAGTGGGGGGAGGGAAGGGGGGCGGGGAGGAAAGGAGGGAAGGCAGGAAGGGAAGGAGGAAGGAAGGAAGGAAAGAAGGGAGGGAGAGGACATGCCAGTAGCTCATTTCACCAAAGCCGCAACAATCCGCTACCATCAAGGACAAGGGAAGCAGCTGGCGGATGTGCAGTGAGCAACGAGAATCAGCTATCGACCGCATCCAGTGACAACAACCAAACACTGTGCCCTGTCCCAGCGGGTCAGTCTCAGCATCACTCATCATTTAAACTGGTGACTTGAACCCAACCCACGAAAACGCAAAGACACACATCAACCAGGGGCCTGCGTCCCAAAACGGCTTTAAGAGGCCAGCTTGCATCACTTGGAAGAAAACCAGATTAAACTCCTAGAGTCACAACTTCAAACCTTTAGGAATAAAAGACAGAGCTACCAAACTTCGCTGGCCGTGGAGGTTTTCTCATACCTTCTCACAAAATGTAACACGGAGAAGCTCTTAACTAAGTATATATCAAGGCTGACAGTACTAGATGGATGTGTCTCCACGTTGGGAAAACACATCTGCTTCCCCCGTAAGTGCTCGAGAGGAAGCTTGGCGCAAATTCAACAGACACTACAAAATTCAGTACAACAACGAGGTCCCGGAAAGTCACTCTGCAAACCGCCACGCTCAGAGAATAATGGTTCACCCCAAACCACGCTTCCTCCAAGGACGCGAGCTCACTGTACCCGCTCGAGCCACATCCTCCTTACGAAATCTCCAAGCTCACAGCTGCACACCTTAAAATAACCACCCCAGAAATAAAGCCTATAAACTAGTCCTGCACGGACCTGAAAAGGTCTAGCATCGTCACGGACCCGATACCTGGCCATCTCTGTTCATAAAAAGACATAACTGACAACAAACACTGAATTCATTTTATAAGGCAGGTCTATAAACCACGATATCTACGCACGTAGTCAGAAAGATGCTCACTGTTTGCGTTAGACTCGGTGCTTATATGAGAAAAGGGACCTGAGTTTCTTTGTGTCACTGCTGGACACTTTACAGCTGGAGACAAAAGTGCTTAATTACTGAAATCAGAAACACCCGCTCCCTTCCCTCATGAAGGTTCACCCCCCCCTTTTTTTTCCTTTTTCTTTGTGCAATCTACATCAGCTCAAGAGCACAGACCTGTGAAAACCACAAAGCAAATCAAAAATGTAAAGTCGCACCTAATGTTAATTCAGCCTACGAAGACAGACTGGAGGACATATTCTAGCGGAATGAATGTAGCCAGCCTCTCCGGAAGCAAAAGTTGAATCCTCACCTGCTCTGAGCCAGTTCTTCAGAAAGTTCGCTTTGGTTTTGAAAATCGTACGTTCAACTCTTTCTACCCGGGAAGCTTTCCGTTTCCATGCCCACCCCTTCCCCCTGCAATGGGGGAACAGTGCTTGAACCCAAGACCAAGACCCCGGGGTGGGGTAGGGTGGGATGCAGAACACTTGGTTTTCCCAATTTCTGAATCCCTTTTCCAAATATGAGATGATGTCAAGTCTATTAAGACTCTTGCGTGTTTCCTCAAATCCCTGTGTCTTGACATACGAACATCCAGAGAGTCATATATCCCGTTCACACGGTAACAGAAATGCTTTGTAATTCCAGAGTCCAACTGGGGTTCACCTGAAGATTTTCAGGAAATCTCGGGGCCAGGACCTCCTGTGCCTCTTGCCTAGAGAGCGCCTTCCTCTCCTGGCTGGGCGTCAAGCTCTGAGTTTGAGCATCTTCAGAGAAAGCGGAAAGTGTGATCGAAAAGGAAACAGAAATTCACTTCTATCGAATCCCTAGTCTTTTACGTCTTTGCTCGTTCTAGGAGAAGCAAAACAAAAAGGTGTTTTCTTTTGTTCTGTTTCCCCCCACTCGGTTCTAACTGTAGATCTTTTGTAAGTATCTCCTGGAACTTGGCCATCTGTCCATTTGGGCATTGCTGGACGCCCACCATTCCGCCAGCCAACCACACTTTCCTGAGCGCGGCCACATGGAAGGCGACCCACTCACACGAGGGAAATAAGATGCACTCAGGCACCCTTACCCTCCACTGCTAGCAGAGGGATATAAAAATGGCCTCTTATTTTAGGTCTCTGAATCCAAACGCTGTGTCAGACTTTTACTTTCAGGCTATAAATAGTGTTTGTGAACCTAGAAATCTGGAATGATGGAAGATGAAGGATAAACTCCATCCCTAGAGGGTAACTTGGCCTCCATCAAGTCTTCTGGGAATTTCCCAAGAACCCTCAGGAAAGGGTCCTTTAGGCAGATGACACCTATGGCCAACGGCAAAGTATGGATAAGGACTTAGGGTCCTACACAGAAGGGAAGTTCAGATACCACAAGCCTCCTCCACGGAGGATGGGCAGCCACAGCCACAAACACCGCAACCCAGCCCTCGCTGGTTCTCAAAGCCAGACCTGGACAGAGCCTTCCAGAGATGCACAAACATAAACTGTGCTCAGAACAGCAGAACTCACTGATGTCAGGACGAATCCTAAGTAACTTAGCATTTGAGTACAAAGTCCCAAAATGCCCGGTGATGGAATTCCGATCTCTGTGCTGTAACGGTGGTATTCGGCGGTCCATGTAATAACAACGAATGAATCGTAAGAACATTTCTTCAACACTCACTCTCTCCCAGGCAACCTGTCAAGACTTTCACCCATGACCTTACTGACCTTCACGCATGACCTTACTGACCTTCACGCATGACCTTACTGCCCTTCACACATGACCTTACTGCCCTTCACACATGACCTTACTGCCCTTCACAATGACCTTATTGACCTTCACAAAAATCCTAAAGCGCAGACTCTCATCTCTCCCCGTTACGGGGACGCCCGCCCCCCCACAATGGAATGGTTAGTAACTTGCACCAACTCACACGGCTAAATGCAGGAGACGCTGGGATCAAAGCCACAAAGTCAGATCCCAGTTCTCTAGCCACTTCAGGACCCCCTCGGCCGCCTTCCACGTGTTTGTGCCAACCTGAGCTCTGCTTTTTAGTTCTTTTTTTTAAAAGAAAGCACGCTTTTCAAAGCAGCAAGGCCCCACGGAAAGGACGCGGCGGTGAGCGCCTTACCGTTCTCTCTGAAGCAGAGTTTCTTCTTCTGGTAGGCGATGAAGCTGGAGATGGCCCCGGCCACGGCCACTGCGACGGCACCGATGATCCCAGGGACCACCCCCGGGGAGTCGGCTGTGGAAGGAAGCACAGGACACCGTGACAGGCAAGCACGTAACCCTCGCGGACGGACCACGGGGCCGGGGGCTGGCGGCCCTGCCCGGAGGAAGAGGGTGGGGCTGAGGCCTGAGAGGCGGGGCCCCCGGTCACCTCGGAGGGCCCGTCACTCCGGAGCCACGTCGGAACTCACTTTACTACGCGAGCCGTTTCCAATCCAAGAACTGGCTCCCAGTGGGAGGCCAAACCCCACCTCTTCCCCACCCCTAGGACCAGCTCAGCTGTCCTCCCAGCTCAGTGAGGAAGGTCTCAGGTGGGTGATAAACCCAGTGGAAGGGGGCCCAGCGGGGACCACTCAGAGGCCGTGTGACCTCAAGCAGCCAGACGGCCGTCTCTTCATGTACCTTCCGAAAAATCAAAGTCGCCCACCTCTTCGTTAGTCTCATGTGCTCTACGGTGACGGGGTTTCCACCCCCCACCAAGAATCCTAAAACTACCTGCATCCGTCCCACATCTACAGCTGCTTCTTGACACGGCAGGTGCACAAGACATCCTCCCCCGTGAATAAAAAGGAGGACGGTGTGATGGACGGTTCACCCTATGTGTCAGCTGGACTGGCCAGGGCCTGCTAGGCAGCTGGGAACACTTCATTTCTGGATGTGTCCATGTGGCCCTCTCCAGAAAAAAATAACGTTCGAACCCGTTAGCCTGGGTAGAAGCCCTCACCAACGTGGACGGGCATCGTTCAATCCACTGAGGGTCTGATTAGATCCCAAAGGGACACTGTGCTCTCTGCCTGAGCTGGCATGTCTGTCTTCTCCCGCCCTTGGACATCGGTGATCCTGCTTCTTGGGATTTTGGACTCAGACCGGGACCTACGCCATTCGCTGTCCTGGTTGTCGGTGTTTCGCATGGGGACTGACTGGCCACTTCCCTGAGTGTCCGGCGTGCAGATAGCAGATCGAGGCCCTTCTGAGCCTCCGTAACTACGTGGGCCAACTCCTTACAATAAGTGTCTTTCTACTCATCTCTATACATCCTAGCGGTCCCGTTTCTCTGGAGGACCCTGGGTAATATGGGTGGCGTTCCTTCTTAGGACACCTTGGGAGGGCGACTGAACTTAAAATGCAGATCCCGTCGGTAGCAGGTAGACCTCAAGCTAGCGCGCGTCACGGACACTGTGGGGTTTTTTGTTTTTTGGCGTTTTTTTTGCGGTACGCAGGCCTCTCACCGTTGTGGCCTCTCCCGTTGCGGAGCACAGGCTCCGGACGCGCAGGCTCAGCGGCCATGGCTCACGGGCCCAGCCGCTCCGCGGCATGTGGGATCTTCCCGGACCGGGGCATGAACCCGTGTCCCCTGCATCAGCAGGCGGACCCTGAACCACTGCGCCACCAGGGAAGCCCTGTTTTTTTTTTTTTTTAACGAATTGAAGGTTTGTGGCCACCCTACGCCAGGCAAGTCTATCAGCGCCATTTTTCCAACAGCATTTGTCCACCTCACGTCTTTGCATCACATTTTGGTAATTCTTCTAATATTTCAAGTTTTTCATTATGATTCTGTTTGTGACGGTATCCGTGATCTCTGACATTACTCCTATGACTCGCTGAAGGCTCAGAGGGTGGTGAGCATTCATTAGCAATAAAAAGTTTTATAAATCTAGGCCTGCACGTGGTGTTTTTTCTTGGCCATAACACCGCTGCACACTGAACAGACTACAGTGTAGTGTGAACATCCCTGTTAGATGCACTGGGGAACCATACAATTCGTGCGACTTGCTGTATCGCGATATTCGCTTGATTGCGGTGGTCTGGACCTGAATCCCCAGCATCTCCGGGGGTGCCTGTGTTTCCGCTGAGCCCCCTTGGAACGCGTGTCCAGAGAACTATTCTTCATGCCAGTATCTTTCAGATGACGCTGCAAATACTAAAAGTGAGGCTGTGACCACTGGCTCCTGCTTTCCTCGATAGTACACGTGAGGAACCCAGGACATCAGGAACCAGGGGTACGTACCCTGCTCCGCCCCTCCAGGCCTCTGGTTGCCGCCATCACCACCTCCTGTAAGAGAGGAACGAGGCTTGGTGACAAATGGCGCTGGGAAGACGTTCGGTAACCGAAAACTCATACCAAGGACCAGCTCCTCCGACCCTGGGTTGTGAAGGTTCCTTAAGAGAAATGACCGTGGGATTGATAAGGCCGTTAATATCAGGGTGTCCCTTTCCACTGCTGGGAGGGGCTGTCCTCGTTCTGCGGGCGGTATCACCCGTCTTGCTCCCGTGTCCCTGAAATCCAGGCTTGGCACCTGACTCAACCCCCTGGCCCCATGGTGGGCCCCAGGAGACCCACTGAGTCTTCAAAGTCCCCCAGGGATTCGGGGAGAAACCCAGCAAGGGCCTCAGAGCCCACCTGAGAAGTGGGCACAGCTCTACTCCACCCTTGAAGAAAAAAAAGAGAAAAAAAAGAGAGGAAAAAAAAATGGAGAAAAAAAAGAAACTGGTATAACCTAAATGCTCGCATGGCTATGGGGTCATCCCAGGCACATTCCTGTTACCTCTCAGGCCCCCCAGTCTCACTAGGGGTGGTTGTCAGCCATGTGCTATCCACAGACCCACCACCTCTGGGTATGGTCTTCCTTCGTGCTTTCCCCGGGGCTAAGGGACACCACCTCACCACCCCCTCTACTTTTTCCACGTTTAATGCCAAGGGATACTCGATGCTTTTGTCGTTGTTTGTCTCGTTTTGTTTTTTCTTTTTGCCCACACTACGCAGCTTGTGGACCTTAGCTCCCCGACCAGGGACTGAACCCGCACCCTCGGCAGTGAAAGTGAAGAGTCCTAACCACTGGACCGTCAGGCAATTCCTGATACTTGATGTTAAGCTGATGCTTGTACAATTATTAGTGCACAAACCAGGAATCCACCCAGTGGACTGTACACTTGTGAGGGTGCCTTTAGCTTTGTTTAATGTCAGCCAGTCACTCCCAGTGTGTCTTTACAGTATAGTCACACAGGCACTGCATGTTACATGGCTATGGAGCAACACTGCCTGCTACAAAGGAGGGGCTGCATGTTACGCAGCTACAGAGCCAGCGTACGGCCTGTTACATTCAGTGGGTAAGAGCACGTTACACGGGTATCAAACTAGAATCCTGTCTGTTACACTCCTCAAAATGGGGCGATCTTGTACAGCACCTAGAGACGTAAATTTAAACGGAAAACCAATTAGAAGGTAGACAGCTAGCCACTGTAGATGTGACTTTGGGGACCAGGGTAGAAGGGGTTTACTCTGAAAGGTATGTGAGCTCAAGAGGGGAGGTAGGGGCATTCCCGGTAGAAGGCAAACGAGATGATAAAAAAGCATGTCACCGTAAGGGCGTGACTGATGGAAACAGACTTATAACCCTTTGGGGGCTGGTTCATCCATTGATGTCAATCAATGGCACTCCAACAAGCAAGGATTCAAAGCAAAAATGTTTCCAGTAACATTTAAGGCAGGCCAGAGAGGAATGAACCCAGGAATCTCTTACATGGTCCTCTTACCAGTGGGACTATCAACGATCCCAGCCATTCTGGAAAGCAATTTAGCAATCCATGAAGGGATGTAAAAGTGGGAACTCCTTTCAGAAACCCTACTTCTTAGAAACCACCTTAAGGGAACCACATGGAGGACATCCGATATCAAAGCGTAAAGATATGTACAAGAAACCGGTGCAGAATCTAAAAATCACAACAAACTAGTGAAAATAACAAAAAAGAAGCAGCCTCACAGATATAGAGAACAAACGAGTGGTTCCCAGTGGTTCCCAGTAGGGAGGAGTGGTTCCCAGTCTGTGCCCAGGGGGACGGGCAAAACAGGGGGAGGGGATTAAGAGGTACAAACTACTATATATAAAATCAATAAGCTACAAGGATAGATTGCACAACACAGGGAATAGAGCCAATATCTTATAATAACTTTAAATGGAGTACAACCTAGAAAAATACTGAATCACTACGTCATACACCTGAAACTTATACAATACTGTACAGCAACGATAAACTCAAAAAAAAGTATTAAGGAGTATCAGGCAGTTAACTAAAAATGTTATTTTTTTATTAAAAAAAAAAAGAAACTGGTATAACCTAAATGCTTAAAAAGAGAAGGGACAATAAACAGATTGTACACGCAGGGGGAAGAACACGGGTCAGGGTGGGAGTGTGGGGAGACATCAGAGCATGAAAGTCCCTCGCCAAGGAGGTCAGAGTCATGGGTCACCTCCTGGGAAATCTTCACATCATCTTATTATTATTATTCACCGTTTACGCTCCATTCTCCAAGAAACAAACAAGAACCAGAGCTCGATGGCAGAGTTGGAAATAAAAGATTTCCCAAACTGGGGGCTGAAGCCAGGGTTTTCTACCTGGGGGGGAAGCTGGAGTTAACTGCCATGGAAGGAGCTTCCCTCCAGGGGGAGGTCCAGAGGCTCTGAGTCTGCAGCCCTCCTAGGAGGCTGTGGGCCAAGAGTGACGCCCAAATTCAAGGCTGACGCACAATCTTCCCCACCTCCTGAGGGTGGCCCAAAGGAATCCTGGGGGAGAAGATCTTTACCTTGTGTCTGGCTACGCATTATATATTATGTACACATATACTACACATATACCTATTTTAGATTACATATGCATAACAGATGAATATAGTACAAATATATTTATATGTAACATACGTATACACGATCACTTATACATACATAAGTACATAAAAATGACTATATATTTCTTCAAGTTATAACTATTCTAAGCATATATGAATTTTATACTTATTTATTTATTATATTTAAATACTGCTTTGCCTCCACATGGACCTAAGACTTTAAAGACAGAAGTGGAAAAAGGACCTACGGTGGAGCACAGGGGACTCTGCTCAATATTCTGTAATAACCTACACAGGAAAAGAATTTGAAAAAGAATAGACACGTGTCTATGTAGAACTGACTCACTTTGCTCTACACCTGAAGCTAACACAACATTGTTCATCACCTCTACTCCAATATAAAATAAAAAACTGAGGGACTTCCCTGGCGGTCCAGTGGTTAACACTCTGCCCTTCCTGGTGTGGGTTCAATCCCTGGTCGGGGAACTAAGATCCCACATGCCGCGCGGCGCAGACAAAAGATTAAAAAAAAAAAAAGAGAGAGAAAGACAAAAAAAGAAGGGGAACCCTACCTCCATCTGAAGTCCCATCAGTAAGGTCCGAATCCGAAAAGCCATCTAGAAGGAAAAAGACAGCATCATGTCTCACATCAGAACCGTCGGGAGTGTCTTGATGTCTTGGGGTGAAGGGAAACAGAATCAAAAGCAGACATGGGGTGGCAGGGAACCCCATAAACGTACTACTCTATGGAAGGAATCTTTCAAAGATACAATTACTGGACTTTCCCCAGTGGCGCAGCGGTTAAGAATCCACCTGCCAATGTAGGCGACACGGGTTCGAGCCCTGGTCCGGGAAGATCCCACATGCCGCGGAGCAACTAAGCCTGTGCGCCACGACTACCGAGCCCGCGCACCTAGAGCCCGTGAGCCACAACTACGGAGCCCGCGTGCCGCAACTACTAAAGCCCGCGCGCCTAGAGCCTGTGCTCCGCAACAAGCGAAGCCACCGCAATGAGAAGCGCATGCACCGCAACGAAGACCCGACGCAGCCAAAAATAAGTAAATAAATAAAATAATTTATTTATTAAAAAAAAAGAAATAAAACCATAAGAAAGCATATGAAGGTGGCTTCAATTTGCTTTGCAACTCATACTTCTAAAATAGCAGAGAGACATAACATTTTCAAAATTAGGGATTAGTTATGACAGTATATAACTGCCAAGAAAAGTCATATGATAAAAATTATTAAATGACATAAGAAAATGCTTATGGAATACTAATAAGCAAAACATAATGTTATGACACAGTGTGAATAAAAGATTGACAGTTTTACTTAACAGTTGTTTCATTTAAATTGATATGAAATACTAGGGAGAAAAACCATCTTCACTGTGGTAGAGGACGGACAGTATTTCTACTTTTCTGCATTAAAAATTAAACAAATGTATAAACAATCAAAAAAGCCAACTCAAAATCTGAAGTTTCAACAGCCATTCAACTCAGAACACTGATGTTGGTCAAATACTCAGAGAATACTATGGTGTGTCCGAAAAAAGGCGGCAAAAACCTTTAAAAAAAAAAAACAAAACCAAGAGCTTCTCTAAAGGGAAAGAACAAGCTGATACGTTTCTCCATATTGATTCTCTATATTTAAAATCTTACATTTAATGTTTTAAAGTTTCCATTAAAACCTTGGAAGTGAAATCAGCAAACTGAAAATCAACCCCGAACCAAAAATATCTTTTTGAAAACTGTTTTCCACGACTGGAAGATGGGCATTACCTTGCACAGAGAGTTCACAGTAAGATCGTGCTAAATCTGAAATTACCTCCTTTCAGCTGACATGGAAATCGCTGTACTCTGAAAAACACACAAGGACCCACAGGGGCGAGAAGGTCTTACCAGAAGAGCCGGGCTGCTTGGGGTTTGGATTAGGTTTTGGTTTGGGTGCTTCGGGTGTCACTGGGTCATCTGTAAAAGAGGAGAACGGCAATTATGAGCACTTTGCAGTCAAAACAACAAAACGTGCATTTGCACACAGATGGTTCACTAAACAGTTAGAAACGGAAGCATGTCCTTTGTCACGGCAGGACAAGTACTTTGTCATGATAGGGATACCCATACACACAGGCACCTGTGGACTTCTTTCCATCATCATCCAGCTGCAATACTTAAATTCATGTATTTCCAATAGAAAATAAAGCAGACGGCTGGACCAGCTACAGAGTTTGCGGAACCCGGGGCAAAATGAGAAGGCAGAGTCCCTTGCTTAAACTGTACTAAGAAATTCAATATGGCGGCCACAGAGCAGTCCACCAAGGAGGGAAGCCCTTCTGAGTGTGGAGCCCTGTGTGACCCTACGCACCCACGAGGCCAGCCCTGGCAAGGATATTCAGTTTGTCTTATATCACCCCAAAGACTGTAAGAGCTTTAAAATAAAAGCAGGCCTACGGATAAAAGCCAAAAAAACTCAACCACAACAAACAATACATCTATTCCTTAGGTTTTCGTGGTAAAAACGAATTCGACTTATTTAAAAGAGATAAGCCTCTTTGCAATGATAAATAAGCAAGTCAGACACATAGGAGATTTAAGAGGTACCACTTACTGTTCCCTCCACCAAGGGCATCTTCTAAATTCAAGTTATCATCTAAAGGAGAAAAACAGATAGTTAATACTGAAGTTCTGGGTGAAACGAGGAACAGAAATGACTTCCTTAATAGATGGAGGAAACACTGCATCTCCACATCTCCAAACACTTTCCTGAGTATCAGTCTGACCAACGTCTCAACAGAAAAACCAAATTCCTGACTGTATCCATATCCTCCTTCTCTCCAAGGAAAGGAATAAAAGGCAAAAACCAAACCAAAACAATGCAAGTAATTTATAAATCAAGTACGCCCCATGGACCGAGTTGAAATTCCAACTTCCGCCTGCAGACAATTCTTCCCCGGGGACCGTTCATCCTAGCATCTTCCCCTACCAAGTTGCCAACAACTTCCACAAGGTAGATAGTACGAGATAAGGGGGGAAGTCTGAGGCCAGATCTGGGCTTGTGCCCACCAAGAAAATGATCCAACTGACCCAGGTGTGCTTGACAAAATGATGTGACAACTCCTGATGGCTTCTGAGGTTGCCTTCTTAGTTTTAAGGACTCTTTGCAAGTCCCAGCGACATCTAGGTGAGCCTGTGTATCCACCCAACACGATGTACTGACCCATCACGAGTCACGACTGGGAAACACCGTTGCTGCCCCGGGGAGCAAAGTCCATTGTTCAATAATGACTGGTCCAGCATCCTCCGCGTGTCTGCACAGGGCAAGGACCTGGCTCTGAACAAGGCTGTCTTTTTCCTCCTAAGATGCCCTTCTAGATGAGAAGCCCAACATTTGAAGAGAGCTATCACATTTTTAAAAAAATCAGTGATAGGAGCTCTGTAACTCTGGGCATCGATTTTACTGTGGGTGACTAACCACCAGTGACTCTGACCCTTGGTCAGTTCCATGATCGGTCTGATTCCTGACTTTTATTGGAAAGGGTTAGTGACAGCTAGTAGGCTCCTCCTAGAGGCTGAGATCGAAGTTTGCTCATGGGTTATAGGAGGGTCCCAGGGTCCTAAAACTGTTCCTGCCAAGAAATGAGTATCCAAAACCAGGGACAGACACTCAGGAGAAAGGCATCCCGAGATGCCTTCCCGGGGACCCAAACGCATCTCGCCGAAGTGTCAGCGCCCGTTCTCTTACAGCCACTGTGGACTTGAAAGCACCCGCATCACAGCATAATTCAAATATTAACCAGGCTGGACCCAGAGCCGGTGAATCGCTGACCACGTCTCACCCAGCTCTTGGGAAAACTGGGGCGCACGACAACGATTTCTCGGCTGCATTTGCATGTTGGGCACCTTTGCTTCTTACCGGTGGCTTTTTTCGGTGGGACCGGAGTGGGTTTCTTGTCTAAAGAGAAAAGACATTTCTGTCAGTAAAACTTGCAGCTGGGACACAGAAAGCAACTCCCGACACTGTTCTGTTTTCCTTAAAAAGACTCAGAAAACGTTTGAAGCATCGTTTTTTCCTGGCAGTAGCCAAGCACTGGAGGACCCACGGCAACAGGAACATAGGATGATGTCGACCATGGCTGCCACCGAGACCAAGGACCCTCCCACCTCATGACGCCAAGTGGGGGGACTGTGAGTGAAAGGGGAACCCGGGAGAACACAGGACACGAGGGAGAGCCCGGGACCTGTGTGGGAGAAGGAGGGACACGGGACCCTCGGCTCAAAGGCTGTGCACATTCACTGCGTGCAGCACACCTTTTGCTCCTTGGGACCCCCAGGCAACCCAGGCAGTGTGGGCTGAGGCCATTAGGACCACAGACACCTCCCCGGCATCTCTCCCCACCAGCCAGTGAGGGTTCCAACATCAAGAATAAGACTTAACCCCCGCTGGCTTTTGGGAATATTACTGCCCTCACGGTTTTGACTCACACCTCTGCATCGGACCCCAGGAGTGAAAAAGATATCTTGGGGCCCTGACATCCATACAGTACTATGTATAAGCTAGGTAACTAACGAGGACCTACTGTAGAGCACAGGGAACTCTACTCAGTGCTCTGTGGTGACCTAAGTGGGAAGGACATCCAAAAAAGAGGGGATATATGTATATGTATGACCGATTCACTTTGCTGTACCGCAGAAACTAACACAACGGTGTAAAGCAACTGTACTCCAATTAAAAAAAAAAAAAGATGTTTTCGGTTGAATACTGGGCTCTCAAATTCACATCCACTGGGAACCTCAGAACGCGACCTTATTTGGAAACACTGGTTAAGATGTGGTCACAGTGGATTAGCACAGACCCTTATAGACGAGCGCCTTTATCAGAAGGAAATGGGAGAACATAGAGGCACGTGAGGCAGAGGCAGAGACTGGGGTCATGCAGCCACCAGCCAAGGGATGGAATCAGTGAGCACACAGGGGACCAGCCCACGGGGGACCAGCCCCTTCCCCAAGCGCATGGCAACCCCACGTGGCATTCATTCACCACCACAGAACGTGGAAATTATTCCACCAAAAAAGATGCATTTACCCTGACGAGGGCATCTTGATTTTCCTCGTCCTACGTGAGTCTAGTTATCACAGTAAGACATATTTCAAAAGATTGACTATAGTCCAATAAAATATTCCCTGTAGTTTACAAAATGTTTTAATGTTACTCACCATCAAGGGCATGCGATAAATCAAAATCTTGGCCTAAAAGAAAAAGAGTCCAATTAGAAATAAGTCAAATAAAAGTAAATTGGGAAGTTAAGAAGACAATTAAAAAAGGGCATGATTTTGAGATGTCTGGCGGCTTTGAAAATGCATCAGATGCTGTGATTTCTCGTTTGAAATATTCACTCTCATGCGTAAACGTAAGAACATGTCAGCTTAGGTTTTACATTCTGGGCAACCTTAGAGTTTAGCAGCAATTAAATTAGTGGGAAACCATGATAATTCTGCACGTGCGTTAGTCTAAAAAAGCAGGTGTTTTGAAATAGGTGAGTAACGATTTCCAATACATGATGGAGAAAAAACATGGAGAGAAAAACATCTCTGTAATTACGCGGCCAAAATGTACTTCTCGTAGAAACACCAGACAACCCGGAAAAAGGTACATTTTCTTTTAAATTTCCTGTGACCCCAGAGAAGGGGGGAAACTGCCTTTAATTCCACGGTGCTTCTATCCCGTTGCTACCGCTTTACTGAAGCAATTTCAATACGATTTCTATTTCTATCCAATTAATGATGGATTGAAGGAAAACACAGTTAGGGAATCGGGGAACAGTCCACTTGGACCGTCCGGTCAGCGGAAAGGAGGGTCACAGCGGGTCGGAGGATCGTCCTGCAGGGGCAGAAGCAAAGAGCACACGTGTCCCATGTCAGGAAGTGCTGGGCGTGTAACAAGCCACCTTCATCCCCGGGGGCCTCCAGAAGGTTGCAATGTGTTCAGTCCCCCTGAATGTCTCACAGACAGGTGTCAGCCTGTAACTCACTCTCTCTCTCTGTCTCTGTCTCTCGTGTGTGTGTGTGTGTGTGTGTGTGTGTGTCCGTTTACTGAGTTGTTTGGGATCCACGGGGTTTTTTGTGTGTAGGTGTGTGGGTGGTTTGTATGTGTGCACATGTGTGTGTCTAAGTGCAGTTGGCATGTGTGTATTTGTGGTGTGTGTAGTGTATGTGTATATGTGGGGTTTTGTATGTGCACATGTGTAGTTTGGGCATGTGCCCATGTGTAAGTGTGTCTACGTGCAGTTTGGGAAGTGTCTTTGTGTGTGTGTGATTTTCCATGTGTGTATTAAGAACAGGCAGGCAGGTAAAAAAGAATGAAATCAGGCCACTTGCAGCACCGTGGATGGACCTAGAAAGGGAAGAAAGTCAGACAGGGAAAGCCAAACACCCTATGATATCACTTATATGTGGAATCTAAACTACGACACAAATGAATCTATCTACAAAGCAGAAACAGACTCACAGACATAGAAAACAAACTTACGGTTACCAAAGGGGAAAGGGAGGGGGGAACAGATAAATTAGGAGTATGGGATTAACAGATACACATGACTATATATACAACAGATAAACAACAAGGACCTACTGTAGAGCACACAGAACTCTATTCAATATCTTGTAATAACTTACATGGGAAAAGAATCTGCTATATATATATACATATATATATATATATATATATATATAACTGAATCGCTTTGCTGTACACCTGAAACTAATATTGTAAATCAACTCTACTTCCATAAAAACTACGACATGAACAATGAGATGTGCCCCCGAATTAAAAACAAACAAAACAACAGGCAGCAGAAGCAGCAGCATCTGGGAAGGCCCTGCGTCGGACGGACCCCAGCCCTCGCGGGGGGAGGGGCGCTGGTTTCTGGATCTCAGAGCCCGGAAGGGACAGGTGTGGTTTCAGCTGTTCCTGCAGCATGCGGCAGATGTCCACGTGGTAGCCAGGGCGGCTGGGGAGGGTGGGATTGGTTCAGCCTCGAAGAGCCCCCCGGGCAGGTGCAGAGCCTACACATACATGCGCGTCTCTGGTCCCGTACGTCTGCCTAGAGACCCACAACCGTTATCACTCCCTCTACGCTCCCTCTGCCGAAGCGACGGCGCTGGGACCTTCCTGAGATATTCAGCGCCCCTGCCATCGGGACGCCTCCACACCCGACGGTGGCGGGGGGAGGCAAGTAACCCCAAACAGAGCGATTCAAGGAGCGGACGATGCTGCGTTTCGGACGGGGATTTGGAAAGAACAAGCAGACAAGGCTCTTTGGAATGTTGAAACCAACAGCAACACACTTGAACGTAAGATGTTGCTACACGTGATGCGTGCGCGCGCATGCTCCTGTGTGGGTGTGTCTGTGTACGGATGTGCACGTGAGTATACTCGTGTGCGCGTGTCTGTGAGCACGTGCACCCGCGGGCGTGCACACTGCATGTGGGTGCACTGCACGCGTGCCCACGTGTACCTGTGCACATGCATGTCCACGTGCACTGGTGCGTGTGCGGTGCAGGTATGTGCTCATGGGCGCGCGCGCGCGCAAATATGCGTCGAGCGTGAGTGTTGTGTATGTATGCGTGTCTGTGCCCTGCGTGTGAGCATGCGTGCACGTGTGTGTGCACATGTCTGTCTGTCTGCCTGGTAGCTCCGTGTCCAGGGCCTGGAGCCTCCCCAGCCCACCTGGGCCCCGTGCCCCGCCCCGCTCCCCGTGCATCTGGGCTCCTGAGTACCGTTGACGTGGCCTCGCTTAGAAGAGAGCTCACGGCTCAACTCAGAGCCCTCTGCTGAGCCCCCGGGGTCCCGCACGAAAACCCAGGAACAGCAGACCCAGTGGGGCTGGGGGAGGGGCCGGGCATCCGACGGGGACACCCAGGCGTTTCTCTTCCGGCTGCCGTTGCCCAGCCCATCGGAGGCAGCCTGCACCGCCTCTGCAGCTTCCAGGAGGCCCCTCCAACCTCCAGATGCGGAAGGGGACACCCCCAGATGTGAGGCGCCCCGCCAGACGCAGGGCCTGAGTCATCCCCACAGCACACACACCCCCGGCCGTGCGCCCTCCCCCACCGCCGTGCACCCTCCCCCCCAGCCATCTGTTCGGCTCCCTCCTCCCGAGACCGAGGACAAGCCCCAGGACGTCCCCAAGGCCACCCTGGGCGCCGGCTCCTCCGGGGGAGCTGTGCAGCTGCACGTGCCTCACAAACCCGCTGAACCGCGAATCTGAGGTTCCACAAGCATGAGCTGTGCAAGTGACGAGCGCACAGCACGAGGCCCGAATCCGGTTTCCCTTAAATTCCATCAGGGTGGCGCACTGACGCAGACATCACAATGAGGATATAAATCCTGCTGATAATAATTTATAGAGATGATCAGTTACACAATTTATACACGGAGCTTATAAATTATACAAATGGAAACAGAAGTGAAATAAATACTGGAAGCAAAACTAGAACAGAAACAAAATATAGATCGGGGCTTCCCTGGTGGTGCAGTGGTTAAGAATCCGCCTGCCAATGCAGGCGACATGGGTTTGAGGCCTGGTCCTGGAAGATCCCACATGCCACGGAGCAGCTAAGCCCGAGCACCACAACTACTGAGTCTGCGCTCTAGAGTCCACAAAGCACAACTACTGAGACCGTAAGCCACAACTACTGAAGCCTGCGAGCCTAGAGCCCGTGCTCCACAACAAGAGAAGCCACCGCAATGAGAAGCCCGCGCACCACAAAGAAGAGTAGCCCCCGCTCGCCGCAACTACAGAAAGCCCACACGCAGCAACGAAGACCCAACGCAGCCAAAAATAATAAATAAGTAAAAAATTAAGAAAAAAGAAAACTAGAACAGAAAGAAAATAGTTGCAATAATAATTACAGAAATTACAAACTATAGAATTTATCATTTATATACAGAACTTATAAATTATATAAAAATAAGTAGAAATAAGCTTTAGAAACAAAATTAGAAGAGAAATTAAATATAATTATAGAAGTTACAAATTATGTCATTTATACTTTAGACAGAATTTATAAGCTATATAAATAAATATATACAAATAAAATAGAAATAAATTATACAAGCAAAATTAGAAAAGAAATAAGATAAAGTTGCATAATAATAAATTACAAATTATATAAATTATAATTTATACACAGAACCTATCATTATGTAAATGAATATATGTTTAAATATAAGAGATAAATTCTAGAAATAATATTAGAATAAGAAATAAATTTTATAATTATAAATTAAATTATAAATTATGTAACTTATAATTTATACACAGCACCTATCAATTATATAAATGAACATATGTATACATATAATAAAAATAAATTCTAGAAATAAAATGAGAATAGAAATTTTTATAATTATAAAAAGTTAAATTATAAATTATGTAATTTATACACAACACCTATCAATTATGTAAATGAACACCTGTATACATATAATAGAAATAAATTTTAGAAATAAAATTAGAAAATATAAATTTTATAATAATGAACTATAAATTATGTAATTTATAATTTATACACAGAACCTATGAATTATATCAATGGATATATGTATACATGAAACAAACTCTAGAAAGAAAAAAGGGTAGAGATAAAATTTAAATTTTTATAATAATAAATTATAGAAATTATGAATTATACATAAATTTTATCATTTACACACAGAACCTAATAATATAAATACAGGCACAAACAAAATAGAAATAAATTCTAGAAATAAAGTTAGAATCAAAATAAAATTTAGGCAGTTAAAAGATTCCTTGGGCTTTCAGATCTTCCTACTAATGAGGTAAGAATCACGTAAAACTAACAGTAGCCATGGATGAATTTTCTGGACGGCCTGCATGCTCCTGGAGCTGTCTAGATAATACCATTGATCTGCAAGACCCTCTTTTAGGGAGGAAGAAACGGAGACCCCAGAACTCGCCCCCAGTCCCCTGCAATGTCAACGGCAACACCAGGGTCCCCCCGGCCCTGGCCCCGTGCAGGCTGGTCACTGCTGTTCAGGGCTGGTCCAGGGCCAGAGGTGATGGTGAATGCTGTTTGATCTTATTTTATTTCTAAATATTAGAGATGCCCTTACTTTTCTGTAGCTAGGAAGGAATTGCTCCAGACATAGTTTTGCCGTTTCTCGAGCCATGTCATTGAACACTCTGCCTTACAGATTTTGTGACAAGGAGGGGAAAGGTTCTTCTCTTGTACCATAACCCTGGGGGTGCCCCTCTGGGCTGGGTCAAGCTTTGGAAGAACCCAGAGCATCCGGGGACGCTGTGGGCTGGGCTCCGGGTGCCGTGGACCAGTGAGTTTTAGAATTTGGGGAGCCCAGGTTCCTGGGCCCCGATCCCAAAGACACTGACTCAGTGGGTGGGAGCCGGGCCTGTGAATCTGAATTTCTAACAACCTCCAGGTGGTGCTGATCCTGGTGGGTGGGCTGGGATGGCGAGAGTGGCCCAGGACCCTCATCCCGGCTGTAGGGAGGTAGTTCTAGGACCCCGGTAAATTCCGTCTCCCTGAGCTAGGAAACCAAGTCATCGTCACCCTGAAAGATAATTTCCAGGATCTGATTCAAAGCCCCAAATCCATTTCCAATTTTATCACCCTTCACCCTGGGTCACCGCCCTGCCCTTCGCACTGGCCCTAAATGACCCGTCAGAAGGCCCCAAACTTGATCAGTCCACAGAGGCTTTGCATCTCCAGAAACCTGGCCCAAGGCCCCTAACCTAGACCTGACAGTTCTGTTTATTAATCACAGTCAAGGCACGTCATCCGTAGTGGTTCCGTTCTTACAGTCGCCGGAAATGCTGAATGAGCTAATAATATTCAATCATGGCTCCTGGGGAACTCCAGGGTTAAGTCCCTGCACCCTCAGGTCACACCGCCATCAGTTAATCGCACATAACCTTGTTTCATGCATGTTTCTGTGGAATTTGATCTTATTTAATCTAGACTGTTGATGCTCACAGCACTCTTTCTCCCGCCTAAAGGAAGCTCATCTCACACACGTATTTCAGGCACGCGGCAACCTTCTCGTGCTTAGAAGCAAAATCGCAAGCATAAAGCACAAAAATGCGGCACGACACAGATACTTGTTTACGATCTAAGACCGGAGAGGTGACCCCGTGTTTTTGCAGCTGGGCACAAATCCCCGAACTCAGTATCAATTTGGGAGTTACCAATAAATTGTAGCAAGTAGGCAGATTTGCAAATATGGGGTCTGAATGCTGAGGATGGATGGTACAATCAGTACTATGACTGGCCAAGAAGTTCACTCGGGTTTTTCTCTAAGATGTTATGGAAATACAATAGATGTCACTCTATGTCCCTCGAAAATTTACAATCCCCCCAGCATCCTGTGAATGATTTGAGGGGTCATACAGTTTGGGCACCTTGTCTGTCCTTGGGGCTTCCCTCGAATCCTCTACTTGGCCGTAAATGCCAATCTCTTCTGTCCATACCAGGAAAACTCCTATTCAGTCCTCAAAGCCCCGATAAGAGGCTGCCCTCCTACAGGAAGCCCTCAGGATCCCTCCCAGCCAGACTAAAGCATTTCCATGGGTGATTCCTATGCATATTACAGTTTCTGAAGCTCAAATACAGATCTTGGTTCTCATCTCTGGCTGCACATCCAAGGAGACCTCGTAAGTCCCGAGACCCAGGCTGTGCCCCAGGCCAATTAAAGAAAAAACTTTGGGGGCCGGTTCGCAAGCCACTAGTATAGATTTTTATTTCCTTACTACTCCTTAACACAGCTGGTCGCTTCTCTCTCATTTCTGCTGTCCTGGTCCAGGCTCTGCCAACACCCTCAGCTAAGGCCAGCATCTTCTTCCCCTGCACACTGGGTGGCTGGTTTAATATAATTCGTTTCCCTGGCAGTCCTATGTATTTTATTTTATGCATTAAAAAGAAATGTTATTCTGAGGGGGAGTCCCCAGGCCTTCTCAAAGTACCTGAGCATCCAGGAAAGAAAATGGTTAAGGGCTTCTTGTATTCTTCCTGGAAGGATTTTGGGGGGGCAGGGGGAGCCTTAAAAATGAAAGCAGAAATGGAGACAGGAGCATAGGTGGAGAAAGATTTACAAAATGAAATCAACAGGATTCGCTAACATCGGATATGGGAGAAGGAGCTGGCAGGAATGAAAGCTGACTTTTCATTTTGAGAATCTGGGCAAATGGTCCTATCACAAGAAGCAGGAGTGAAGGAGGACATGCCGGCCTGGGAGAACATCATGAGAAGCCCGGGATATGGAGCAATGTAGACACCGTGGGTGCATCCAGACGGACCAGATCTATCAGCATTTATGGAAGTTAGCCTAGGGTGGAGAGAGATCTGGGGGCGGGACTGCAGGGGAACCAGCATCTGCCTTCCAAGAGGTGACCAGGAAAGCTTTCTCTGTGGTAGCAGGATGCAGTCCACACCCCAGCTGAGACTCATCTTCTGCTCTGTCCTTCCCATGCGCCGATTCCTTCCCCAACTCTGAGTCAGCTCCTTATCTTGTAGGAATGCAGAGATTATAACCCACTGCCTGGTGATGTGCTTACGGTGAGTCTAGGTGCTGGTGGTTTCAGAGCAGTGAGATAATGGCCCCCTCCAACTGGCAACCACTTGAGACAGGTACTGCAGCTATCTATCTATCTATCTATCTATCTATCATCTATCTATCTATGTATCTTCTATCTAATCTGTCGCATCTATCTATCATCTTTTATCCATCCATTCATCCATCCATCATCTATCTTTTGACATCTCTCCATCTATCCTGTGTTTATCTATCATCTATCCATTATCTATCTTCCACCATCTGTCTGTCCATCCATCCTCTATAAACCTATGATCTATCTATCTATCATCCATGCACCAATCAATCATCAATCACACCTGTCCAGCGCTACCTCACTCCAGCCAGGCCACTAGTCTTTAATTAATTCCTCAGCATTGAGTCGAGTCAGGGCGGGGGGAGGGGGAGGGGAGGGGAGGGGAAGGGAGGGGAGGGGAGGGGAGGGGAGGGGAGGGGAGGGGAGGGGAGGGGAGGGGAGGGGAGGGGAGGGGAGGGGAGGGGGAGGGGAGGGTGGAACGCCTTGCGGATGCACAAACAGAAACAGCCGGAATTCGCTGGCTGCATTGTCTGCGGATGACGAATGCCTTCCAAGTCCCGGAATACCACAGGTCTGGCTCTTTGCCTTCTCACGAAGGGCGGTGAACAGGCAGCAATGAAAATGAATTCTCTCTCTCTCTCTCTTTTTTTTTCCTTCTCAAAAGCACCCTTGGGAGTCATTACTTGGCTCTTTGAAAAGTTGCTGATGCCCTGCGGCTTTATGGCCCTTTTTGAAAACAGAGGGATTCTATCAAAAATGTCCAAGTGCAGAAAGCAAGAGCGATGGAAAAGGGGTTCAGATCTGCAACGGGTTTCAAGCGCCCCCGCCTGCCTTCTGCGGAAATAAAGACATTTTACGACACGGCCCAGTCCACCCAGACAGCTGACCTGGTACCGAAGCCACACCGATGCTTACTTAGCAAAGCGTGGGTAAAGTATGCTGGTGTTTTCTACTCTAATCTATTTGATCTTCTTTGTTTCTACGCTGCTGGACGTGCACTACATTCCCAGCCTGTCCAAGGGTCCCTAATCGCCACTGGAAAAACACCGCTTAGAGGGCTTGTATCTAACTCTAGGGGGAGGAAAAAAAAAAAAAGCAAGTTTCTGGTTTTCTGTTTACGGGATTTTTAAAAAATAATACGAGTAGCGAGACGGTGGCCATACCGAGTCATTCAAGACAAAGCTGAAACTAACACAGCCGTGTACCGACTCCCAAAAGTGCCATAAGAATTAGGCAAAGAGGGGCTTCCCTGGTGACGCAGTGGTTAAGAATCCGCCTGCCAATGCAGGGGACACGGGTTCGAGCCCTGGTCCGGCAAGATCCCACATGCCACGGAGCAGCTAAGCCCGTGCGCCACAACTACTGAGCCTGCGTGCCACAACTACTGAAGCCCACGCGCCTAGAGTCTGCGCTCGGCAACAAGAGAAGCCACCGCAATGAGAAGCCCGTGCACCGCAATGAAGAGTAGCCCCCGCTCTCTGCATCTAGAGAAAGCCCACGTGCAGCAACAAAGACCCAACACAACCATTAATTAATTAATTAATTAATTAATTTTTAAAAAAAGAATTAGGCGAAGAATACAAACAGGAGATTCCAAAAAGCAAAAAAAAAAAAAAAAAAAAAAAAAGGAACTCCTGTGTCCCTATGTGGACAGATACAGATGCAGATGTGAAAGACACAGGCAGACCTCATTTTATTGCATTTAGCTTTACTATGTTTTTTACAAACTGAGGGTTTGGGGCAACCCTGTTTCGACCAAATTTATTGGTGCCACTTTTCCAACAACTTTTGTTCACTTCATTTCTCTGTGTCACATTTTGTAATTCTCGCAATCGTTCAAACTTTTGCATTATGATACGTGTGTGACGGTGACCTTTGATCAGTGATCTTTGATGTTACTACTACAACTCTCCGAAGGCTCAGAGGATGGTTAGCATTTTTTAGAAATGAAGTATTTTTCAATTAAGCCATGTTCATTGTTTTGTTTTCGGTTTTTTTTGCGGTACGCGGGCCTCTCACTGTTGTGGCCTCTCCCGTTGCGGAGCACAGCCTCCTGACGTGCAGGCTCAGCGGCCATGGCTCACGGGTCCAGCCGCTCCGCGGCATGTGGGATCTTCCCGGACCGGGGCACGAACCCGCGTCCCCTGCATCGGCAGGCGGACTGTCAACCACTGCGCCACCGGGGAAGCCCCATTGTTTTTTTTTTAAGACATAATGTCACTGCACATTCGACAGACTACAGTCTAATGTAAACATGACTTTCACATACACTGGGAAACCAAAAAATTCATGTGCCTTGCTTTTACCGGGGTGGTCTGGAACCGAACCCGCAATCTCTGTGAGGGGTGCCTGTCCTATTAATTAGGTCAATACACACAGGAATTCTGGTTAGTTAACCTCTTTCACCCAAGAGATTAGGCACGAACAAGAAAAGAACATGTAGTGTTGGGTGGGCAACCAGAACTCCCTGGGAGGATAAAGCCAAAATCAGAAGCAATACGGCAGCATCTCCTAAGACCAACCATTTGTGTATCCTACACAACCTGGCCATTCTCCCAAAAGGACACAAATATAACAGAGTATTCACGGTTGTTGACTGTGATTGAAGTGTCTATGTGTGTGTGTGTGTGTGTATTGTGTGTGTATGTGTGTGTGCATGTGTGTGTATGTGTGCATGTGTGTATGTGTGCATGTGTGTGTATGTGTCTCTGTGTGTCTCTCTGTGTGTGTGTGTGTGTGTGTGTGTGTGTGTGTGATGTGGGTCTTTGTCCTATAAGGTTGGAAGGGACTGTAAATTAAAAATAAAAGCCCTGGTGGAAACAAAGGAAGAGACTTCTCTTCCCTCGCCCTCTGCTTCCAGAAGATCTTTCTCTGTCCTTTTCCAGGGTGGGTAAATATTTTCAGTGGCTAAAGGAGCCTGTTTTGACGACCTGTATAGAACGGGTGACATTTACTTAGCTACTTTTAAAAGTGCGTCTTTGCGGCCTTAGTGGGTCACCTGTGATGCATGTCACATCCTGGCGTCACGCTCACTCAATCATAAAATGGGTTTCTTTCCCTTCTACCGTGGCAGAGAGGCTTTCTGGGTTGATGTTGGGTTGAATTCTGATTCCCCAACAACACCTTCCCTGTTCCACCAGAGACGCTCTGGTAAACACTACCGCCACGAAGGGGCTGCCGTGACCTGTATCACGAAACCCATGTTGATAACAGTGCTTGCGGGTAGTTCATTTTCAAGTACGTGTCATCCTCTGAGGGTTAGAACACACCCCTCTGTCTGCAGAAAACACTTCCAAAACCACTGCATCCCCCCAAAAGGACTTTCGGAGATCTGTAAACACACACTCCATCGTTAACCCTAAGAACTGGCAAAGGAGATCAAGGGGCAATCTCCACTGATTTACATGGGACGGACACCCGGGTGTCAGAACAAACCACGTGGGGACTCAGTGAGATGTCTTGTACCAGATGTGTCTTCCCAGCTGCCACCAGGGCTGGGCGTCCTCCAACAGCTGGGTGTCTGAAGGATTCTGTGGAAAGCCAGGACGCTGAATGAGTTGACACCTCACCCCAAGACAACCTGCGTCTTCTTTCTAACCCCGTCTGTAAGTCATACACAAGCATGGGATTCTTTTCTCCCTAAAAGAAGCCACCGTGATTGGAAAATCTCAGTAGGAACAAACACATGGGCTCCATGTGTGTGGTAGTCAGTCTCCTTTGGGAGGAAAACCTCAGCTGGAAAAAATTCCACATTTCACCCGTGAAAACCCTGCCTCCTACACGTCGGATGGATATAACTACTCGACCACCTGCATTCTTTTTCCGAACAATCAGCATATCACCCAGATGAAGAAAAGTGCATCTCCCCCCATGAAGAAACCGCCCCCCCCAAATCAAGTATTTTAATATCTCCAGATGGAAAAAAAAGGGGGGGGGGTTGAACCATCATAAACCGAGAATGAAGAAAAAGCCAAAGCCCTAAAGGAAATAACACGCAATTAACTTTTTATCAGAGCCGAACACGCAGGCAGGACAATGAAACTCACTTTCTCTGCGTGGCAGGCAGAAACAGGAATAGCTGGACGGGAAGCCGGAGAAGCCACACCTGCTCGGGCGGGGATGATGAGGGAATCCCCGGAAACCCAGCAGTTGCCCCGGAAGTGTCGCTTTCCCTATAGGCGTTTCTGGATTTTCGAACGGCACTGGCTACTGTGCAGAGGCCGGCATGGAGCGTGGGGTCCTGGATTCAGCACCTTCCTGGACCCATTTCCCACCCGGTCCGCCCTTAGGTCGCCCAGGTGCCAGGAGTTCTAAAACCCGGGATGTAAGTGTCCTACCTGGAGGAAGACTACGGAAACCAAACCCCCAGCCACCAGCAACCTGGAACGTGTGACACAAATCCCTGGGTGTCTCAGCCTCAGCACGACTGACACTGGGGCTGGGTGACTCTAATACGGGGCGTCCTGGGCACTGCGGGCTGTGGACCAGCAGCCCTGGTCTCCACCCGCCACATGCCGGGAGCACACCCCCTACCATTGAGACAATCACAAACGTTTCCAGACATGGCCAAGTGTCCCTGGTGGCGGGAGGAAGCAGGGCTCCATTAAGTCGAAGCTGCCTCTTGCCTTCTAGGGCCCCTGCGTCTCTCCACCCCACGCTGTCCCACGGGGATTTCCAGAAAAACCTGGGAACACAAGAGCCCTGGGTCCCAAGGCCTCAGAAACCAGGCCAGTGCTACCTGCACCCCGATGAAGATCTACCCCCGACTCAACGGACGTCTGTAGCCAGAATGGAAACGAAGCCAAACCCCGATTTCTAGAGGGAAGTGTGTTCTGAACTTCAGCAACTCGAAAGCAAACTTTCCTGATAAAACCCCATTTGTATCTTAGGAACAGTCCGTTCCCTGCCTCGGACCCCAGAAGGATCAGGCAGGGGACGGGGGAGGCGTCCTCCAAGAGATCAGCACGTATCAAGGCTCTGTTCTCCCTCTGTTCTTTCGGGGCGAGGCTGGCTCTCCACCCCCGCGCTGCTCTGTGCCCCCCTCCCATCCCCCTGCCATTCAATCCCCAACATCTGCTGGCTGAAAGCATCAACCAACCCCGAGTAGCTGGGAGCAACCTGCATAGAAGTCAGGCAATTCCAGGCTAACGGTGCTCTGGGTTTCTTCTAAAAATTACACATTTTATATACAGGGTAGAATACAACCTGTACGTGAAAGCTGTTAAAAAACAAACACACGAAAAACAACTGTCACCAGAGACAGCTTCCAACTCAGCCACACCCTCGCACTGGCCAAGGCTGTGTTCCCCACCCCGGAGTCCTTGAACTGTGGGACTGTCACCATGCTTCGGCCCTGTGTCCTATCTGCCTGGTGAGATGTTTCCCTCCCCCCAGCAGATGGTACCTTCCTGGGCGACCAGAACCCCTTGTGATCCATCTCTCTGGGGCGAGGCACACAGTTAAGGGCTCAGAGGACAATTAACTCACGAAACATGAATGAAGGTGTAGCCAGGGGGGTGCACGAAAAATTCTCGTGAGCAGGTGGGACTCAACCACACGGCAGGAAAAAAAAAAAAAAAAACCCACTAATGAAGAACTCTGTGGTGAGGCAGCTAGGTGGGATTTAGGGCAGGAAACAGAAACAGGAAACCCATCCCAGGCCCTCCCCACCAAGCTGTAAACTATTCCAAGAGTTTCCCGTGGATCAGGCTGAATTGGTTCTAAAGCCTGCAACGAACACACAACTTCTAGAATACGTGGCACACATTTTAAAAATGCAGACATCGATTAGCAAATCCTCCCCAAAATAAAACTCAGGCGGGGGACCAGGGCTCAACATTCAACCTCTAGCGCTGAGCTGGAAATTTCCAGGTAAACACCGGGCCTTCTCTGTCCTGTGTCTGGTTCCTAAAACGTGTCCTCCACCGACCAGACCACTCCTGAAAAGACACTGCCCTAGTGGCTGTGCACTTAAAAATAACCACGTAAGGACAGAAAACAACCGTTAGTCGGAGAAACCCGTTTTTTATGCCACGCCCAGCAGGATCCCAACTTTCCTTTTCAAAGAAGAGAGAGACAGGAAAACTGGATCTCAACTTCCATTTTAAAAGGAGAAAGACAGAAAAACGCAGGCAAGAACCAGAAACAGGCCAGGTTGGCTGGGGAGTGTGGGCGTCCCGGGCGTCCTGTCCTTCTCCTGACACTTTTTTGGGTGCGGTTTTCCGAATTATCTACTCGGACACACGGACGATCGCCTGAGAACACGTGTCCCTTGGCGGCGTCGTTCTGCACCCGACCGCGCGCTCGCCAAAAGTCCCCGCGGCCCGGACACCGCAAGAGCTGCTGAGCGTTTCTAGAGCCCCGAGTTTTTCCTGGCTTCCTCCCCCTTTCCCGGGTTTCAGGCTCCCCGGCCGAGTCCAAATTTAGTCCCGGGCCGCAGGGCGTGGCGCCCGGAGGCGGCCACCGAGCGCCTGAACAAAGACGCGGTCCCCGGGCCCTGCCAGCGCTCTGGCCGGGGCGCGGGGCGGCCGCAGAGGCGCACACCCGCGCCCGGGAACTGAAGGGAACCCCGGGGGGAGGAGGAGGGGGAGGGGACTCGGGGGCCACCGCCCCACCCAGGGGCCTTCCAACTTTTAAGAGTCTGTGAATGTGAAAACAAACGCTGACATTCCGCCTGCGGAGTGAGTGCAAAGGCGCCCGGGAAGAAAGCGGGGAGGAAAGGGTAAGGCCGCCTCCTTGGGCCGTTGGCCACCCGTTGGCACAGCGGGTCCCTCTAGGCGGGAAGGACGGCTCAGGGCTCCCCGGCGCGTCGCCCTCCACGCGCCACCCCCCCCACACACAGTGCGCCCCCAAAATACGTCCCTCGCCATGCGTCCCCCAACGTGTGTAGGCCCCGCACAGCGCGCCCCCGAGGTGCATGCTTCCCCAGTGCGACCCCCAAAACTACGTGTCCTACGCACTATGCCCCCCGAAGTATGTCCACCCCACACGGAGCGTCCGTCCCCCAAGGTTCGACCCCCTCCCGCGGCCCTTCCCTGGGGCCCCGACGCGGGTCCCCAAGCCAGGCCCGCGCCCCCGTGAGCCCCACCGGCCGCCTCTCACTCACCCCGGGTGGGCACCTGGGTGCCAAGCAGGCCGAACAGCAGCAGCGCGAGGGCCGCCCGGCGCGCCATGGTGCGCCCCGCGACGCACAGTGTCTGTCCCGGGAGTGGCGCGCGGACGGTGGCGGCGGGAGGGACACCCCCGGGGCGGGGCCGGGTCAGGGTGCAGCGCGGTCGCCCCGCCCCGGCCTCAGCCCTCCCCGCTGGCGGCCGCCCCACCCCTGGGCCACAGGGAGCCGCAGGGGCAGGGCACGCGCTCGGGAGGCGGGGCGAGGCCAGTCTCTCCTGCTCCCAAAGCGGAGGGCCGCGTCTCCACCCTCCCACCCCTCTTTAACGGGGACCCCCCCGGGCGGCCTCTCTAGACAACGGAGTGAAGCCCCCGCTCCGGGGTCTGCTAAGAGTGGACCCCCTGCCTCGGGTGCAACAGCCCGCGGTCCCCAAAGTCCAGTCTGGAGTAGCAGAGCGCAGAGCACGGGTAGGGGTTTCCGGGCGCAGGGCCGCCCTTACTTCCCAGCCTGACCAAGGACCTCCTTTGCAGGAGCCTCCGGCCTCCGGAAGCGTCTCCCCGCCGAGCCGGAGGTGGGGAGGGGTGGGACATGTCTCCCCTCCCCCATCCGAGGCTGCTGGCGCCCAGGTTGGTGGGGGGAGAGGCATCTCTGGCGACAGTCACAAGCCACAGCTGCAATGTGGGTGCCCTTCCCTGTCCCGGGCTTACAATATTTTTTAAATTAAGGTATTAGCTTAAAATTCTATCCGTGTTCCTTCAGGACACTGGAACGAAGGTGTCAGACAGAAATAGCCCTGAGTCACATTCCGGGATTCTACCCTCCCGACCCTACCCATCCAGGGCCAGGTCTTACCCATCACACCCCTCCGGCTCCCGGGATGACTCAGGGCCCCTCCTCCCTGCCCTCCTGACACCTGTCCTTCCGCCGCCATCTGCCGCCATACACAACGGACACGTGTACCCACTGGGTCAGACACACATCTGGCCAGAGGTGCCTGGACCCACACCCCAGGGCCCCCAGACTGCTTATCTTACAGGACGAGCAATCTGAACAAACACACCTGGACCCAGGGAGAAGGTGGTTCTTTTTCTCGGCCAACTGAAACCCCAACACATGATTGTAGACTACAGTCAGGAAGGTAATGTAATCATTTTCGGGCGAAAACAAAAACCAAAAAAACCGTCTTTGAAGTGTCCCTTCTTGTAGCTAACCTGGGTTGACCACTCAGCCAGAGAGCCCCATACCTCCAGGGAAATTTCTCTCTCTATGTTTTTCTACCCCTCGCTTTTCAGCCTTGACTCTGCCAATTACCACTTTCCCTTTCCCAGACCACAGTCTTGGGGCCAATAGAGGACATATGGACCCTGGTCAGTTGTAAACAAGAGGACGTCCAGGGCACTTCTGAGGGAGGAAGGGGATGTTGGAGCTGCTGCAGCCATTTTGGCACCTTGAGGTAAGCCAGCCTCTGAAAGAAGCATAGATAAAGAAACCACGTGCTTCCTGCCAAGGTCAAATTCCAAAGACCCTTCCCTGGGAACTTTTCAGCTCACCCCAATTACCTTCAAAAGAAAGGCCCTACCTGGCAAATCTCCAGCCTCCGACAATTGAGCTGGACCACGGCTGACACTTTTCTCTTTTTAGAAGCTTCTGGAGGCTGTGTGCATTTGGTCACTGAGGGGCTGAGTCCCCATCATCAGCCATAACCTCAGGCACCATTGCTCTCTGAATGCCAGGGCTGGAGGTTTTAGATTTATGTCCCTACAGGGAGGCATTCTGAAGGCTTCTGTAATTTATTAAGATGACTTTTGGCTACTTCTCTTCTTTTTTTTTTAAGTGCTGCCTTCCTTAGTTCAAAATAAAAATTTCCATAACATCATGCAGATGCTTTGGCTTCAGAAAGCTCTAACTTCCAGAATGAAAATTAAATTACTTGAAAAAGCTTCCTCACTTGTATCCAAACACCACAGAACCCATGTGAAGTCCATAAGCTGGACTGGGAGCTGGATGGAACGCATTTGGGAACAGGCTTCTTGCTCCGAGTGGGGAACCCAGGGGAGTCATCAGTTAGATGCGTTAAACTGTAACGTGCTTAATACATAATGAACTTGGAACCTGCCTTCACTGATCACTTTAATTGTTGCTACCAAAAAAAAAAAAACCCAGAAAACAAAAAGCCTCACACGCTCCCCAAGCATCACAGATCCTAAACTGTTAGATGTTTGCCAGAGTTATTTTTCAGGAACTTGGGTTCAGCTGTGTCCAGTTTGAGCTCAAGCCAGGTAAGACTGGTCAACACCACAGACCCTCCAACTGGGCATTTCTGAGAGTCCACTTGATGACATTTTCACATCCCAGGGCCAAAAACTCAACCTTCAGAACAAGCTAATGCCAACATTTTCTGAACAATGGTCCCATGAAGAAGCCTGGACCTTAGTTGCACCTTCTCAGAGTGACGATCAACTCACTTTTTTCTTTTTTTTTTAAATTTTTTTTAATTGAAGTATAGTTGATTTACAGTGTTGTGCTAGTCTCTGCTGTACAGCAAAGTGACTCAGTTATACATAAATAGATACACACACACACACACACACACATTCTTTTTTTTATATTCTTTTCCATGATGGTTTATCACAGGACAGTGAATACAGTTCCCTGTGCTCTGCAGTAGGACCTTATTGTTTATCCATCCTATATATATTAGTTTGCATCTGCTGACCCCAAACTCCCAATCCATCCCTCCCCCACCCCCCTCCCCCTTGGCAACCACAAGTCTGTTCTCTATGCCTGTGAGTCTGTTTCTGTTTTGTAGATAAGTTCTTTTGTGTTTTAGAACACAAAATTTTAGATTCCACGTATAAGTGACATCATATGGTACGTGTCTTTCTCTGACTTACTTCAGTTGGTATGATCATCTCTAGGTCCATCTGTGTTGCTGTAAATGGCGTTATTGCATTCTTTTTCATGGCTGAGTAATATTCCATTGTATATATGTACCACATCTTCTTTATCCATCCATCTGTTGATGGACATTTACGTTGCTTCCATGTCTTGGCTATTGTAAATAGTGCTGCTATGAACACTGGGGTGCATGTATCTTTTTGAATTAAGAGTTTTATCTGGATATACACCCAGGAATGGGATTGCTGGATCATATGGTAGCTCTATGTTTAGTTTTCTGAGGAACCTCCATCCTGTTCTCCATAGTGGCTGCATCAATTTACATTCCCACCAACAGTGTAGGAGGGGCCCCTCTTCTCCACACCCTCTCCAGAATTTATTATTTGTAGACTTTTTACTGTTGTCCATTCTGACCAATGTGATCACACATTTTTTTCTTATCTTCAGTCACCTTTCCACACACTCCCCACGCCTCAGCTTTGCCCCATACATACCCTAAGCCCTTCACCTTCAGGGAGGCCAAGGTGCGATTTCTTCTCCTGTCTTCCCACCTGGCTGCCTCGTGAATTAGCCCTTTCTCTCTGCTGCAGACCTCAGCATCACAGCGTTTGGCTTGCTCGGTGTCAGGCGCACAAACCTGGTTCAGTAACACGTGCCTTATGCTGGTTGAACCACAGGACGTGACCAAGGTTGGACCATTTTTGATGGAGGCAAAGGGCAATTCTGTGTTCCAGCGTTACCCTTGGTGACTCCCCGTCTTAAGCTGGGACCTCGTCGATCTCTTCAGTTTTTAACTGTTAACGCATCTGACTTTGGTCCCTTCCTAACCTGCTCTCCAAGCCAGATATTCATGCATAGGTATATATTTCCTCTAAAACACACGCTCACACGCGGCTTAAACAACAGACATTATTTCTCACAGTCCTGGAGGCTGGGAGTCTGAGCTCATGGCATGGGCAGATTAGTTCCTGGGCAGGCTCTCTTCCTGGCTTACAGATGCCACCTTCTTGCTGTGTCCTCACATGACGGAGAGACAGATCTGGTGTCTCTTCCTCTTCTTCTAAGGACACTAATCCCATCACAGGGGCCCCATCCTCATGACCTCATCTAACCGTAATCACCTCCTAAAATCCTAACACCATCACCTCAGGAATCAGGGCTTCTGCATGTGAATTTTCGGGAACACGCACACATTCAGTCCATAACCACCTCCATCCATCAAGAATATTCTTTACAACAGAAAAATAGTAAAAACAAACACAACAGAAAACAACTATAGGCACTACAGGAAATCAGTGTGTACTGGGAAACTCCGCAGCCATTTGAAAGCATCGTAAAAGAACGTTTAATGATTTGCAAATACTCGTAAATCTTAAAGGCACAGCCTAAGCCAATGCAAGTTCTATAGAAACTCTCTATAAACAAGTGAAAGTGAATAGCAGGACACACACTAAACCTTCAGTAGGAATTCGTTCTTAGATTATGAGGGATGTTTTGGTGTCTGTGTTTTCTAAATTTTCTGCACTGCATTATTTTTGAATAGGAGGTAAATGTATTTTAAAATTGTAAGAGTGGAAATTTGGAGAACGCCCTAGAGTGTGACCTAGTTCAGGAAGGAGGTCCTGGAAATATGATGGTAATTTAATAGGATGGAGTCTGACCTCCCCTCTCACCCGTGGACGTGGAAGCAGTGAGAACAGACAAAAGGACCATGGGAAGCCTGAAGTCCAGAAAATATATGAGCAGAGTGCCCTCCTGGAGTTGGCAGAAAATATCAAGTACTGCCGCTGAGAAAGAGGAGGCTCGAGTTGCATTCCCAGAAGCAGAACCTGAGATGGGCATTCTTGTGCCGGTGGGTTATGGAGGGAGAGCTCGCGGGAGGAGAAAGTTAGGGAGGCTGGCCAGGACAGGGCCAAGAGCTGAGCAAGGAGGTAGTGTCAGCTGGGGATAGGGCTTACCCTGACCCTGCCGGGCACTCTGGAGCGTGGAATGTATCTCCTAGAGGCCAGAGGGGCTTCTGTCCACCCCAGTCGTCAGTCGTTGGCCAGGCACTGCCTTCAACCCTAGGAAGGGAGTATACGGGCATAACCTTTAGGGTAAGGTGGCTCATCTTCAGGCCAGGACCGTTCTGTGAAGAAGGGGCAGTTAATAGCCAACACTCATAGCTGTTGGCAGTCAGGTGTCCAGGCTTGGGGAGCATCAACAATGTCCACTACATCACCACCCACAATAAAATCAAAGCTCCATACTGTGGAAGAAGGGCTAAAGGATATGGGATGGTCAACTTGAAGTCTCACATGTACACAAAATGGATGGCAGGAAGAAAGGAAGATAGCAAGGAGGGAAGGATATATGGATAGATGGTTGGATGGATGGATGGGTGAGTGGGTAGTAGGTGGGTGGATGGATGGATGGGTGAGTGGGGAGTAGGTGGATGGATGGATGGATGGATGGATGGATGGGTGAGTGGGGAGTAGGTGGATGGACGGATGAATGGATGAGTGGGGAGTAGGTGGATGGATGGATGAATGGATGTGTAGGTAGTAGGTGGATGGACGAATGGATGGGTGAGTGGGGAGTAGGTGGATGGACGGATGGATGGGTGAGTGGGGAGTAGGTGGATGGACGGAAGGATGGGTGAGTGGGGAGTAGGTGGATGGACGGATGGATGGGTGAGTGGGGAGTAGGTGGATGGACAGATGCATGGGTGAGTGGGGAGTAGGTGGATGGATGGATGGATGGGTGAGTGGGGAGTCGGTGGATGGATGGATGGATGGGCGGATGAGTGGGGAGTAGGTGGATGGATGGATGGATGGATGGGTGGGTAGTAGGTGGATGGATGGATGGATGGGTGAATGGGGAGTAGGTGGATGGACGGATGGATCAATGAGTGGATGGATGGAAGGATGGGAGGATGGAGGGAAGGAAGGTCAGATGGATGGAGGGATGGATGGATAAATGTTATTAGCACCTGGCCACACCGAATCATGTTCACCAGACTTTCTCCTGACGTTTAAATTATTCTTGGGGAGTCAGCCAAACTTGACAGATCTGCAACCTGGTGTATATTCAGCCAGCCCGCTACGCTGAATCAGGTCAGCTCTAGTGCCCTTTCAAGCTTAAGGCTTTAATCTTCAAGCCTGGGCAGCACCTGACCCGTTGGCCTTTGGCAGTCACGAGGGCCAAGCCCACAAGCATTTCCCTCCTCCAAGCCCCCACCTACACAGCTACCTGCCCGCTAGAACTTTATTTCTTATCGTCAGCATTTTCCATTGGTAGGAATCATTTTTTCCCTCCTCTATCTGTCATCGAACCGATGTTAGAAAATTGAGACTCAAAAAATGTATATAGGAGGGCTTCCCTGGTGGCGCAGTGGTTGAGAGCCCGCCTGCCGATGCAGGAGACGCGGGTTCGTGCCCCGCTCCGGGAAGATCCCACATGCCGCGGAGCGGCTGGGCCCGTGAGCCATGGCCGCTAAGCCTGTGCGTCCGGAGCCTGTGCTCCGCAACGGGAGAGGCCACAACAGTGAGAGGCCCGCGTACCGCAAAAAAAAAAAAAAAAAAAAAAAAATGTATATAGGAGTGTTTGAAATAGTCTTTAATTATATCTGAAATATTGGTGCTTCTTAATGTAAAGAGAGTGTATCAAGGAAAAGAAAAAAAAAGAAAAAAAAAGCACAAGTAGAACACTAGTGTAGCCAAAAGTCACAGGAAATGTTTCACAGTCAAAACCGTAATTTTTTCCTGTTTAAATGCCACTGACTGGAAATGATCATGAATAAGAAATACTTCATTTTTGGTGGTACACACAGAAAAGCAGATGCCGGCAAGCAAGTCCATGTGGCTTTAATTTTACATCTGAGGCCATGTCAGGAGTGTAAAGTTGTTGGCTAAGACTTTTCCAGAAAGCTGGAAACCAAAAGAATGAGGTCACACCCCATGTGGACGGGACTCATTCAACCCACTGAGTGCTAGAATGGAAAAACAAGATGGTGGAAGGAGGAATTTGCTCCCTCTCTGCTTAAGCAAAGACATCCATCTTCTCAGCGTTCTCAGGCCTTTGGACTTGGACTGACACCACCACCAGCTCTCCCGGGTGTCCAGCGTGCAGACAGCAGACCGTGGGACTTCTCAGCCTCCATAACCATGAGCCAATTTCTTTCTTTCTTTTTTTTTAATGATTTTATTTATTTATTATTTAGCTCCTTCGGGTCTTAGTTGTGGCACGCGGGATCTTCATTGAGGCATGCGGGATCTTTCTTTGTGAAGCAAAGGCTCTTCATTGGGGCACGTGGGCTTCTCTCTAGTTGTGACGTGCGGGTTTTCTCTTCTCTAGTTGTGGCACGTGGGCTCCAAAGCGCGTGGGCTCTGCAGTTGTGGTGCACGGGTTCCAGAGCGTGTGGGCTCTGTAGTTTGCAGCACGCGGGCTCTCTAGTTGAGGTGCTCGAGCTCAGTAGTTGTGGTGTGTGGGATTAGTTACCCTGTGGCCTGTGGGATCTTAGTTCCTCAACCAGGCATAGAACCTGCGTTCCCTGCATTGGAAGGTGGATTCTTTACCACTGGACCACCACTGATTTCTATAATAAATCTTCTCTTATACGTATGTCCACATATCCTATTTTTTCTGTCTCTCTGGAGAACCCTGACAAATACAGAGGGTGATGGGCAGAGAGGGTGATGAGGATGGAGGATGATAGGCAGGAGGTGGTCCAAGAAGACCTCTTTGAAGACACAGGTGGCCTCTGAGGCCACCTGAATGAAGTGGAGGTTGCAGCGTGGAACAGATTCTCCCCCAGCACCTCCAGAAGGACTTAGCCTCACTGACCTGTTGATTCCAGATTTCTGGTCTCCAGAACAGTGAGCAAATAAATTCCTGTTGTTTTTCAGGCACCTAGTTTGAGGTAGTTTGTTTTGGCAGCCCCTGGAAATACATACAAAGATCAGACCCGTGCTGACAGTCTTTCCCATAAAACAATGATGAGCCCATGCACTTAACGATATCCTCTCTGCACTCACATGCCTTTCTTCACATCATCATTTGTGTGTGTGTGTGTGTGTGTGTGTGTGTGTGTGTGAGGGAGGGTGGAGAGACATATGACAGTCAGAGGCAGAAATAATTAAGGGACACAAGTGTTGTTTGGGGTCATTCTGCTGCACCGTTGATCTGTCCTCTATTCAGTTTCTTAGGTGCAAGCAAAGAATAGACTTCTGAATGATGTTGCAAAAAAAAAAAAAAAAGGAATTTGGATATTTGCAGAATTGCTAAAGAGCCGGTGGGTGCACAGATATGAAATGTTTATATGTTTATAATATTGTATAATCCCCTTGCCTTCGGTGTGGGTGAGATCTGAGATGTGCTTCTAACCCAGAGAATATGGCAAAAAGGATGGGATGTCCCTGCCATGATTACACACGATGTAGCTTTCTTAGCAAGAAAAGCTCTATTCTCATTCTCTCTCTCTCTCTCTCTCTCTCCTCTAGTCACTGGCTTTGGCAAACCAAGCTGCCATGAGGTAAATGACCAAGATAGAGGAGCTCACATGATACAGAAGGATCGGTGACCTGAGAGCTGCTTCCAGCAAGATACGGAAGCATCAGCCCTGCCTGCAGCTGCTGGGAGATGAATTCCACCGACAGCCTCAAACACCACAAGAAGTGGACCTGACCCCAGATGAGCATCTGATTGAGAATACAGCCCAGCTTATCCCAGGATGGCTGCCTGCTCAGACCCTGAAGCAGGAACCCAGCTAAGCCAGGCTTGGACTCCTGGTCCAACAGAAACTATGAGATAACAAACGTGTGTTGAAGATGCTAAATTTGCACTAGTTGGTTATGCACTATCAGAAAACGACTTCAGCCGGAGAAGCAGCCTTGGGACCCTGCAGACAGGAAAATGCCCCCAAACCAACCCCCAAAACTGGCCTGTGAGGATATTTCTCTGGGCACCACAGCCCCGGGAACTCAGCCTTGCTGTCCCATCTCTGCCTCTGGAGAGACTGACTTCCAGCTGTGTCTCGAGCCCCCCATGAAAAGCCTGGGAACAGATGCATCTGGTCACAGACCCCAGGATTCAGGTCCCCTCCTCCAACTGCAAGGGAAACTGGGAAATGTCTTCTGAGGTTGCTTCTGCACTGGAGTTCACGGGGAGGGGAGTGGCCCAGACGTGGGAAAGTTGTCACCATTCTGTTCAGCCCGCCGTGAGCAATGGGCTTCACGAACCACTTCTTAATGGCCCTACATTCACTAGGATGTGTCAAGGCGTCACTGAGCCAAACTCCACTCAGCAAAGTCCTTCCCTGTCACCCCTGTGAGTGCGCCGTATAATCTGTTTTCAATGTCTCGTTTAAAATAGGAGGTTCCTTTCTTCAAAGGTAAAAAGAATAGTGTATGCTTGTAAACTCAGCCAGTCTTGTTTCATCTATTGCTCATCTCACCCTGGATTATTTACAAACAAATCCCAGACATCATAAAACTTCATCTGCAAATATTTGAGTAACTATCTCTGAAAGTGAAATTTCATATTTAAAAACCATTACACCCTAAAAATGATCGATAAATATTTGAGTATCTCTGAAGGTGAAATTTCATATTTAAAAACTACTACAGGGCTTCCCTGGTGGCACAGTGGTTGAGAGTCCACCTGCCGATGCAGGGGACGCGGGTTCGTGCCCCGGTCCGGGAAGATCCCGCATGCCGCGGAGTGGCTGGGCCCGTGAGCCATGGCCGCTGGGCCTGCGCTTCCGGAGCCTGTGCTGTGCAACGGGGGAGGCCACAACAGTGAGAGGCCTGTGTACCAAAAAAAAAATAATAATAAGATCAATAATTCACAATTTCATCAAATATCAAGGCAGGGAATATCTTTACACTTTGTCTTAAAATACGTGGATTACAGTTGAATTGCTTAAATTGGAATACAAAGAAATCCCATAAATTGTGAAAAACTAAAACTAAAGTAAACTAAAACAAAATAAATAAGAACAGTAGAATAGAATAGAATAAATAGAATAAAATAAGTGTGACTAAGAATAAAACAAGAATAAATAAAGTTAAATAAATAGAATAAAGTAGGAATAAAGTAGAATAGAAGAGAATAAGATAAAACAAATAAAAATAGAGGTACTTCCCCGGTGGCGCAGTGGTTGAGAATCCTCCTGCCAATGCAGGGGACGCGGATTTGAGCCCTGGTCCAGGAAGATCGCACATGCCGTGGAGCAACTAAGCCCGTGTGCCACAACTACTGAGCCCGTGTGCCGCAACTACTGAAGCTCATGCGCCTAGAGCCCGTGCTCCACAGCAAGAGAAGCCACTGCAATGTGAAGCCCGTGCACCGCAACAAAGAGTAACCCCTGCTCACCGCAACTAGAGAAAGCCCGTGTGCAAGGGAGATCAGCTCGGTGCTTTGTGACCGCCTGGAGGGGTGGGATAGGGAGGGTGGGAGGGAGGGAGACGCAAGCGGGAAGAGATATGGGAACATATGTATATATATAACTGATTCATTTTGTTGTGAAGCTGAAACTAACATACCAATGTAAAGCAATTATACTCCAATAAAGATGTTTAAAAAAAAAAAGAAAGCCCGTGTGCAGCAACAAAGACCCAACACAGCCAAGAAAAAAAAAATAGAAGAGAACAAAATAAAATAAATAAAATGATAAGGTTCCTCATCTCCCGGGACGTGTGAATCTGCTCTGTTAATGTTTTCAACACACAGCCCGTCAGGAACCGTTCATTAATAATCACACGTGGAGAACGCTCCAGCTGCCGTGCTTATTTGCCTCGAAATTCCGTTTCCCATCTCAACACCCCCTCGTCTTAGCCTATTTCGGGGTCTCCCACATGTCTTTGAAGGGTCTCCAAGTTTCAACCCACTAATGGCCCTAAAAATCAGCGTGAGCAAAGGCGACTTTTACTCCATGAAAATGAAAAGGACACCCATATACTTCTTCATTTTCTAATGACGAATTCGACTTTTTTAAAAATGGGTCATCCAGCATCTGGAAGACATTTGGTGTCACCGGCCACGTAAAAATCCTATGTCCCTCGTCCTCTGGAGCTGGCCTGTCTGGCAGCCAATGTGCTCCGGTCAGGGGGACACCGGGCCTAAAAGGGAATGAATATACGTATACGTACAACTGAATCACTTTGCTGCACACCTGAAACTAACACAATATTGCAAATCAACTCTACTCCAATATAAAATGAGTTAAATTAAAAATTTTTTTAAAAAATTTTAAATCATAAATTAAGTAAATGTGTCTCAGGGAAAACCCCAGGTCCGTTTTTTCCCTCCGACCGTGGTGTTAAAATAAGATATTCATTGGTCTAGAAGGAGCACCCTTCGCTTGGGGTCAGGACAAATGAAGGTACTTCTGCACGGCCGTGTTGCTTTGCTTCGCTACCAAGCGGAACGCAAGCGAAAGCTCTACCGAAGCAGCAGAGGCCCTCTGCACCCAGATGCCTGCCCGCTGCCCCGCCCCGGCCGCCGCCGGGTCTCCGCATGGCTCAGCTCAGGCTTCCCGCCGGCCCTTCTCGCTTCTGCTGTTTTGTTTTCACCTTCTCCATGGAGATCTTGTGCAGCTCTAAATCGGGCTTTTTTTAAACCACAAAGAATGAAGGGCTGAAGATTAGTAAGATTTCCTGCCCCGGTGCAGGTTTTGTTTGCAGGAACTGAAAAATGTTAGATCGGGGAGCAGATTGAGGTTTTAAAAGCTTCTTACCATTGCCATGGATTTTTTTTTTGAGTTTTTTTCTTTAAGCAACTTTATAGTAAGCATGGATATTTCAAATCTTATTCCTTCTTAGGACTCTTTTGTCCAAAGAACAAAAAAAAAATTATTCTTTTTCTGATCAGAATAAAGTTCACTCTATCGTGCAGTTTCTATATGGATCTATATGAATCCTTTCCAAATTGAAGATACATTAGGGTGATCTCTATAAACTGAAGATATTTTATGGTATCTTAGGGATCTTATTTTTCCTATATTTTGAGTATTTTGTTATTTTATCAGCCACAGATATTTTTAAAAACACAGCACAGACCCAGAGGCAAAAAATAGCGTGTGTCTCACCGGAGACTGCCCCAGTGCTGGGCAATTCTGTCTCTCTTCATCACCCCCATCTTTACCCCTCTGCCCAGCGCATAAGAATAAGTCATCCTATTCCTAAGTGCACGCTCCCCAAATAGATGAGATGTGCTTCAGACCTGAAGACCTGAACCTTCACGCACTCATCTCAAACCTGAAGAAATTTGGACACAGTCTAGGACCGTCTGCACTGGAGCGTTGACAACCACGTCACTGGCGAGTGGAGTGTGTCTTCTCCTTTGCATGGAAGAGATGGTGCCCGTGATGCTTTCTTTCAAGATGCAGGAAGAGAATATTGCTTTATTCTTCCCCTTCCTGGCCCTCCATAGGACTCCAGGTACAAGGAGACCAGAATACCTTTGTCTCGTGGAGACTGGCATGGCCGCCATCACACATATGGTACTCAGTGGGCATCTCCATCCAAGCCAGATCCCACATGACACTCCATGTCTTGTAATTCACACGAAGGCAATAGATGTAGGCAACCTCTTCCTTCCTCCAAGGAGGAAATCTTCTTTTCTTTTCTTTTCTTTTTGTCGCACCACAAGGCATGTGGGATCTTAGTTCCCCGACCAGGGATCGAACCTGTGCCCCCTGCAGTGGAAGCTTGGAGTCCTAACCACTGGACCACCAGGGAAGTCCCAAGGAGGAACTCTTTCCTTCTTCTCACACCTCAGCAAATGCCCCCTGCCATCTCTCTCTCCTCCCCGCTACATCACCCTAAATCTCTCTCTCTTTCTCTCTCACACACACACACACATGCTCGGTGGGGCACGGTGGGACTTGGTGCTTATCCGCCAGAAGAATGTATGAATGAGTTGACAAAGATGACCCTTGGTTATCTTGCATAGCCTTCCATGAACTCGTCACCATTGGGTTCCTCGTCACCTTCACACTCGCATCTGCCCATCATCCAACCCCCCTGGCCTTCAGGACACATCGTTGCAATTCTGTTCTGGTCCTCCTTGAATCCATCCTTTGCTCCCAGAGCAAACGTTCTGAAATGAAAATTCACCCCTTTCTTGCTGACCGCATCCCTTAAAGTGACGCTCGCTGACGTCACTCACGAGGATTTGTCTCCTATGCCCTCCCTGTGTGCCCCAGCCATCCATTTCTCCTGTGTCTCCACCTCTGGGCTGCTTCTCTGAGACAGGTTAGCTCGGTAGCTATCTGTGCAACGTTTGATTGGATGAATGAGTCGCCGAAGCTAGCCCTCCAGAGAGGAAACAGAAATGAGCTGCCTGAGACTTTTTGGAATCTTCCCGGGTGGGGTGGACCCAGGCCCTGAGCCTCACTCTCTCCTATGCTTGCTTGTTCCAGGGTATTCTTCCCTCTGGGGCTATGCACCTCGACCAGTGTCGATAGGTGGAAGGGATTCATCATAAACGTTTATAGTAGACGCCCTTGATTGCCTTCCCACCACTCCACACTCTGATTCTGTGCAGGTGTCCATGCCTCTTCCCCTGACACAGGAGGTAAGACCCCTGCTTCTCACCTTGGCTGAGAAATGGGTATCAGCCACAGAGCTTTCCACCCCCAGGATGTCAGCTAAAATTCAGGCACGATTAAAATGACAACAACAGGCTTCCCTGGTGGCGCAGTGGTCAAGAGTCTGCCTGCCAGTGCAAGGGTTCCAGCCCTGGTCTGGGAAGATCCCACATGTCATGGAGCAACTAAGCCCGTGCGCCACAACTACTGAGTCTGTGCTCTAGGGCCCGCGAGCCACAACTACTGAGCCCATGACCCTAGAGTCTGTGCTCCACATCAAGAGAAGCCACCGCAATGAGTAGCCCACGCACCGCAACGAAGAGTAGCCCTCTCTCGCTGCAACTAGAGAAAGCCCGCGCACAGCAACGAAGACCCAATGCAGCCAAAAATAAATAAATAAAATAAATAAATTTTTAAAATATGACAACAACCATCACCTTCCTCTTGGGGAGATCCCAACTGTTAATGGTGCCCTTGCTAAACAGGTGATTACCAGCCTCTGTCTGTGGGCAAAACTGAGCTTGAACATCTCTACCTTTGAAGCCACAGTGATTGACTGTGGTCTGGAGGAAAATGGACCATCCTCAGAATACGGAACATTTTCATCTCCATCACACATTCACCACACTAAAGAGAAACCTTTGGAGAGAATCACAGATGCCCACATTCACAACACGGAAGCTTTCTGGTCACACAGAAGTGAACTCAGTCATGCATTCATGACCTCCTCGTCATCACTGCATTTGTACAGAAGGTGGAAATGCAACTCTGAACAGAAAGACGACTGAAAGTGTTTAGAGGAAGGGTTCATGCAGTTCCTGTCTTCTGGTTAGAACTGTATTTCCAAATCCCGAGGAATCAACATTTCTAAATAATTGTGGGTCTCTTATGTAAAGCAGAGCTTGGGTTGCTCTGATAGATGTCTAATTTCCACAGGAGAACATCTCCACATTTGTTCTAGGGTAAGGTAGCTCTTCAAAAAGCAATTGAGGTTTTAATGTATTTTAAACAGCACTAAAATTCAGGCTGGCTTGTCCCCGGTTGGGTCCAGTGGGGATGGTTCTAGGTCAGCTCAAATTTTGGGTCAGGGAAGAGTATTGTTCTGAAAGGCAAAACAGCCCACTAGCTCCTCTTAGAAATTGATATACGCATAAAGCAGAGGTATGGGAATTGCAAAAGAAGCACACTCTATTTCCAGTTCTCTTCCACTTTAGATGAATATAGAAAAGAATTGCAAATTTTCACGCATGCCCACACAAGTGTACACTAGATACTACCAAGGCTATACAGTTTTGCCCCAACATGAGATCCATCTGCTGTTAGAAACCAACGTGGCATTTCAAAACCTATGCTACAGTCAAGGTCTTCAAACATGTGTGTCATCTTAAAATCGGGCAGCAAATCCTACGAGATTGACTCCCAAGTCTAAAATCCAGCTACATAGGGGACTTCTAAAAATCCTGAATGATTTTTCCCAGCTATCAAACATGCTTCAATTCACCTGGGCAACTGGTAAATCATGGTTTCATTTGCTGTCAGGTAAACCCTGTCATGCACTTAGAGATCCGTTAAATTAAAGCATCTATAGGCATGCTAACCGTGATAATTTTGCTGTGGTGATGAGCATGAAGGATACTTTAAGATATTTGAAAGTCCACTGCAGTGATATGAAAATACCTGTGATTATGATTGGTCACAAATCCACAGGCAGCTCGAATACTGTTGTGGTCTGTTGCCTGTGTCCATAAGTTAGTGCGCACCATGGGGGAAAAGAATACACACACTGACTGAAAAAGCTGGGTCTCCTGGTCCATGTTCTGTCTTTCTTAGTGCACGGTGGGGTGATACCCCAGGGACAGGCTAGAGGCAAAGACATCCCATTGCCCACTTGGGATGGAAAAAGAGCTGGAAGACTCCAGAACTAGGACAAAAAAATGCAATTTACTGGGGCAGGGAAATGGCATCCCAGCCCCCCAACTCTCCCAGGGCCTCGTTTCATTGGTTGGTCGCTCAGCTGCCCCGCCAGCCACTCGCAAACTCAGCTGGTGTGGCCCTGAGTGCCACGTGCCTGGCTTCTAGGAGAAACCAGACACTCTGACCCCACTTTCAAACACTCAGAGACTCTGTCTCCGGCCATCCCGTGGGCAGTATAGACAACCCTCCCTACCCCGCCTTGGTTTGGCGGTGAAAGGGCAAGGAGTCATGTGCCCAGTGGGGAGGAAGCATGTTCAGATGTGTTTGCAGACAGGATGTAAACGACCAGGCATTTGAGTGACTTTTGCAAAAATGTCCGCAGTGGGCTGTGCCCCGCGGGGTTCCCACTCAGGCAGCGGCGCCTTGTCAGCGAGCTCTGAACAAGGGTCCCTGTGTCAGGAAGTGGCTGATGCCAGCAGGGGCAGCTCACTGGCAGGAAGGAGAGGATGGAATGGGTGAGGGAAGGAATCTGTGCATTTGTGGGGCGGGGACTCCCACAAACAGCCCCGGAAGAGAAACCCGAGCAGCCCATCCTAGAGTTTCAAGTGTGGCCCAAAGAGATAGGAGGTGGTGGGCAGGAAGGGGTTCCCAGAGAGGCTCAGGCTGCCCCCCCTTCCTCCGGATACTGAAGAGCCACATGTCACAGAGAAGGAGAACCCCAGAGACTTCCACTTGACAAAGGAGGTGAGGGAGACCGAGGACAGTTCAAGGATCTGGGGAAGATCGCCCCACAGAGAAGACAGCTGGGCTCACCGCCCAGGGTTACTCTACATCTGCACTGGGTTTTCTCTGGACACCGGGAGGCTGGGAAGAGGGCCCCATGCTGACAAAATGACACAGGCCTGGAGGTGTAATTCCCCCTTTCTGACCCAAAGGGGGAAATTCTGGCTGTCATTGTAATAAAGCTACCTTTGTCTCTCTATCTGTTGATCCACCCGTCCAGCCATTCAAACTCCACCCATCCATCCACTCATCCATCCACCATCCACTCAAACACCCATCTGTCCATCCATCCATCCATCCATCCACCCACCCATCCATCTACTCAAACACCATCCACCACCCACTCAAACACCCATCTGTCCATCTATCCATCCATCCATCCATCCATCCATCCACCCATCCATCTACTCAAACACCATCCACCATCCACTCAAACTCCCATCCATCCATCCATCCATCCACCCATCCATCTACTCAAACACCATCCACTCAAACACCCATCTGTCCATCTACCCATCCATCCATCCATCCATCCACCCATCCATCTACTCAAACACCCATACATACATCCACTCAAATACTCATCCATCCATTCACCCATCCATCCATCCATTCACCCATCCATCCATCCATCCCTCCCTCTCTCCATCCCTCCTGCCCAGCACATGGATCCCTAGGCAACTCCTGTTGACAGCCCCCTAGCCACAGCCCTACCTGCTGCTATGCCCACATCCTAATCCCTGGAACCTCTGGATATGTTATATCATGTGGCAATGGGGAATTGAATTAACATTCCAGATGGAATGACGGTCGCTGGGACAGGGAGATATACCTGGATGACTCAGGTGGCGCCGTGGAATCACAGGCATCCTTATAAGTGAACGAGGGAAGCAGGGGGGCCAGAGTCAGAGAGATTTCAAGATGATGCATTGCTGGCTTTGAAGATGGAGGAAGAGGCCCCGCAGCCAAGGAATCAGGTGCCTCTTCAAGCCGGAAAAGGCCAGGAAATGGATTCTCCCCTGGAGCCCCCAGAAGGAACCAGCCCTACTGACACCTGGAGTTTAGCCCAGTGAGACCCGGGCAGTCTTCTGACCTCCAGAAGTATACAAGAACGAACCTGCTTGGTTTTCAGCCACAGAGTTTGCGGCTACTTGTCACAGGAAAAGATAGGAAACTCCCATAACACCTTTATGTTACTGTGGGGAGGACATTAAGTCAACAGTTCAAGACTTGAGGAAGATGCCCCTGTTACCCAGAGGGACGTCTTTCCTCTGCTATTGGTTTTGCCGAAGACCTAGGATCTGATGATGGCCGTTGCGAAGATCGTCAGGGGTGCCCATGGGATTAGGAGGGACAAGACGGTGGGTTGAGGTGGGAGGTGGTGGGCACAGAGCTGAGGAGATGCTGGGAAGGCTGGATGCCCGTGTTAAGCTGGAGAGCTATTAGATGTTGGTTTGAAAGTGTGGCACGTTCACGGTGTCTGGAGCTGTTCCCTGTGACTGCTGGCAGGAAGGTGCGTTGTCATTATATCCTTAGATATGTCTAAAAAGGCGAAATCTCAACAAAGTCCCAGAGTAGCAGCTGCTGCAGAATTTGTGCACTTATGGGAGGGAGGGGGCACGTCGATGCATTCCTGCCATCAGGGAGAGCTTCCGGGAAGCCTGGGAGCTGCATGAGCTGCGAAGGTCGGGGGGCAGGGGCAGGGGGCAACGTAAGGTGAGGCGGTCCAGTGACAGGAAAGAAGCAAGCAAAAGGAGGACTGGCCCCCGCCCAGGGCACAGGTGCACCTGTTGACTAAAGAATATTTTCACAACCTAAAAGTTGAGAGTTCTGTTTTATTCGGCGGGAATTTTTAAGACTTCAAGCCTGGGGGGCAGCGTCTCAAGTGACCCTGAGAGAACTGCTCCTAGGAGGCGAGGGGGGGTCTAGGATATCTAGGAGTTTTGTAACAAAGGGCAGGTAGTTGGAACGTCAGACGATTACTGTTAATGAAAGAGAACCAAATATGTCAAGTTAAGGACTTCAGCGCTTTTCTATGTATGGGAAGGTGCAAGAGTGTGGGGTCACTGAAAGCATTCCTTTGATAGGCACCTCAGCTCTCTGGGGCCAGGATCCCGTGTTTTCACGTCCTGAGTTTCCTCAGGGCTCACCGCGGGGAGTGGCTGCCGTCTGATGGCTGCTTGGTGGCAGGCATTCTTCCCTTCCTGAGTTCCTTCAGGGCTCACCCTCTCACCTGGCTGCAACCACTGATGACTGTGACATCCTTTGTTTACTGATATGGCCGACAATATTCCATTTCCCGCACCCATGGGGATGGTCCAGCTTAGAAAACCACCAGATGCCCAGGGTCTGCCCAGATCAGCCAGACGTCCACCTTCCTTGTGCTTAGAATCCAATAGAGAAGGAGGCTGGGAACCAAATCTTCAACAGAGTATGAAGCACCTCTGTGCGAACAACAATGATGAGGGGTCTGGGGCTCTGCATGCTTCCAAAGGGGACCCCAGGGGGTCTGGCAGGAGCCCAGATGGGGATCAGAGGGGTTCGCGAGAGGGGAAGCAATATCTGTGCTGACTGTTGAAGAAGAAGCAGGATTTGTGACTCCAAGGGGACCGGAAGGGAGTGTTGGGTGGCGGCATCCCACGTGACAGGCGGGGCAGAGGATGCCGGGGGTGCTAAGTGGGGAAAAGAAAAGAGGAAGTGTGGGCTAGGGTGGGGCAAAGTGAGCAGGGTGAGGTGAGGACGGGGTGGGGGGGCAGCCCAATCCTGAAAACGTCCCTTTGACTCTTCCCCAGCGCCATCCTTGCTTCCCACGCTCATGGGGTCCCCCATCCCAGCATGCTCCCCGAGAGCCCCCTCCTGCCCACAGCTGCCCTTGGCTCGGGCTCTTAAGCTGCTTCTACTGGTGTCCCATCGCTAACATCCTTCCCTCGAGCATCAAAGTGCAGTGTTTACTTTCCCATCTTGAAAGCAGTCTGCTCATTACAGACAACCAGGAAAACCAAAAGAATACGGTAAATGGAGGAAAACACACACACACACAACACTCACATTTGCCCTTGAAGGAAACCACTGATATCGCTTGCGCTCACCTTCTTGAGGTTGAACTTCTCCATTCATGTAAGTTGCTTAGATACAATCCTATTGTCACACAGGGATCTACATATAAAGGGTTCCCTTTGTACGTAGGTGGCTCCCTCTCTCAGTTGGAGACTCCCAGTGTCTCTCCATCCATGGACCCCTTCATTCTGCTAAGCCGGTGCCCTCAGGAGTCACCACCCTCCTGGATCACCTGCTCCAACAACTTGGTTCTCAAGGACCCAGCCCCACAGCGACTCAGCGCTCCCTCCTTTCCAGGCTCCTGGATCCCATGAATTGTACAGACACCACGTGGTGGGCTGGAGAGTGGTCCCCAAAGACGCTCATATCCTAATCCTTGGAGGCTGTGAAGGTGTTAGTGTCCCTGAAAAAGGGTGATTCTGCAGATGGGATTAAGTGAAGGATATTGAGATGGGGAGATGGTCCTGGATTTTCCACACAATCCCAACGGAATCACAAAGGTCCTCATAAGAGGGAGATTTAACCACAGAAAAAAATGTGCTGATGAAAGCAGAGGTCCGAGAGATGGTCTTTGAAGATGGAGAAAGGGGCCACCAGCCAAGGATGCAGGTGGCCTCTGGAAACTGGACAAGGAAAGGAACGGATTCATTGGAAGCGATTCCAGAGCGTTTGTGACCTTGCCAACACCTCCGTCGTAACCCAGCGACGCCCATCCCGGACTTCAGACTTCCAGAAGCGTCAGATAATACGTTTGCATTATTTTAAGTGTTGGTAATTGTGACAACAGTGGCGGGAAGTGAAGGCACCCCACTGTCCCCTTTCATCCTTCTGCATCTGCCCTCTCGTGCCATGGTGTCATCCACTCCCAAAGGCATGAGCCCCACGGACCAGGCACCTAGAGGCAGGGGCTGAATCATAAGAGCTGTTTGGACCCTGTTCTTAGCCAATATTGATTTGTTTATCTCTGTTTATAAACTCTGTTTATAAACTCTGTTTATTTGTTTATCTCTAAATTTTTATTGGAATATAGTTGATTTACAATATTGTGTTCGTTTCAAGTGTACAGCAAAGTGATTTGGCAATACATACGCATATATATCCATTCTTTTTCAAATTCTTTTCCATTATAGGTTATTACAGAATATTGAGTTCCCTGTGCTCTACAGTAGATCCTTGTTGCTTATCTATTTTATATACAGTAGTGTGTATCTGTTAATCCCAGTCTCTTAATTTATCACTTCCCCCCCACGTTTCCCCTTCGGTAACCATAAGTTTGTTTTCTATGTCTGTCATTCTATTTCTGTTTTGTAAACAAGTTCATTTGTATTGCTTTTTTTAGATTCCACATATAACTGCTATCATATGACATTTGTCTTTCTCTGTCTGACTTACTTCACTCAGTATGATCATCTCTAGGTCCATCCATGTTGCTGCAAACGGCATGATTTCATTCTTTTTTATGGCTGAGCAATATTCCATTGTGTATATGTACCACCTCTTCTTTATCCACTCATCTGCTGATGGACACTTACGTTGCTTCCACATCTTGGCTATTGTAAATAGTGCTGCAATGAACATTGGGGTGCATGTGTCTTTTCAAATTATGGTTTTCTCCGGATATATGCCCAGGAGTGGGATTGCTGGATGTTTAATCCTTACTTTCCTGCATGGCCGTTCAGCCCAAATGCCTATCAGCTTAGGACACTGAATAAAGAGTTTCATTCCCAAGTTTCACACCTCCCAGCCCTGGGTATCTGATGGAGAAGCTGCCCCCAAGACCCCAAAGACATCAGAATCTCAGGGCAGGGGAGGGGCTCCCGGCTTCGGTGTTCTTTAAGGTCCCTGGATCACACAGACAGGGCTGGGAGTCACCGTGGCCGAGGTGATGTAAGTCTGCAAAGTCACTCTCAGGTTTGAAAGATTAATGGAAGCAGCAGAGCCCGGGGGTGCCTTGCAAGCACCCCTGTTGCTTCCCAGTTGCGTGTGTCATTTGCTTCTTAGGGAAGCAGAAGGTTCCCCGGGTGCAGCCCCTGGGGTGGGGTTTCCTTGGGAACCAGCTGTCACTTCTGGTGAGCATCATTCTGGCCTCAGGAAACTCAAAGCAGCTGCAGAAGCAGATGGGCGGAAGCGTGATTCATGTTAAATCGGCCGTTCAATGCGGTTTTATGTCACAACGAAGGGGTCCACATCAGAGTTCTCGTAGCCTTGCCCATTCCGAAAAGAAGTGGGTGTCCTTTACAAAGTGCAAAAACTGCTTAAACAGGTAAACAGAGCAAAACTATATTTTGTGTCCAAAAATGGACACTTTGTGAGCTGTATGTTCAAATCCAGACCTGGGTTATCCCATTTCCATTACTCTCAAGTTGTGTGTGTGTGTGTGTGTGTGTGTGTGTGTGTGTGTGTTAAACCCTATTCCAAGGATATGAAACATCTGGCAGTAGAACTTTGTGCATAAACATGGGCTAACACACTTGTGCTTTCTGTTGGCACAGGATGGGGGGAAGGAAAGAACAATTTATAAAAGTCTTTTGTTTTAATTCTGTCAAGATGGAAAGGAGTATGCATGAAGGATAAACAATTTTATACATGTTTCAGAAAGTTGTCTCCACCCCGAAAACAAAACAAAACAAAACAGGAACTAGGCCAGCATTTAAAGCTTGAAGTCACCCAAGAATATATCTGACTCATCTCTTAGGCGTTGGCCAAAGAAGGAAAAGCTTAATAATGTATAAGCTATTCCATGCATTTCTAATAGTAAAGGTTTTGATGTTATTGGAGGTCAATTTTCTTGCAAAGCTGCCATAAAGATGGTTTTAGGTGTACCATTTTTAGTAACCTATCATGTCTTTCGCAAACAAGCCAATGAAATCTTGAACAATAAGGATTTTATAAGGAACGCAGACATAGACAAAGAAGCACACAGAGGTCAGAGTCCCCGTCTGACCAGACTCGTGGGTAGATGGGTCCTCCCTCCTCCTCAGTCTCTCTCTGTGGTCAGATTCGTCCGCCCAGCATCTTCCGGTACACGGATGATCCGACCTCCGCCTGCCCCTCCCAGGGGGCCATGTAGACTGATCCCATGACTTTTTTTTTTTTTTTTTTTTTTTGCGGTACGCGGGCCTCTCACTGCTGTGGCCTCTCCCGTTGCGGAGCACAGGCTCCGGACGCGCAGGCTCAGCGGCCATGGCTCACGGGCCCAGCCGCTCCGCGGCACGTGGGATCTTCCCGGACCGGGGCATGAACCCGCGTCCCCTGCCTCGGCAGGCGGACTCTCAACCACTGCGCCACCAGGGAAGCCCAATCCCATGATTCTGAACGACTCCTAACCTCCTGGACTGTTGACATATCTGACACGGACATGGTTGTGGCCCCTTCCCTGGGTCTGGGGAGGATTCAGTAAAACCTATGTCCAAAGCCTGGTACTCAGGGGGTTCATGATGAGTGTCATGGACCATTCTTCTTCTCTGAGCGCAACGCAGCAGCCCACTTAATTCTAGAGGGTGCTGGGAGCCTTCACCACCTGAGGACGGGGCCCGGCTCTTGGTTCTGGGCAGCTGGCCTTTGGGTCAGGAGTCTTCAGGGGTGACTACTGCTTCAGCTCTCGGCCCGCCTGTCCCTCCTTCCATGTATCTATCTATCTATAAATCTATCAATCATCTATTTACCCATCCATCCATCCACCTCTCTATCCATCCATTCTTCCACCCATCCATGCATCTATATCTACCTACCTACCATCTATCTATATCCATCTGTCTATCATCTATTTATAATCCATCCATCATCTATCTCTCCATCCCTCCCTCCATCCATCCATCCAGGTTATCCATGCATCCACCCATCCATGTATTTATCTCTATCTACCATATTTATTAATTTACTCACCACAAATAACATGGATGAGATTAATTCACAAATTTTCTGGGAGCAGATCTCAAGTTCTTCCCAGCAGACGGCTATCAGAAAAAGAAGGAGGATCTAAAACCCAAATGTGGAAGGACTTCCCTCCCTTCCGCAGAGCCTGCCTTGCAAGGCAAAGTGTCCCAGACAATCAGAACCAGAGGGAAGAAAAGAGTTCCTAGGGCCAACGGGGGCTGCTTAGAAGGAGATTTTAAAACCACTTCACTGAGTGTGCGGTCTTTCACCCAATGTTCTCCATACCTTGAAGGGTCAGCGTCAAAACTGAATTCTAGACTCACGGAAAAAGGAAGCTCTGTGAGGTCTCCTTCTGTTTCCAGCTACCCCTGGGAGAGAGGTGCCCTGTGTAACTGCACTCTTCACTGGGAGAGAAAACCATCTGAAACACTCAAGTACCCTGAAGTCAATGCTGAATGTGAATTTTAACATTTAATTAAGGTATGATTTGAATAATTAAAAAATAAAATTCAATCAATCAATCACCAGCCATCCTGGCCAGAGGCCAGCTAAGCCACTGCTCTCTCTCTGCTCCTCGACAAACAATATCTCTTAAAAGTTTGCATTTTGTTTGAATAAATTTATTTATTTACTTTTGGCTGTGTTGGGTCTTCGTTGCTGTGTGAAGGCTTTCTCTAGTTGCGGCGAGCGGGGGCTACTCTTCATTGCGGTCAGCGGGCTTCTCACGGTGGTGGCTTCTCTTGTTGCGGAACACGGGCTCTAGGCGCGTGGGCTTCAGTAGTTGTGGCACGTGGGCTCAGTAGTTGTGGTGCACGGACTTAGTTGCTCCATGGCATGTGGGATCTTCCCGGACCAGGGCTAGAACCCGTGTCCCCTGCCTTGGCAGGTGGATTCTTAACCACTGCACCACCAGGGACGTCCCTACATTTTTAATACCATGGACATCACTGCAATATTTTTAAGAGGCTAATGAGAAGTCAAGAGGTTTTTTATATTTTTAATATGAAACAGAACATCTTCTGTCCCTGGGAACATATTTATGAGAAGCACAACCTATTAAAGAATCACCTTTCCTTTGCATGTTAAACCTATTATTATAGTGTTATTTCCCACATGAACAGCCATGTCTTAAAAGTAATGAGAGTTAATATTTATGGACTGGTTTTTAAGCACCAGGTACTAAGTCCTTTACATGATCTGATTTTATTTTCACTACAACCCTGCAGAGTTGGTTCCTCACCCCCATGATATAGCGTGAAAGTCTATGTCCCCCCCCCAAATTCATATATGGAAGCCCTAACCCCCAACGTGATGGTGTCAGGAGGTGGGGCCTTTGGGGGTGATGAGGTCATGAGGGTGGAGCCCCCCTAAATGGGATTAGTGTCCTTAGAAAAGAAACCCCAGAGAGCTCCCTCGACCCTTCCACCAGGTGAAGACACAGCGAGAAGACACCATCGATGAACCAGGAAGAGGGTCCTCACCAGACGCTAAATCTGCCCTCGCCGGGATCTCAGACCTCCAGCCCCCAGGACTGTGAGGAATACGCTTCTATTATTTATAAACCACCCAGTCTGTGATAGTTTTGCTATAGCAGCCCGAATGGACTAAAGACACCCCATTGTAAGGGCTGAGATGCAAGGCTGGGACCTGCCGAGGGTCATCCAGCCCGAAGGTGGCATTTGGGTTCTGCCCACAAAGCACATGAACTTAACCGTTCTGGGATTCCTCTGCCCTTCCTCCCATGACTCAGACGTTGATTTACGTTGCTCTTGGAATACCCACCTCTTGGAGTTATCTTAATATTCATCAAGATGCCGCTTTTATGATCATGACGTCCCTTATCAATTAACTTCAGCTGTCACCACCACGGCCACACTCTAAACATCACTTTACCATCATAATTGGAAGTCTCACACAATGTAGGATCTTTCCAACACCACCAATTAGTTTATGTTACCCCTGTGAAAACACTTCTTGAAAAATAAATGAGCAGGACCTCCCTGGTGGTGCAGTGGTCAAGAATCCGCCTGCCAATGCAGGGATCACGGGTTTGAGCCTTGGTCCGGGAAGATCCCACATGCCGCGGAGCAGCTAAGCCCATGCGCCACGACTACTGAGCCTATGTGCCACAGCTACTGAAGCCCGCACGCTCTAGGGCCCGTGCTCCGCAACAAGAAAGAGAAGCCACTACAATGAGAAGCCAGCGCACCGCAACGAAGAGCAGCCCCCGCTCGCCGCAACTAGAGAAAGCCCACCTGCAGCAACGAAGACCGAACGCAGCCAAAAAACACAAAAAAACCAAACCAAAAAAACCACCTGGGCCCCCAGCAGTGAAAGGCCATAATCCTAACCACTGGACCGCCAGGGAATTCCTAGAAATAAATATTTAACATTTAATGTGTTAAGCCACTGAAATTCCAGGGCTTCTGTGTTCCCATAGTGATTTCACTGGAAACTCGCAGCCCCTGAGCCCCGCGCTCCTCGGGGTTCCCGGATGCCACTGAGGTTTCTCCGGGGAGGAAGCGCTGCGATGTCGAGCCCCGCGGCCACCACCCCGGTGCCCTGTGGACGGCGCGCTCTCGCGCATGCGGCCCGCGGCCTCACGGAGTCCGTGTGTTCCCATAGTGATTTCACTGGATACGGTGGATGGCTTAAAACACCCCAGTGACGCTGCTCTTCTCATTTGGGGGGAGAAGAGTGCATCACACGTGATCGAGCACCTCCTCTCCTGGGCATATGTCCAGAGACAAATGAAAACTCTGATTCGAAAAGATACATGCACCCCGGTATTCATAGCAGCACTATTCACAATAGCCAAGGAATGGATAAAGAAGATGTGGTCCATATATACAATGGAATATTACTCGGCCATGAAAAAGAATGAAATAATGCCATTTGCAGCTACATGGATAGACTTAGAGAATATTATGCTTAATGAGATGTCAGACACAAGTACTGCATGATATCACTTATGTGTGGAATCTAAAAAAATAAAACCAAATGAACGTCTGTGCAAAACAGAAGCGGACTCCCATAGATAGAGAACAAACTAATAGTTCCCAGCGGGGAGAGGGAAGGGGGAGGGGCATGATGGCGTAGGGGATTAAGAAGCACAAACTATTATGTATAAAATAAGCTACAAGGATATATTGTACAAGACGAGGAATGTAGCCAACATTTTATAATAAAGGGAAGCGGAGTATATTAACCTGTACAAACATTGAACCACTATGTTGTACACCTGAAACTTACCTAACACTGTAAATCAGTCATGGCTCAGGAAATGGCCAATCGGCCTCAGCCTCTCTCTCCCTCCCCCTTTCCCCAACCCCTCCGTTTCCTCTCTAGAACCCAGCACCACATCACCAAAAAGTTTCCATTATTAAAGAAGCTTAGATGGGGTGAGCCACCTCAGAAATCCCTAACAAAATGGGCACTCTTTGTGCCCTGCTCTGAGCTCTTCCCAAACCCGACGGACGGCAGGTGACACCGTGCACAGCACCCCAGGGGCGGCCGGGCAGGTGGACCCAGGGCGGCACCAGGCTTCCGACAGGCGCACGGGCAACAACAGCAGCTGCGCCTGGAAAAGACCAGGCGGGCAGCGCGCGCCCTGCAGGGCCGGTAGGTGGCGCCATCAGATCGCGGTAAAGGGGGTCCGAGCTGCGCCGGTGCCTGCGTCCCGGCAGGCAGCCCCCGAATCACAGCTGGAGTCTGCGGGGCAGCCTCACCCCGCACGCTGTGCTAGGTCCTCACACACGTGATGACCCCGCACAGTCATCCCGCCAGGACCCTCCCCATGCTCGAAGGAAACCCAGCCAGGGTGCCACGGCCCCGCCCCGCCCCAACCCTGGGAGGCGCGAGATGCACAAGGTCAGAGGTCGATTAAAGACTAAATACCGTAAACACACTCCCAGACATAGAACACTAACGCAGGGTTACCAGAGGGGAAAGGGGAGGGGGAGGGATAAATTAGGAGCGTGGGATGAACAGATACGTATCACTGGACCTAAAATCAACAACAAGGTCCTCCTGTAGAGCACAGGGGACTCTATTCAGTATCCTGGGACCACCTATAATGGAAAAGAATCTGAAAAAGAATAGATATTTATAGAAGTATAACTGAAGCACTTTGTGGTACACTTGAAACTAACGCAGCATTGTAAACCAGCCATACTCCGGTTTAAAAAGAGAGTAAATATTAGACAACGTAGAGCATAGGAGACACTTTGCCATCATGAGTTTTCTGATGCCTCAAGTGGGCACCCAAGTCTGGCTTTATACTTGGAAATTTGGAATTTGTGTTAAAGGCAGGGAAGATTTAAAAACCACACTTCTTACACCTTTTTAGAAACAAACCATAATTATCTATTGACACTGAATGACCCCTACCGTTGTCCCCGCAAGGAAGGGTGGGGTTCAAACCCCATAGATGAGTTGGTCTGGCTCCCCCACTATTTCCTTTGAAAGGGGCACAGTCCTTCCTCCCTCAAAGCGATGGGCTTTATGTAAAATATTTCCACACACAGGAAACACCATGAAAGGGCAATCGATGAACGCATATTGTCTGTTTGTTCCCCTCTAGTCCCCCAGTCCCGTAGTTTTCCCTACTAGGGCATTCCTATAGGTTATTACAAGGTACTGACTATAGTGCCCTGTGCTATACGGTAGGTCCTTGCTAGTCATCTTACATTCAGCCTGACGGTTAAGGATGAAGAGCACGTGGGCATTCCTGCCTTAAAGGATATGATGTTTTTCACAGAACATGAAACTGCTTGTTAAATATCCCATTGACAGAACCAGGAGGTCCTCCGGACACCTGAGTTTCCCCCGTCCCTTTGGGAGGGTGGGTGGTGTTGAGCTTGTCACGAAAGTGGACATTTTCCTACAAGCCATCAGTGCTCTATCTTGGCGGGATTTCCCCTGATTTTCACGGACCATCAATCTTTATCGAGCACCCACTCCGTGGGAAGCAAGGACCCCCCCCACTCCCCATAAAAGGGCATAAATACGGATTGAAGTCAGCCCTCGTGATCTCCTAATTGAGGAGCGTTTCAAATGTTAATTGGAGGCCACAGACCTGCATGCAAGTTATAAAAGATTCCACACTCTGTCGACAGGACCCTGATGCATGAAATACAGATGGTTACACCATCCACCTCATAAACATTTTTTAAAAGGAGACTACAAACACAACCATTCAAAAGTAAAACCCTTTCCTACGGTTCCTATAGTTGGTCACCGACCCAGAGCTGCTGCAATAAAGTTTTTTTCAAAGTGCTAAAGTCTGAACTTGCCATGAGCGCTGCCTTGGTTACTCTGTTACTTGATGACTACCTTTCCAATGCACTGAGTTTAATGCATCTGTCTTCTGGGACAAAGCAGTTATCCCAAGAATGCGAGGAATGTTTCCTTGTAAAGCGACCCCATTCTAAGGGGCAGATGGACTGCAGCTGCTTCCCTTTACGGGGAGGTCTTTCTCCTATAGGCGTTTCGGTTCACAGACGGAAATGCGGTACATCTCAATTTTTAATTTCAGTGTATTGAGTGCATCTACGTAAAGCCTTAGCTATTATCCACTGGGCTGACCCGTGTGAGCTTTGAAAGGATTTGGACAAATTATAAAAAGGCATATCCCACAGATAAGAAAGCTGAGAGAGTAAAGGCAAGCAGAAACCACACGCTAAGAAGATGAAATGCCATCCCAGCCTTAGGGTGACATCTTGCTACTATGGAAACATCCCGTTTTAGTTCATTGGCTCCCGTGGGTTTTTACCATTTGCTTTGTTTTTTGGCCTCAATTAGCAAGTCTGTTTTCGCCTAAGCCAACATGTAGGCGAAAACCTATCATCACAGAAACCTAGCAAGATGGAAAAGGATGCTAATTTCAACACCGCCGCTCTCATCCCAAGACACATGCACCAGCCACAGAGCCAGAGAGAAAACTGACAGTTACACAAATCGAGTTGTAGGAGCGGGAATCCTGGGATCCAGGAACAGGACCCCTGACCAGGCTTCGTGGGTGCTGAATACTGGCGACTCGACGTGGAAACCCGGGAGACGGGGTCCCCAGATCCGTAATCCTCCACGGGAGATGGACACGGGGGGCCGTTCGGGCAAGCTTCCTATGATAAAAACACACATGTGGGCGTTCCAAGTGATGCTGAGGGAGAAGCAATTAGTATTGGATTAACTCAGGCAGTTGAGTCAAGCCAGAAAAAGACACTGTCCAAAAACTCTCAGGAAAGGTGTTCAGTCTTCTATATAAAACGCTGGGCCGCCCCCAGCTTGCTCTAGGGTTACCCCAAAGACCTGTAGTCCGTTCAGGAAAATACACACATCTCTTGCACCAGCCTACCTAGAGAGAGTGGCTCGCCAGGGGCCCACAGCTTCTCTGGGTGGACCACGGCCAATGCTTGGTCAGACAGACATCAAGCCAGACAATCAGACAGAAGGGGACTGGATTCCTGATTCTCCTAGTCATGCAGGAGCCCTGGGTCATTGGGGGACCTTCCCTGCTCTTCTCTGCCTGCCCCAAACCCATGGGGTGCCCTTGCCCCTGAGTTCCCAAATGCTACCGCCAGCTCAAATGAAAACCAATCCAGGGGACTCACCTGTGGCTTACAGATGTCCGCTCATGGCTTTGCTTACCAAGACCATCTGGAGGGAAAGATTGGGAGTCTGGGGTTAGCGGATGCAAACCAGTAGATATAGGATGGATCAACAACAAGGCCCTACTGTAGAGCACAGGGAACTCTTCAACATCCTGGGATAAACCATCATGGAAAAGAATACGAAAAAGAATGTATGTATATGTGTAACTGAATCCCTTTGCTGTACAGTAGAAATTAACACACGATTGCAAATCAACTCTACGTCAATAACATTAAAAAAAAATTTTGTTCCTAACCTTCCATCCAAACTCCCCCGTCGTAGTTTCTGCATCTTTCAAGTCTCCGCCCACAGGGTGGCTACCCTCTAGCACCTTTGACAGACAGTATCCATTAACAACCAGCACATGTGTGTGTGCGCATGGGCATGCAGACACACACACACGCCCACACACACCCCCACACACACACCCAGAGCTTCCTGACACAGCACCGATGCTTCCTGCAGGTGGCGCCGTCTGCTGTTACAATCCACTGGGTTTTTAACAATTCCCATCGCATCCACCCAAATCCATCTCAGACCCTTCTCACCGGTCGTGACCTGCAGTCTGAAAAACAGTGCACCAAAGCCAGGATGAAGGTGTGTCGATTCATCCACAATTTCTCTCTAAAGTTCAAGTTCCCCTGTAGGGACCGTCTGGCCTGGATTTTCAGGTTGCTTTGTACACTCAGTAGCAAGGAAAGGTTTTAGACAAACGTACACACGTCGGGAAAAAAAGGAAGCCCTGATGGCTAAGAGTGGACCAATCATTGCCCGGAGGCCTGCGGGTTCAGCCACTGTACCTAGGAAGAGGTTTTAGCAGCTCCTGAAATTTGATCTCGGCACCAGCCATGTATCTGATTCCAAAACAATTCACTCCAGGAAGATCACAGGCACTGAAAGTTGTGTTCCTGCAGGACTTGGAAGAGGAAAACCCATGGCAGGAGTAAATAGAAATAAAAGGCAACAAGGACAATTCTGCGAGTGGAAGGAGAACGGACAGGAGCCTCCGTGTGAGAGCAGCTTTCAGATAAAGCCACGAGTGCGGGGAACGGGGGCTGAGAGCAAAAGTCAAGTAACCCACGGGCTTCCCTGGTGGCGCAGTGGTCGAGAGTCCGCCTGCCGATGCAGGGAACGCGGGTTCGTGCCCCGGTCCGGGGGGATCCCACATGCCGCGGAGCGGCTGGGCCCGTGAGCCATGGCCGCTGAGCCTGCGCTCCGCAATGGGAGAGGCCACAACAGTGAGAGGCCCGGGTACCGCAAAAAAAAAAAAAAAAAAAGTTAAGTAACCCAGACGAGGGTGCGAAGGGCAGGCTGGCTCTGAGGGTGCACAGAGCCTGGACACGGTATGAGTTTTACGGTGCTGGGCGAGGGCATGCTTCTCGACAGAGTGACTGTTCTCTCGCCATCCACAGGACTAGCTTCTATGTCAAGGCTCCTCCGGGAATCCGATTAAGTTAAACACACACACACACAAGACGTTAACAGATGGCGACCAACCAGAAGGCACCAAAGCTCAGGAGAGCCATGTGGAAAACGCTCCCTGAACTGAGTTCATTTTCTCACGGTCAACATCCAAGTCCATTTGGCGAGCAAAGAATGGTGACATGTGTCCTCAGACACCTCCTATGCCTTCACACCAGGGCGGCTCTGGCTCTGGGCGTCGGAGAGGTTCTGCCGACAAAGTTAAGTTTAACGAAGAATGTCAGAGATAGGCTCCCCTCCCTAGCGGACCCCCAAGAAACAGGAACTCTGCGTGTGCGAGTGAGGTGGGAGTACCGGAAGCGGGAACAGGCAGCCCGTTGCCCTTCTTGCTTTGGCCCGGGGACAGCTTGAGGCTGGGAAGGCAGATGCCTTCAGAATTAGAAGCTGCAGCCCTGCAAAAAGATGCACAGTATTGCTGCTCATCAGATACTTCCTGGGGGATACCAACTGTTTGCTGTGTGTGTGCAGGTACTAGGCATCCCCCCCCCCACCCCGCCAGGTGACCTTGAGAAGCCCCCTGACTGCAAATCCTGCTGGGCTGGGTCACCTCACCTGCAAGGACATTCCTTCAGCCCCTACTCCTTTCACAGACCGCAGACCCGTCCTGGCTGCCCGGAGCCGGGGATGTGGCCTCCTTCTTTGGCCCCAGCGCGGGTGGGTACCCTCCGTTCTTCCTATGCCGCACCGCGGGGAGAGCACAGTCCCCGGGGTGGGCTGCAGGAAGGGGTCCAGGGCCACTCTGGAATCCACTCCTGATTCTTTCCTGCCCTGTGTCCCCGCCGGACCAGACCATCCCCTCACGATCACCGTGCACGTCCTGCACGCATCCTCACTCGGCTGCCGTCAGAGGGGATGCTGTTTCCGGTGGGTTCAGGCCCTGTGTCCAGGCTCTGAAGGTCACCTGGAGTGAGTACAGGAAAAGAGCCCCTGGCCGCCCCCCGCCCCCGAGGCACCCGGGACTCAGGGATGGGGGGCTCCCCTGCAGATGCGTTCCTCCCGTTCACAGCCCCTCACCCTGCACACATGAGGCCTTCTGACCACCCAGCCCCTGGCGTTGGGGGCCTCACGTGGTGGAGACTGAAATCGGAGCTCCTGGGTCCTGAACGCCCTATCCTCTGGGACACCGGTGGCTCTGTTTTTCGCATATCCCGAAGTTCTAGTCTAGGCCCTGGTACCCCTGTCCTGCACCGCGTCCCTGAAGTGCTGGGCTGGGGGGATTCTACCTCCTTCCGGCTGTCCCTGCCGGAAGGGCCAGGGGGCATCAGCCCTAAGCGCAGCCCAGCCCGCAGGAAAGGGGTGTGTGTGTGTGTGTGTGTGTGTGTGTGTGTGTGTGTGTGTGTGAGTGTGTAGGCGGTGGGGGACAAGGTCTGGTTTGTCATCCACAAGGCCCAGCCCAGGAGGGTGGGAGACGCACGTATGGGAAGGTGGCGCGGGCGTGCGAGGCTTCTCGTCCGTCAGGGCACAAGCCCGCCTCCCCATTCCGGGAGGTCCAGCCCCGGGCTCTTCATCCATTTCCTCCAGAACGGGGCGCCCCCTTACGTAAGGGCACTCCGGTCTGAACCTGCCCCCTGCCTCTGCCCCATCGCGTCTGCACCCCGTCCTGCCCGGGTCAGCAGTGAGTTGGATACAACCCGCAGCCCCTCCCGAGTCCAGCCAGCCAGCAGCGCTCCGGGAGAGAGGGGGCAGGAAGGGGCTGCCCGACTCCGCCGTTGCCTCTTGCCCGCCTTCCCCGGTCCTCCGTAATTACAGCTCAGCGCCCCGGCCGCGGGCTGAGGGGCGGGCGCCCGGGAAACGGGGAGCGAGGGGGGCGCGCGGACGGGGAGCGGGCGGACCGCCGAGGCTGAGACGGAGCGAGAGGGCCGGGGCGCCGGGGCGGGAGGGGCGCGCGCGGGCCGCGGGTGGGGACGCGGCTCCCCCCCCCCCGCCGCGCCGCAGCCCCTCCCCGCGCGCGGCCCCGCGCCTCCCCGCCGCGCCCCCGCCGCCCGGCAGCCCCGCGCCCCACGCCGCCCGCGGACGGCCGCGCGCCGCGCCCCGCGGGGCCGGGCTTCCACCTGTCCCCGCGCGCCCGCCTTCTCGCCGCCGCCCAAGTTTGCGGGGACCTGCCGGGCGCGCCGCCTCGCCGCCTCCGTCCGCGTCCGCGTCCTCGCCCATGGCCGCCGCGCCCCCCGCGCCGCCCGCCCAGCCCCGCGGCCGCCGGGCCCGGTGAGCGCAGGAGCGCGGGCCCCGGAGCGGCGCCGGGCGGTCGGACCCCGCGCGCAGCCGCCCCGAGCAGCCGCGGCCGAGCGGCGGGCGCCCGTCCCCGGCACGGAGCACTGCGGATGAGGCGCGGGGCCGGCGCGGGGCTCCGGGCGCGCTCGGGGGTCGTGAGCGCCGCGCCCCGCGCCCCGCGCGCCCCGCCGGGGCCATGCAGTCGCTCATCTCGCCGGTGACCAAGGCGATCCTGGTGGCCCTCTTCATCTTCGCCATCCTGCTCATCCTGTACGTGATCCTCTGGTACATCTGCCGCGATGTGGACTGCGACCACGGCATCTGAGCGCCGCGGCCCCCGGGGCCCGCCGCGCTGAGGGCGCCCCCGCGGCGCCGGGCATGGGGGCGGGGCGGCCCGCCGGCGCCCCCCGCCCCGGGCCCCGCCGCGCGCCCGCCGCAGCCACCTGGCCTTGACCTTCAGGGACGGAGCGGGCAGAGCGGGTGAGTGCACTCCGGCGGCCGCCCTGCGGGGCGAGGCGGGGGCGAGCCGCAACTTCGCGGCGGGCGCGGGGTGCCGGCGCGGGACCGGCCCCGGGTGGGCGCCGCGCCCCGGCCTCGCCACCCGGGGGGAGGCGGCGGCGGGAGGGCGTGCGGAGGGCCGGGCGCCCCCCGATCCAGCCCGGCGCCTTGGGTCCGAGGAGCCGGGCGCTCCCGCCTTGGGTCGCCACCTGCGCAGCGGCCCGGGGCGGAGCGGGACCGAGCTGCCGGGCGCCCGGTTGCTGCCGCGCGCTGCCGGGTCCCCAGCCGTCGGCCCGCGGGCGCGGGGCCCCCGCGCGGAGGACCCCGGGCAGCCCCGCCGGGCCGTGCGGAGAGAGCGCGGCGCGGGGGGGCCGAGCGCCATCCACCGCAAAGGGATACCTCCCGCCAGCAGTGGAAAACGGGTCGAAAGCCCGGGGCGCCCTCCTCACGCCCCAGGCACCCCCGAGGGGCGCAGACCCGCGGGGATGGGAATTCCTCCCCGGTGCCCTAGCCCCCTACCCCAGAGGAGAGGGAAAGTGGGAAAGCTTTGCCCTCCGCCAGGTGTGCCGAGCAAGTTTGCGACTTAAATAAATATCTTGTTATCCAGAAAAAAATACCTCTCTCTGAACGTCTCTGTGCAGAAGGAACGCGTGAGGAAAAACACCCATCTTAGACAGGCTGCCAGTTTATGCACCTGCAGATGGCTAGGCCGTCTTCCTGGGGTAATCAGGGCAGAGGGGGATGTCTGGGTCCCGGCGGTCATGAGGGAGCCGCCCCAGCTCTCAGCAGCCCAGCTTTGTGCAATTCATGTTAGTGCATTCCTCTCCCACTAACCGTTTCCAGCCCCTGGAGGGTTAAGGAAACTGAAAGCGCAGGCACTCCTCGTCCCCCGGAATCTTTGGAAAACCCAAGGGGAGCGAGCCTGTCTGATGTGGGGCGATCAGGGTTTGTGCGCGTTGCGTGGGTTTTCTCCTGCGGTTAAAATTGGTGCGGAGTCGGAGAGTGGTCCTGCAGCCTCCAGCGCACGTCTCCAAGATCCAGTGTCTGAGGACCTGGAGGGCGGGGAGGGGAGACCCATTTTCAAGATGACAAACGCTGTTTGAGGGAAGAGAGATCCGAGGACACCCCCCAGACAATGCCCCGAATGCAAATGCATTCTGAAGGCGTTCTGTGGAGCTGGCTGGGGAAACGCTCTCCTGTCACATGCATCTCTGGAGGGCCTGCCCCAGCTCCGGAGACCGGTCCGCTTCCCCTGTCCACCGCCCCCACCGCCCCCAACCCCCATCTCTAGAGCTAGAGCCTAAGATTTGCTCAGCTGGGTTCGAAACAGACTAGGCAAATACTTCTGATAAATTTCTGAAGCGCCGCGCCTTAGGTATCAGGTGAATTAGCTGCGCGAAAGGAGGTTAAAAGATTCGTGATCACATCCCCAAATATGATGCCTTGAAAACTGTCCCCCCTCCACCAGAGAAAGTACCTCACAAGTCTGCATCCCACGCACCGCACGTGAATTAGGAGCCAGAATTACAACAAACACACACACTGCGGGAGAGTGGATTAGGAAAGGGGAAGCCACCCATAGGAGGTGCCTGAGTCTCCGGTGAGCCTGGGGGAGGACATTGTGATTGGGGGCTAGTGGGGCCCATCTGGCAGGGGTAGGAAAACACCTTTACAAGGAAAAGAGCCCAGCATTACATAACTGAGACCATCCAGGGTGTCTTCCTGTGGCAGGAGGGTCGGTCCCCCACGGCTGATGGTGCTGGCCACACACACACACACACACACACACACACACACACACACACGCGCGCGCGCGCACACACACACACACACACACACACACACACACACACACGGGAGCGGGACCCCATTCCCATCCGGTGACGTGTCAGGTCGGTCCATGCTGGGCCTCCCTTGGGTTATGTTCCCCACACGCCATTTCAATCCCGACAGATCAGCATTGATTCCACTTCCCAGAGAATATGCCTTCCCATCAATTAGAAACCAGCCATCTGCATATTATTTCTGTGACCCATGAAATGCGTCTCCTTCGTAATCATTGCCGTCTCTGCGGAGAGGGTCATCGCAAATTCAGGACAAAAACACAGGGTCCCCGGATTCAAATGGCCAGGCGTGTGTGAAGTCGGCTGCTCTTAATGAATCCGTGAGTTAATGCTCTTGCTGTGACACGGTAATGCCCACAGTGTAGACACTCGCCCCCTCCCACCCCGACATAGACCAGGGCAGAACCACGACCCTTTTAGACATAATGAAATCACGGTCCCTCACGTTCACAGTAGCCTCTGTGATCTACAGGAGACCTTCCCAAATGGCCTTCTGGATAAACACCAGTATTCCCATTTCAGGTACAAACCGAGGTAGTTTCTCGCCCAAGGTCATGGAGCCAGAAGTGCCGAGGCGTCACTGGTGAAGGACAGAGTCATGCTCGGGGAGCTTCCGGCCGGAGAGGGGCCGCTCGGGAGACCTTCCTCTGCTTCCGTGAAAGGAGCGCCCTGTTCCATGACTTATGTCCATCACTGCATGTTTCCACCCATCACCTCTCCAAGGGAGCCCCGAGATCCTGGGGACCCTGTGGGTGTTTACCGTCTAAAAGGAGACCGCTCCTCTGCCTGAAGACAGCAACCTCTACCAAGAATCATTCTCTGGGGCCCAGAAAGATCACTCCTGAATCCGGGGGGGGGGGCGTGGTGAGGCTGATCTCCAAAGGCTGGAAAGAGTGTGACAAGGTAGAAATATCTGTCCTGTCACCTTCTGAATTTTCTACGGACAAGCAACAAACCCAGAGTGCCTGCCGAAAGGAAACAACAAAATGGGGCTTCCTATAAATAACAATTACATCTTATACTTACGGAGTGTGTTACAAAGTACCAGCCAGAGTTAAAGGGACACTATTTACATCGCATTTTATCCTTCTGACAGCAACGTGAGTCTAATGATGATTCCAGTTATACAGAACAGAAAAAAAGAGGTTAAAAGAAAAAGATTATGTAATTTTCCTAAGATCACAAGGAAAACAAACCAGTCACCAAGAGTTTCCAAGCTCTTACCGCGGACCTGCACGCACGCTCACGTGTGTCTGTAAATAAAAGCTCACCTCCGTGGCTGTCCCATTCCAAACATTTTTAATGGTGCTTCTCTCTTCACCTCTCCCTTAGGGCTTAGGAATCGTATTCTTCTTCTAAGTTGTTTTTGATAGATTACAAAATAACTGCTTAATATATATTTACAGGCATTGAGCACATAGGTTTCCATTTTAAAAAAGCTTATGACTTATTTCTTTATAAATATTGATAATCAGACATACAGATTTGAAAAAGTGAATTCAAGAGTGTGCCTAGTATATAAAATAGATAACCAGCAAGGACGTGCTGTATAGCCCAGAGAACTATACGCAATATTTTGTCATAACCTATATGGGAAAATAATCTGGAAAAGAATATATATATAGACACACACACACACACACACACACACACACACACATATAACTGAATCACTGTGCTGTACACCGGAAACTAACACTGCATTGTAAATCAACGATAGTTCAATTAAAATTTTAAAAAGAGTGTGTCTCTATTTTTACATTTTGGAAGCTGTCAGTTAACGTTCCTAGGGCTGCACCGCGTGGCTTGTGGGATCTTAGTTCCCCGACCAGGGATTGAACACTTGAACCCAGGCCTTCGGCAGTGAAAGCGCTGAGTCCTAACCACCAGACCGCCAGGGAAGTCCCGGACAGCACTTTTTTAATAACAGTGTCCTAATATGTTTTGAGAACACTTTTGTGTCCTACAAGGATTGCGCTTTGCATCGTATATTGTGTAAAGATGCCCTCAAAGCTCCCTCCTGTGCCCCCCGCCCCTTTCTTCCCCAAACTGAAGGTTTCTCCAAAGAGGCAAAGAGTGGCTGCTGGAAACCTCGGCTTCTTTCAAAGAATAGTTCGTTGATGGAAGTGAGCCCCTTGGGTCTGCACAGAAGCATCAGGGGAAACGGGGAAACAGAGCATCGAGGACCCAGCACGAGGGAAAAGTGATGACACTTGGAAGGACGCTGTTTGTGAATCACATAAGAAAGAACTTTGTAGCAGTGAAACTTTTTGTGGGCTGCCCCAGGAGTGGCCGGGGCTGTTTGCTTGCTGGGCAGTTGACTTTTGCTCAGGATGTGTGAGCTGGCGGGCGGGGTTGGAGAAGTATAGTCCTGGGGTTTCATACTGTGTGAGTGGATGTACCTATCCCCCAGCTCCCGCATCCCTGAAAAGCAAGATTCTCTGGCAGAAGCAAACGTGTTACAATTCAAGACAAGTGACTTTGGGGGAAAAGAATTGGGTACGGAATCTGATTGTTGCTTCTGAAGCTATTTTCAGCTTCAGAAAGAAAAAAAAAAAAAAAAAGGAGGCAGAGAATGTTTGTCAAGCCATCACAATGCCTCATACAATAGCCTGTGTTCCTACTTTGTTCAAGCTCCACTCCACAGATGTTCATCAAAGTGGTCTGCATTGCAGATGTTTCTAGAACACGTGGGCACGCAGGTCACAGAGATCGAAGGTGTTGGCAGGTAAGGAAGACCGAGCGTCTCACCTCTTCCTTTCAAGATGCGGTATTCTCCGCGTGTCAGGCTAAATCACAGTTGCAGAGTGAAATGGGAAAGAAGTGGATTTGAAGCTTGAGGGGGGTGGGATGGAGCCCTGACTTGGAGCCGGGGCTGCTGGGCCTGTGGCTGGCGGGGATGCAGGAGGCTGCATCTGAAACCCGTACGCCGGGCTGGGATGCTGGGCTGTGCATACAGGAATAAGGCAGCTCAGGCAAAGAAGAAAACAGTCCCCGTGGAACGTCCTAAACCCCTTCTGTGCCTCTGAGTGGCTCCATCTCTAACAGACCATGTTTCCATAAGTCACTCCCCACCCTCCGACACAGATGGAGTCTATGCGACATGTAAATAAAAAGGAAACACAAACGGAATATAAAGCATGACCTTCCGGCCACGTGCGGTCCACGCCGAGCTCCCAGTTTCTTCCAGGGAGGGGCGTCTGTCCTCCACGGGGCGTCCGGCACGCGCATCCCCACCGTGACGTGACAGACGTGGACCTGCCACCGTCTTTCAAGTAGCATTCCCCCCCAGTTGGATTTCTGGGGCCTGGGAGCAGGGACCATGCATTTATTAAGCACCTCCTGTGGGTTTAAGATTGTTTCACGTGACCCTTACAAAACCCTGGGATGAGCTGTTGGGTTTTCCTCTGCGTGGATGAAAACTGGGTCCAGCTACGTAGTCAACAGGGATCTGAAGGGCAGGCTGCCGGGATCAGCAGTGGCTGATGTGAGCCCGCTTTTGCTCTCACTCTCCATTGGGCCAGACCAAGCCTTCCGTTCACCTGCATTCGCCTCGCTGTGGTTCCCTAGACGTCTAAGCACAGCAGGCAGTGCTGGTGTCTGTGTGCATCCGGTGGTTGAAGCTGTAGGTCGACCAGTCGCCCGGGGTGATCATGGGAGGATCACCGGGGAAATGGGCTCACCACACTCGTGAAACGTCAAACGCATGCTTGCGTCTCCCAAGGCACAACAGTCCGACCACCATGCAGTGTCACATTACTCTTTATTAAAATGTTTATTGAAATATAGTTGAGTTACAATGTTGTGGTAGTTTCAGGTGTACAGCAAAGTGATTCAGTTATACATAGATATGTATAAACATATGTATTCTTTTTTACATTCTCTTCCATGATAGGTTATTACAAGATATCGAGTATAGTTCACTGTGCTATACAGTAGGTCCTTGTACTCTTTTGAATTTTTTTTTTTTTTTTTTTGCGGTACACTGGCCTCTCACTGTTGTGGCCTTTCCCGTTGCGGAACACAGGCTCCGGACGCGCAGGCTTAGTGGCCACGGCTCACGGGCCCAGCCGCTCCGCGGCATGTGGGATCTTCCCGGACCGGGGCACGAACCTGTGTCCCCTGCATCGGCAGGCAGACGCTTAACCACTGCGCCACCAGGGAAGCCCTCTTTTGAAGTTTTTAAAATGTAACAGGAATGTCCTTGACAGTCCTCAGGTATGGCTTGATCCAGGGCCTCAACTGATGTCAGCAGGACTCAGTGTCTCTCTGTCTCTCATTGCTCTTTCTTCTTTGGTACATGACTCTTCGTTGCTACGTTATCACCATGTTTGTGAAGCATGAATACAATTAGGATGAAGACTAAATTATTCCCCACCCCACCACCATTTCATCTTTTACTGTTTGGATACCAAGGGAGCAAATCTCATGGAGATGATGACAGCATAGGTGTTGGATGTTATCAACTACGCAAAATTCCAAGACAACCAAAGGCAAAAAAAGAACTGAATAAGATAGTAGAGGGGGATAGAAAGAGACATGGGAAGGAATGCATCACAAAACAGGGGCTTAAAACAGTGTGTATTGCATCAACTTCTAGAGGAAAAAATGTAAACAAGTAAACAGAGGAGCTTGCAATGAACAGTCATGAGAGAAGCAGAAGTGTCAGTTTGTTGAACCGGGGGCCCCCGGACGGTCCATTCTCCTCTTTTCTCGCTTCTTTTGAAAGCACGAGTTTCTTCCGACGCCACTGTTGCAGAGAATTATTTGAGCATCTTTTGGCATTTGTCTTTGCTTGTGTATGGTTTCATCTTCGAGAAATACTACACGCGCCCAGAAAATTACACCCTGCTGAAAGGAGCCCTGTACCACACACACACACACACACACACACACACACACACACACACACACACACACACACACACCCTGAGGCCTCCGCCAGCCCCCTCGGGCGCACGTGTGGTATCTGAGTCATATGCACCCACGTCTGTTATTAGAACGTTCCGAGTGAATTTCCCCTTCACCATTACTCACATGCTGAGACCCTTCCAGGGTCGAATTCCACAAACAATTATAGAACATACCAACAACGAATAACACCTATGCATTGTAGTGCGTATGCTGACCATAGCCATGCAGAAGTTGTACAGCTGTGCTAACGTTTTATTCGATTCCTATCTCTTTTCGTGGTCATTGTTTTTGGTGTGTCTGTGACAGAGTTCTCAAGTGTTAGGACCCTAATCCCATGTTTCTCTGAAACCCTTTGATTTTTATCTTGGATTTGCCCAGCACCGTGATTTTCAGAAACACGGAATACCACCTCATTGCAGAACTGGCTGTGATTTAACGCCTTCTCTGTTTTTATTAAGTTACTTTTAAATTTCCTGCAATTTCTGCAGGTAGGTTAGAGACGGCCCAGGATATTCATGCTCTGTGGAAACTAAAATCTCATTGTAAAAAAAAAAGGAATGAGGATCTCGAGATTTCACTCTGCCTGGGGTTCACTTTCTTGTTTGCCATCTTTTGCTCCCTTTTTCCCCTTGAAGTGTTTCTAGGGTGCAGAGCTGTTTTGTTTTGTTTTGTTTTTTTTACCAAAGGAATTCTACTTAGGAAATAATTATTCTTCTCCTGGAATAAAAAACTCTCCTCGGTCTCTTCTTCAGCACTCAGGGCTTTATTTAGTCCACTGAGCTATAAAGAGAGGCTGCTTCCTGCCAGAGCTGGGTGACCTGTTTCGGGGCCTATATTTCCCCGTCCTCCTTGGCATCCCAGCCCTTTTCCAGCCCACCTCCTCCTTGGGTGAATCAGGCAAAACCAGGGGAGGCCCAGCCTCGGCCTGGAAATCAGGATGTCACCTTCCGTCACAAGCAAAAGTCCCAGAATGATGACGTCCTGTTTGTCCCACTGAATCATTCCTAGAGTAAGTTTTTTTTATTTTGATTGAAGTATAGTTGCTTTACAATGTTGTGTTAGTTTCTGCTGTACAGCAAAGTGAATCAGCTGTACGTATACCTATATCCCCTCTTTTTTGGATTTCCTTCCCATGTAGGTCACCACAGAGCCGTGAGTAGAGTTCCCTGTGCTCTACAGTAGGTTCTCATTAGTTATCTATTTTATACATAGTATCAATAGTGTATATATGTCCATCCCAATCTCCCAGTTCGTCCCACCACCACCCCCGCCCCCCCCTTGGTAACCGTAAGTTTGTTCTCTACATCTGTGACTCTGTTTCTGCTTTGCCAATAAGTTCATCTGTATCATGTTTCTAGATTCCACATAGAAGCGATATTATCCAATATTTGTCTTTCTCTTTCTGACTGACTTCACTCTGTATAACAGTCCTTAGGTCCATCCACGTCTCCGCAAATGACACTATTTCGTTCCTTTTTATGGCTGAGTAATATTCCGTTGTATATATGCACCACATCTTCTTTATCCATTCCTCCGTTGATAGACATTAAGTTGCTTCCATGTCCTGACTATTGTAAATAGTGCTGCAATGAACATCGGGGTGCATGCATCCTTTCGAATTATGGTTTTCTCTGGATATATGCCTAGGAGTGGGATGGCTGGGTCGTATGGTAGTTCTATTTTTAGTTTTTTAAGGATCCTCCATACTGTTCTCCACCAATTTACATTCCCACCAGCCGTGCAGGAGGGTTCCCTTTCCTTCACACCCTTTCCTGCACTTATCGCTTGTAGATTTTTTGATGATGGCCATTCTGAACCTAGGGTATATTTTTTGACTAGTGGTTTACTGCACTCAAGGAGTTAAGACGGGACGCCCATCTTCCACGAAGGGAGAATATGAATCATTTCCACCCGGCGGCCCCCTGTGCTAGCAGATATAGAGAGGTATTCATTCAAAATGGAAAACAAACACCAAAGGGAAACGGGGGGGGGGACATAAATTAGGAGTTTGGGATTGACATGTACACACTACTGTATATAAGATAGATAACCAACAAGGACCTACCGTAGAGCACAGGGAACTCAATATTCTGTAATAACCCAAATGGGAAAAGAATTTGAAAAAGAACAGATACACGTCTATGTACAACTGAATCACTTTGCTGTGCACCTGAAACTAATACAACATTGTTGATCAATTATACCCCACTATAAAATAACAATCTTTAAAAAGTGGAAAATAAAGCAAAACAAAAATCACATGTAGGCAAAGGTGTGATTGTACACGTTCCCATACAGTGTTTGTTGGATCATTTTTCAAACATTCACTGAGCAGTAGAGGTTTATTTACGTGTTACTTTGGGATGTTAGGTATTTGTGGAATTAAAAAGAATCAGGCACTCCTGTACTTTAGTTTTAAAATCTGTGATGTTCTTTAAATTCATAATAAGTTGATGCAGTTTGATACTTAGGAACATATAAAAAGGTGATGTGAACTTTTCTGCTTTTGTTTGTATTCAAAGTTTTGGTGTTATAAAACCAGACGGATTGAAGACTTACATAAGCATTTGAACACTCAAATAAGTGTGATGATTTTCTCTTACTTTTTGAATATCTTCATTCCTCTTAAATTCACGAAAATTCCATGTATCTGAATAAGCATATAAAAATATTTTGGTCTTCCCCCCCTTTTTACACAGATTACTCTTTTTCTCCCAAGTAAATAACACTTTTTGTTTTACATTATCAAGGACATTTACTGAACTACGAAAATATATAACAAAATGTATAACAGATTTTAACAAATTAAAATCTGATGTGAATATTAAAAAAAGAAAAAGAAAAAGGAAATAACTGCAAAAATGCCTTGAGTCATTGTATCGAAAGGATAAAAATACATTTAGGAGGAAACGGCAGGCCTGGGATTGGGGAAGGAGGGCTGCACGTGCTGGTGTCTGGGGCAGTGGAACGTCATCTCACCCCTGTGGTCTGGGGGTTCAGGGCTGGATCAGCACGGCCACAGGGGGACACCCTTTCCCGTACACGTCACCGCCCCCATTTGAAAGGCTGCTCCAATTCTGAGCCAGTGCGGTTGAGGCCAAGCCGTCCCAGAGATGGTGCAGCTCCAAACCCCTCACTCAGCTGTCAGAAGGAGGCATGAAGCAACACTTAGTCCTTCCCCTTGCCCACCGGGACGCTGTGTTTCAGAGGGTCCTGGTGATGCCAGGCCCCGGGCCGGGTCCTGATGTTACATCCTCTGCTGAGCGCATGCTCAGTCTGGGGTTGAAAGCCAGCCCACGGCCCTGGCTTCTGCTGCTTGTGGTGCTTCTTCCTGCTCCCCCGGAAGTGGTACCGGGGGCGGAGAGACCGTGCAGGTGACCATGGTTACCCCTCGGATCACAGCATCCGCAAGCCGGGGAGGACCTTGCCGTGGTGGGAAGCCAGGCTCCGAGGCTGGTCAGGAAGGACATCGTTTGCGACCCTCAAATTACCCCGCAGGGGACCTGCCAGGCTCAGCTCTCTTGGGAATGTCAGTGTCCTGGGAAGACACAGAAATAGGTGGCGACCCACCCCGTCTTAAGGATGAGACGTACGAATAACAGGGATGTAATCGGGGGACATCTGGTTTGGACTGATGGGTCAGCCTCCTTGCAAAAGCCAAATTAATTAGTGCCGGGTATGGGGGCTGGGGTGTGTGTGGTCGTCCTTGCACACTCACGATGGTCTCTAAGCAGCTACTGTAACCTAGGAGGTGGTACCTGGAGTTTGCTGCTGAAATTCGAGTGGCTCCAAGGAGGAGAAGCCTCTTTCAGTAGATATTTACTGGGAAAGTCTGAGAGATGCTCCCACCCCAGCCCCCAGCCCCCGGCTCACAAGGACCAGCCATCCACTTCCGAGTTGCCCCACCTGCAACACGGAGGGGCCCCCAGGTGCTGGGTCTGCCTCGATTCCAGAAGATCCGAACTGCCAAAGACTTTGGCCACTTTCTGGCAAAGGTGGAGGGGCCAGGAGTGGCGGCACGTGGCCGCCTGGCCCACTGTGCTCAGAGAACATGGGGCTCCTGGGGTCCTCTGAGGGGCATGACCGCCGGCATACAGCCCTACCTAGCATGCCACTGATGGGTCTGGGGCCCCGTTCCTGCATTTTCCCCTGGAAACCCCATTTTTCCAGCGTCTAAAACAGCTCTGTCGAATGGCAGTACAGTGCTAGCCTCATAAATAATTAAAACGTTTTCTGGTAGCCACCAAGGTGCCAACTCCCACTTATAAGATAAATCAGTACCAGGGGTGTAACGTACGGCATGAGAAGGATAATTAACTCTGCTGTGTGTCACATATGCAGGTGGTTAAGGGACGAAATACTAACAGTTCTCATCATAAAAAAGGTTTTTTCTATTTCTTTAATTTTGTATCTAGATGAGATGACAAATGTTCACTAAACTTATTGCGGTCATTATTTCATGGTGTATGTAGGTCAAATCACCACGCTGTACACCTTCAACTTATACAGCATTGTATGTCCATTATATCTCAATAAAACCGGAAGGAAAAAGTTGTTGTGGTAGTCACATGAGAAAAGAAAGTAAGAATGGTCAAGATGAAATCAATTGAGGGCTTCCCTGGTGGCGCAGTGGTTAAGAGTCCGCCTGCCGATGCAGGGGACACGGGTTCCAGCCCTGGTCCGGGAAGATCCCACACGTCGCGGGGCAACTAAGCCCGTGCGCCACAACTACTGAGCCTGCGCTCTAGAGCCCGCGAGCCACAGCTACTGAGCCTGTGAGCCACAACTACTGAAGCCCACGAGCCTAGAGCCCGTGCTCTGCGACAAGAGAAGTCACCACAATGAGAAGCCCATGCACCACAACCAAGAGTAGCCCCCACTCGCCGCAACTAGAGAAAGCCCGCACACAGCAACAGAAACCCAATGCAGCCAGAAAAAAATGACTAAAATAAATAAATTTATAAAAAAAGAAATCAATTGAATTGATATATTTTATTTAATCAGTATATCAAAAAAGTATTATTTCAACAATATATATGTATATGTGGGTGTGTGCATATACATAAATGAACATGTAAATTTATATATTAATAGAGATACGTGTGTTTCTATTTTTTAGTGTACAGAATTTATAGAAATGTATGAAAACATATATACATATACTTTATACATTTTATAGGTATATACATACATATATAATTTACTAAAATTATATTTTAAAACTCTATAGGTATATACACGCGTTTAGAATTGTCTGTCTAACCGTCAGGGAGATAGCTGACATGCTGTGTTTATACTAAGCCTTTGGACCCCGTGGGTATCGTACACCTACAGCACGTGTCAGTGGAGACAAGCTTTATCTAAGAGCTTGGTGGCTCCGGGGTCGGATGCCCTAGTGTCTTCCAGCTCACCCCCCCTTTTCTGGGTGAGATTCCTGGAACTCCCTCAGCCCTGAAGGAATCCCCCTCTGTCTCTTCTGCTCATCAGCATTGCCAACCATCCAGTTTCCCAAATGTAGGGTTACTTGGCCAGAACTATTCCTGGTCGGGGGACACATCCAAACCACCACACATGGCTGCTGCTTCTGATGGATGCCTGCCTTTCTGGGTGCCCTGACAGCAGCGGGGCCCCAGAATTCCCCGCCATGCTTCACCGAGCGTCCCTTCAGCCTTCAGAGACACCGCTGATGGCCAGATCTTGTGTTCCGTTTGGTCCAGCCATACAAAGGATAGAAATAATCCATGAACGGAACATGATATTCATGTAGGCACGTGAGTCAAGACTCTCCTGCTAAACCCCACATTTTATTTGGGTTTCACTACTTCTTCCCTCAAGTCCCGTTTCTGTCCCAGGATCCCACCTACGACACCATTATCACTTTCACCCTCATGCCTCCTTGGGCTCCTCTGGGCTGTGACAGTGTCTCAAACTTTGTTTTTGCCTTTCTCTGTCTGACTTACTTCACTCAGTATGATCATCTCAAAGTCCATCTATGTTGCTGCAAATGGCATTTTTCGTTCTTTTTTATGGCTGAGTAGTATTCCATTGTATATATGGACCACATCTTCTTCATGCATTCCTCTGTCGATGGACACTTAGGTTGCTTCCATGTCTTGGCTATTGTGAATAGTGCTGCTATGAACATTGGGGTGCATGTATTTTTTCTTTTTTTGTGGTACGTGGGTCTCTCACTGTTGCGGCCTCTCCCGCTGCGGAGCACAGGGTCCGGACGCGCAGGCTCAGCAGCCATGGCTCACGGGCCCAGCCGCTCCGCGGCATGTGGGATCCTCCCGGACCGGGGCACGAACCCGTGTCCCCTGCATCGGCAGGCGGACTCTCAACCACTGCGCCACCAGGGAAGCCCTGCGTGCATCTTTTCGAATTATAGTTTTGTCTGGATATAGGTCCAGGGGTGGGACTGCTGGATCGTATGGTAATTCTATTTTAAAACTTTCTTTGTTTTTGATGACCTTAGCTTTGATGAGCACTTGTTAGATTTCTTTTTTTAGGTTGCCCCTCTATTAGGATTTGCCTGATTTTTTTTTTTTTCATTATTAGACTGGGATGATTGGTCTTTGAGAGAAAACCCACAGGAGTGAAGTGCTCTTTTCATCATCTTTTATCAAAGGGTCATATTATCAACGTGACTTGTCACTGTGCGTTTTGGGCCTTCTTGGTCAGCTGGCTGAGGTAGTCAGATGTCTCCAACGCAAAGCTACTTTTGTGCCCTCATTCCACACCCTTTTGGAAGGAAGACCCTGTGAACAGCCCACACTTAAGGAGGAAACCATATTCCACCGTTTTAGGGGCACAGCATCTATTTGGAATTTTTCTGCGTGGGATGTTTAGTTTTCCTCCCTCATTTATTTATTTCTTCACTCATGGATGTCTCCCAGTTTGGACACATGGAGATTCATTTCTTCTTTCGGGTTACAATCCAATAGTATTTTATTTCCTGCCTCAAATTCCTTGGCCATTGGGACCTCTTCCACTTTATCTTCTGTGTCCTACTGACATGCCCCAATTATTGTGTATTTTTGAACATTTCCTTACTTTCTGGAACTAGAAGACACTCCAGCCACGTCCTGTGTCTCCTAAGCCCGGGTCCTAGAATTAGCCATTTCTCCAGGGAGCCCTGTTTCCTCTTATCTGAGCATGATATTAGGAACGAAGACCTGGGTGCTGGGGGGAAAAGCTTCTCAGCAGCGTGGAAGGGGGTTCGCTCCTGTGGGCTCACCACTGATGTTCTCCCCCTTACACTTCTGTTGTCTTTCCTTCTCTTTCCAACCCTTTAGGGGCCCTGAAGGGACGGAGAAGCTCCGGTTGCCCGTGGAGCCTACCGTTCACCTGTCCTCCAGGTACAAGCCAAGAGGTTGTGAGAACACAGCCCCGCGTGGACCGCCGGCCGGCCAGGACTCCAATGTGGACGTAGGGTCGGATGCCTGGAGGTCCCTGCTCGGCCCTCGTCTGGAGTCTGTCAACCAGCATGTGTTCCAGCTGTGCTGTGGGGTGAAGGGTGGTGTGACCACCTGTGAGGATTGAGGCCATCCCCCATCACTCACCTTGCCACGCCATCACCAGGCGGTCAGGACTCATGGGCAACTCTCACCTCCGGGGCTATGCTGGCATCTGTAACCTCCATACCCCTTTGTGGTCCCATCCTAGCCATTCCTGCCCGCCCGCCCCCCGGCCCACTCCGTGTTGTGAAGTTTTCCTCCGCCTTCCCCTTGTGCATAGTCATAACTCACAGGGGTTCCTGTGTCAGTGGGGCAGCCCAGTGGAAGTGTTTACTGTTATTCCTGACTAGGCAAGTCCAGAGAACAATCGGGTTCAGATGATGCCGTCGTGAAGGTAGGTCCAGCTGGTGCCTGACCCTCTTCAGTCTCAGACGCAAGCCCATGCCCTACGGCGTACGCAAGCCCGCCCAGAGCTTCCGGGCTTGCTCTTGTGTACACAGCAGGCAGACGCGCGAGGGGACACAGGCAAGACACGCCCCACCATCCTTGTTGCCAACGTACCCCGAGTCTTTCTATCCGTCTGTTGCGGTGAGCAGAGCCCATGGTCCGGAAGGAGAGGGGCATCCTTATAAAATACCGACAAGAGACTCTGCACATGAAATAGGAGCGTCCTGGAACATTCTAGAAACAAGCCTAGCGTTACTTCTCTTGCAACCGTAAACGATGCAGTAGGCGCTTTGGACGTCGCGTCACGGGTGAGACCTGCATCGCCCAGTGTGGCAGCCGCCGAGGACTGGTGGCAGGTTTCTCCCTCCGCTCTGTGTAAACTCTGAGGGGGGCCAGGTGAAAATTCAGGGCCCCCTCCCCCCGCGCTGTGGGGTGCGTGCACGTCTCGATGAATGTGCTCGGCAGTGTGCAACCCGGCATCGCCAGCCCCTGCCCCCCACCTGTCCTCATGCCCCCTGGTGAGCATTTTATACATCCTCCCAAACACTCCCGTCATTCCGTCCTGCAGGTGTGACGTATTGCACCTCTGTTCTCTCGTCGTAGCTTCTGTCTCCCTGTGTGGAGATGGGCAATAAAGACAAAGCTCTTCCAGACATATGGCTATTCCAGAAAATAAAATATTTTTGAAACCGCACGGCATGGCTACAGCTCTTTGTCTCGTAGTGGGAACAGAACCCGGGTGTGTGTGCAGCTAGCAGCGTGGCACTTGGAAGAGGCACAGAGAATTCACTGACCCTGTAGAGATAGCCAGGGGCGGAAAGGTGTTTATCACACGAGGTGGGCATAGCCTCGTCTCTGTGCCTCTTGCAGAATGAGACGCCTCTCAGATGCTTTTCCGTAGGTGGGAAAGGGTGTAATTTCTAGGAAAACAACCATAACAAAAAAGCAATGGCAAAACTGGATGGTGATTTCACACAAGAGCTATTATTCTGATGTCATTTTCCTAAACGAGGTCTGGTTTCCCTGTATCTCAGGAGGATTCAGGAAGGTTCAACAAGGATTCTGGTTTCCCTTGAGTTGGAGAATACTCCTCTCTGGAGCTGCTGGTCTCAGTTCTCATCACGCACCTGCCTCATCTGCCCCACAAGGAGGACACACATAAGATGCAGAGTAATCTTGTGACCCAGCCCAGAACAGGGTGGAAGGGCTAAGGAATGGAGTTGGAAAAGGCATATTTAAAAAAATATATTTTTGGCCACACTGCCCGGCATGTGGGATCTTAGTTCCCCGACCAGGGATCGAACCCGGGCCCCCTGCAGTGGAAGCACGGAATCCTAACCACTGGACCGCCAGGGAAGTCCCAAGGCATATTGAATGAGCATGATTTTAATTGGATAAAAGAAAACAAAAACCCTCTTGTGCTTATAATGCACTTATTTTCATATTAATCCAAAGAAAGAACATCTTGGCAAATCTGGGCTCAGGGATCATTTCTCTCTCTACACTCCCAACTAAAGGATGCAGTGTGTGAAGAGGTTGGGTGGGGGGCCTTTTCCCCTGGGAAAGGGGTTTCAGCATGGTGGGCTGAGGGGCCAAGGATGGCTTATGTCAGGGATCAGGGGAGGATACAAGAAGCAGCTGGCTTGGTGGTGACATAGGGGTTTTGTCAGAAACTGAACAAGCATCGGTGGGGAAGAACCCCACAGACAGACAGCCCCCTCCTCATATTTTCAGGGTGCATTTTGCTGAGACACCTGGGAGTCCTGAACAGGGGGATACCTTACAGTGTACCCCACAAATCATCACCATTTCGCTGGTGAGATCCCTCTACTTTCATGCAGCTGGGAGAAGATGGACAGCATCCCTCCGTGGAGGGGTTCAGGGGCCCTCCAGCAGAGCATCCCGGCTGAGAGCGTGGTCTAGAATCAGGCTGCCGTGGCTTAAACCTAGGAGGGAACATCTCATCCTTGGGACACCTGGGGTACCCAACTTAAGAAATGAAAATGGATATCCTATGCCGCCTACCGTTTAAGGACCATGTGACATGTTAATGTGTATGGAATATGTTTAAAAACAACGGCATAATATAAGCCCTCGACATGTGCCACTTACCATTCTTCTGCATAGTTCAAGTTCACCAAGGAACAAAGTTAGAAAAACAGTAGATGCACGTGAACATTTTTTTTTTTTTTTTTTTTTTTTGCGGTACGCGGGCCTCTCACTGCTGTGGCCCCTCCCATTGCGGAGCACAGGCTCCGGACGCGCAGGCGCGGCGGCCATGGCTCACGGGCCCAGCCGCTCCGCGGCACGAACCCGCGTCCCCTGCATCGGCAGGCGGACCCTCAGCCACTGCGCCACCAGGGAAGCTCTGCGTGAACTTTTTTTTTTTTTTTTTTTTTTGCGGTACGCGGGCCTCTCACTGCTGTGGCCTCTCCTGTTGCGGAGCACAGGCTCCGGACGCGCAGGCTCAGCGGCCATGGCTCACGGGCCCAGCCGCTCCACAGCATGTGGGATCTTCCCGGACCGGGGCACGAACCCACGTCCCCTGCATCGGCAGGCGGACTCCCAACCACGGCGCCACCGGGGAAGCCCTGCGTGAACATTTTTTTTTGTTGTTTTTTGCGGTACGTGGGCCTCTCACTGCTGTGGCCTCTCCCGTTGCGGAGCACAGGCTCCGGACGCGCAGGCTCAGCGGCCATGGCTCACGGGCCCAGCCGCTCCGCGGCATGTGGGATCTTCCCGGACCGGGGCACGAACCCGTGTCCCCTGCATCGGCAGGCGGACCCTCAACCACTGCGCCACCACGGAAGCCCCTGCGTGACCATTTTTGAACGAAGGGGGCAGGAATGTCTAAGTCGTGGTGTGTACGTTTATCCCGGAAGGCTAGAGAACAAGGTAAGAATTTACACCTTTCTTGAATCCTTATTATGTTGAAAAAAAAAAAATGATCTTGCGCTTTGCCTGAAACTCTGAATGGCGATTGAAAAGAGTTGGTTAGAGGTTGGAGTTATGTGTGCTGGGTCAGCTGTGATAAGATGGGAAGACGGTCATGAGTCAAAGAGTCAGTGAAAACTCTGGACATGAATGGAAAACGCACACTCTCATACCCAACCAAGTCCTGCACAAGTTACCAGGGGTTCGCAGAAACCCTGCCCTCACCCACAAGCAGCCCCAATGAGAAACTCTCTCTTTTGGGGACCCTCACATCCACTTGACTACCGCATACCGCGTATTCTTGTTTTTAGTAGCATTTTTTAAATTGAAGTAGAATTGATTTCCAATGCTGTGTCAGTCTCTGCTGTACGGCAAAGTGACTCAGTTATACACACAGAGACATTCTTGTTTTATATTCTTTTCCATGATGGTTTATCACAGGATATTGAGTAGAGTGCCCTGTGCTCTACAGTAGGACCTTGCTGTTTATCCATCCTATATATACGAGTCTGTATCTGCTAATTCCAAACTCCCAACCCATCCCTCTCCACCCCTCTCCCCCTAGGCAACCATAAGTCTGTTCTTTATGTCTGTGAGTCTGTTTCTGTTTCATAGATAAGTTTGTGTCATATTTTAGATTCCACATATAAGTGAGATCATATGGTATTTGTCTTTCTCTGTCTGACTTACTTCACTCAGTATGATCATCTCTAGTTGCATCCATGTTGCTGCAAATGGCATTTTTTCATTCTTTTTTGTGGCTGGCATATCCAGTATTCTTGTCATAAGTTTCAAGCCAAAGGAAAAACATCATTAAGATGATTATTGTCACATGTTTGGGGCCCATATCGATAGTTTAGAGGAAAAGGGTATAAGATCAAGAGTATTCGTACGGGGGCTTCCCTGGTGGCGCAGTGGTTGAGAGTCCGCCTGCTGTTGCAGGGGACGCGAGTTCGTGCCCCGGTCCGGGAGGATCCCACATGCCGCGAAGCAGCTGGGCCCGTGAGCCATGGCCGCTGAGCCTGCGCGTCCGGAGCCTGTGCTCCGCAACGGGAAAGGCCACAACACTGAGAGGCCCACGTACCGCAAAAAAAAAAAAAAAAAAAAAAAAAGAGTATTTGTACGTTTCGAAAAAGCTTAGTGTTGTGGGGAAACGTTAAGAGAAAACATAAGGACCAATAAGGTCGTACTGTAGACCCCAGGGAACTATATTCAATACCCTGGGATAAACCATCATGGAAAAGAATATGAAAAAGAATGTAAGTATGTATATATATATATAACTGAATCACTTTGCTGTACAGCAAAAATTAACACAATATGGTAAATCAACTATACTTCAATTAAAAAAAGAAAGAAAACATAAGAAGAGGAAGAAGTGGACAGATCCACTTTTGGGAATCGATTCGAAGAGAGGAAAGCAAGGCATGAGTCTGGCATTGACATTTCCTCTTAGCACAGTTTCTGTTGCGGCACAAAGCAAAGTAAGACTGTATCATCCACACCATGGAATCGTCAGCGCCGGCTGCCAGGGTGGACATAACCTCATTTACTCCTTCTCACCCCTGCCAGCCAGGGAGGGATGTCCCTGATCTTTTACAGATTGGGGAGCTGATGGATGTAAGTCATTTGGCCCACTTAGCACCAGCTAGGAGCAGGCGCGACTGCAGCTCCGTGTATGCAGCTGCGGGGCCCATGCATCGATCCCCAGGACGTTCTCGCTTGCTTTGTGGTTTGCTGTGTTCATCCGTCTGAGTGGGGACGGCTCATGGTTCCTCTTGTGTTTGGTACAGGATTATTCATCTTCCCCAGTTGGGCGGACAAGTCCGTGTTTCTGCGACATGTTTGACTGTTCCAAGGCTCCCCTTGCTCTTGTGGAAGGAGATGTAAATTTAAAATTGGGGTCATGCGGTTTCACACTACAGTTGACAGAGTTTTCAGTTGGAAAAGAACTTGCCCTGTTCCGGGGCCACCTGAGAGTAGTGATCTCAAGTCCCTTTGAGGGGATACATCTACTGAGCACTCTCTCAATGGTCGTATCATGTACTGACCTCTCACTGTGCCTTGTGGACCCGGATTTTCTCACAAATTCCCCATGACAATCCTATGAGGCGGGGCACTGTGGATACCTCTGCTTTAAAGATAGGACAGTGGAGGGGCAGAGAGGTTGAGTTGCATGTCCAGGGTAACACAGCTGGTACCTGGGGCTGCTGACAACAGCATATGGACTCATAATCTCTGCATGGAACCACCCATCCTGCCCCTCTGTCACTAGCAAACACCCTGAAGGATGGAAAGGGGGTGGCAGTAAACCAGAAATTGGAGAATCTTCCACCCATCGTCTATCTACCCAACTATCTATTCATTTATCCACCCATTCATCCATCAATTCATCTATCCATCTATCCATCCATTCATTTATCCACCCAACCATTGATCCATCCATTCATCCGTCCACCTACCCACCCACCCAGCCACCCATCCATCTATTTGTTATTCCATCCATGTACCTATTACTTTCTGAGATCAAATATTTATACCCATGTATATGCAGGCATCCTTCAATACCCGGCACAACCTAGGTTATCAGTATTCACTTCGTGAATGAATGCACACATGAATGAATGAATGAAATGACTTAGAGTGGATCATTCTGCAGACCCTTTCTGGGGCTTTTCTTAGTTTTACTGAGGAATAAATCCAAGGGAAGAAAAAGTGTTGGTTGGAAGAGGCCTGGGTTCCCAGGTACACCAGAGAATCATAGAGTCCCCTGGAGAGAGAGAGAGAGCGAGAGCGAGAGCGAGAGCGAGAGCGAGAGCGAGAGCGAGAGAGAGAGAGAGAGAGAGAGAGAGAGAGAGAGAGAGCCCAGTTCATGATGCAGAGAAATCACAAAACATATTCTGTGGAATACCCGTAAGTCTCTACATTCTCTCTGCTTGACTCTTTGTTCCAGAGAAAAACAATTAGATTCCAGAGTTGCCATGACTTTAGATAGAAGAGAATAAATGTCGGGCATGTGGAATTGTAATAAAAATTCTCAAGTTATGGTTCATAAATATTACCAAAGAGATGGATTATATTCTCCCGATGGTTCAGGAAATTGGAAACAGTGGGTTGCCATACTGACTGTTACTCACTGTTTCATCTCTGTCCAAGTCCCAACAATTGCAGCAGCATACTGTACCCTAGAAACTGGAAAATAGAGGAATAATGTTTATGCCGTGTTGGCAAACATTTGGAACGAGGTTGGATTACCTGATATTCTAAACGTTGCTCATTTCGTAATGCCTGGAAGATCTCATGTCTTTTCCTTTCTCTTTTATTTTTTAAATAAAAGACACCTTTATAGTATAATATGTTTGTTTTTGGAATCTCCACCTTAATGTATCTTTGACCAGTCTGCCTAGATAAGTTTAAATAGCTATTTATCCTGGATTAAATGAATCATTCCTCACCCCTGAAGCAGAAAGCCAGTGAAAGGTGGCCTTTTAGCATCTAGATCCTAGAGAATTCTATCATCCCCTACTAGCGTGGGCAAGCAGCAGCCTCCAGACTCCCCTGTTTAAAGTGGGGCCCTGAGCCCCGCTGGGAAAATGCACTTTGCTCAGTGCAGGATGGAGCTCTGGGTTTTTTCCACGAAGTCCTCAGGGAGCTTCCCGTGCAGACTCTGCCTCTTTCAACGGTGAGTTCTAAAAGCATCAACGTAGCAAGACTCACTTTTAAAATTAATGAAAACAAAGTGTAAATCCCTTTCAATATTCATTTGCTGTGTACACAGCTAATTACTCTTTAAAACTGATTGGGGTTTGGACTTGATAAAAGTTCCTTTTTTCTGCCACGATTGACTAACCCCTGCCCCTTTTGTAAGCCTTCCCCCCCTGGCTTGATCTAATCAGCCCTTCGTCACATGAGCTGTTCTTCTTCAGGGACAAAACCACACACAGGCACAGAGGAAGGTGATGCAATTGTTCCTGTATCCTGTCGGGAGGCCATGCATGCTGTTGGTTGTTGCTGGTCTTACTGATGCATTTGAACTGATCCATCTGGGATGTTCACCTCATCTGCTCTGTGATAAATTGTCTGGGTGTGTTCACTTCCTACTGAAGGTCAGGGGAGAGGCTTTCCCAAGCTCCAAATCCATCTCCCGAGTTAAGGAAAACTCCAGATTTCACTTTGCTACCATTTCCAGCCTAGGTTGTTCTCTGCAGTGTGTTTACGCACATAACCACACATGGAGTGGTCCATGGGCTGGCAGCATCACCCAGCAACTGGGATGAGGAACAAATATTTGTTTCTTATGCCAAATCACAGTATCACACTACCTAACCTTTGAGATTTGAGAATATTTATTTGGGGTGTCATTTTAAAAAATCACTGGATCTTATATGGAACCGTAAGACCCAGAATTGCCAAAGCAATCCTGAAGAAAAAGAACAAAGCTGGAGGCATCACCCTCCCAGACTTCAGACAATACTACAAAGCTACAGTAATCAAAACAGTGTGGTATCAGCACAAAAACAGACATGGATCAAAGGAGCAGAATAGAGAGCCCAGAAATAAACCCACAGACTTATGGTCAATTAATCTTTGACAATAAAGACAAGAATATACAATGGAGAAAAGACAGTCTCTCTGGCAAGTGGTGTTAGGAATGTGGGACAGTCACATGTAAATCAATGGAGTTAGAACACACCCTCACATCACACACAAAAATAAACTCAAATGGCTTAAAGACTTAAATATAAGGTATGATACCATAAAACTCCTAGAAGAGAACATAGGCAAAATATTCTCTGACATAAATTGTACCAATGTGTTCTTTGATCAGTCTCCCAAGGCAATAGAAATAAAAGCAAAAATAAACAAAGGGGACCTAATCAAACTTTTGAGCTTCTGCACAGCAATGGAAATCATCAACAAAATGAAAAGACAACCTATGGAAGGGGAGAAAATATTTGCAAACGATGGGACCAACAAAGGCTTAATTTCCAAAGTATACAAAGAACTTATACAATTCAATTAAAAAAAATCAAAAAATGGGCAGGAAACCTAACTAGGCATTTCTCCAGAACCATAAAAGAAGATGCTGGCTTTGCTTTAAGCTACAAAGTAGGTGGTAATTTGTTACGACAGCAACAGGGGACTGATTCATCTCTTAAAATATGACAGGTCAGAGCAAATATCCTTCTAGAGTGAATCACCCAGGGGTCTTATGAACCAGAGTCAGCTTCAGCCAATCAGGATAGGGTCAGGATGCTATGTCCGTAACCAGCTCCTGGTCAACGGCTGCCGCAGTTGGTCCAAGAAACGGGCTTTGAGCTACAAGACTGACTGATTTTCAGCATGGTGATTTTTTAAGTTGAAGTAGACTTGCTGTACCATATTATATAAGTTACAGGTGTACAATATAGTGATGCACAATTTTTAAAGGTTACACGCCATTTATAGTTATTATAAAATATTGGCTGGGGGGCTTCCCTGGTGACGCAGTGCTTGAGAGTCCGCCTGCCGATGCAGGGGACGCGGGTTCGTGCCCCGGTCCGGGAGGATCCCACGTGCCAGGAGCGGCTGGGCCCGTGAGCCATGGCCGCTGAGCCTGCGCGTCCGGAGCCTGTGCTCCGCAATGGGAGAGGCCACAGCAGTGAGAGGCCCGCATACTGCAAAAAAATATATGTATATATTGGCTGTATTCCCTGTAGCATGGTGGGTTTTATCTTTGAAAAATCGTCCCCAGTTCCCCAGAAATCTTTTAGGGCTGGCGCATACAGGGACCTTGATTTGATGGTGGACTCTGAGCTCATTCAAGGAGAGCAGGGAGTTTGCTGAATGCCTGGAAAACACTCACTTTCCACATCTCCTTGGCCCATTGGCCCGTGAGAGGCTGTGCCCACTGTCCCCTGTTCATTGGGATTGTAGCTGTACCCTAACATGCAGAATGATGAGAAAATGAAGAGTTGGGGGCTTTCCTTGCCCGAAGTCTGAAATCTTCCAAGCATGACCTGCGTTTCCCAAGCCTAATTCTGAGAAAGACGGAGATGCTGCAGGACAAAGGGGCAACATCACCTGCATCCTTTTCAGAAATGCCACGTTTCAGAGGAGAAAAAACAGGGCTGTGTTTGTGGAATGTGTCATTTCCAGGACAGCTCCTGAGCCCCCCCTTTCATCCACCCTCCTGTTAATTCAGTGATCAAAGATACCTGAAGGTAGGGCCATGCTCTTTCTTATACGGCATTCAAGCAGGAAAGTTTTTACTCACAGGTTCCAGGACATCTAAGCATCTAGACTTGCCTGGAAATCTCCTGCTGTTTCGCTCCATGCATAGAAAAGTTTACTGGAAACCTCGATGTCTTTCTTACGTATTTTGGACATATGCAGAACTTCTGGAAAGTTATGAAGACCTTGTTCTAGAGACAAGGTTTTCTTGGAGGAAGACAAGAAAGCCATTGGTTAAGGGAAAGTGTCAGCCTTTGATAACTCAAGCTTTTAGCACGTGAAGCGTACCTACATATGTAACGTGCATCTTATATTTCGATGTAGGGCACATGGTCTATTTATATTCTACCTGCAGCCTCTTGGAGAAGGGATTCTACTCCTGTCCGAAGTTACTTCAACAGTATCTAACAAACAGTATCTAACTCTATACAAACAGTAGTATTCATCTACAGGGTAACGAACTTCGGATGTTAATGGTTCTGTTCCCTGGAATCCAATTGGATTGAAATGCTCCTAAATGTGTTCTGTGGTCAAGTTGGTTTGGGGAAAGCTGCCGATAGTATCATAATCTCTCTTCCCTGGAAAGATTTCATTGCACTTGCGCGAAGGAAAGACAGAGACATCTTGCTGAAATGAATAATAGCTCACTCTTTGCAGCCCCGTGTTTCCCACGTGTTTTGATCCCCAGAGCCCCTGTTACTCCCTGCTGACACGGCAATGAGTGTCCTGAGTTATTTGTGTTGGAAGGAATTTTGCTTGGTGTAGTTTGGAAAACACTTAAGGACACAGAGAGAAGAATCCGGTGGTTCCTGTGGAAGCCTCTGCTGAATGCTGAGGGCAGTTCTCTGCTTCTTACGGTGCGCCATCCCCATGGACCATTCAGCTCACCCGATCTACAACCTCTGGTTGCTGAGAAGACTCCTAGGCCTGCATCCTATAAATACATGCTTTTTTATTTACTGAAGTTGTTTGCCAAATAAATATATGTGAACATATTTAATAGATAAACATCTCTTTAAAAAAAAATATCACCCTTAGCCTGCGTTTCGTCCCTCCCAAGCGCGAGACCCACGTTTCTCAGAACTGGGCAAGTGTGGTTTATTTTCCGCCTTTATTTTTTTCTGCGATCTGGTAGAGTTTCTGAATCCCCAAATCAAAATAAGTGTCATTAAAAGAAAAAACTTGCACAAACGTTTCCTAAGACTCTACAACGAAAAGCAATTTCTGTTTTGACAGCATTTTCTCACACAATTAGCTTATTTGTCTGGTTGACCAGATATACATGTTATAGACCAAAAAAAACAAAAAAAGACACATTTTCTGCCAGGGAGAATAGCATTCCAAGGGAGGTGAGGAACTCTGTGGGGTCCAGGTAGCCAATGCACTGCTTGGGGATGAAGCTTGTCTAGGAGTTTAGGATGAAGATGGACCCAGTGAGAGAGCAGCCAGGGTCCTCTGGCCCTTTTGCTTTAATTTCGTTGTGCACACTCTTAAATACCCCTCAGGGATGCTCACCTCCTCAGTCTTAGAGAACATTCTGAGGCAGTGTTGAACGTCCCTCCAATATTCCCACTGTATTTTTTTTTTTATAAATTTACCAATTAATTAATTTTATTTTTGGCTGCATTGGGTCTTCGTTGCTGTGCGCGGGCTTTCTCTCTAGTTGTGGCGAGCGGGGGCTGCTCTTCGTTGCGGTGCGTGGGCTTCTCATTGCAGTGGCTTCTCTTGTTGCGGAGCATGGGCTCTAGGTGCGTGGGCTTCAGGAGTTGTGGTGCATGGGCTCAGTAGCTGTGGCTTGCAGGCTCCAGAGCGCAGGCTCAGTAGTTGTGGTGCACGGGCTTAGTTGCTCCGCGGCATGTGGGATCTTCCCGGACCAGGGCTCGAACCTGTGTCCCCTGCATTGGCAGGAGGATTCTTAACCACTGCGCCACCAGGGAAGCCCCTTCCACTGTGTTTTGTGTGCACAGGTAGCTTCCAGCCCCAGCACCTGCACTGACTTACCTGTGCAGGTGTGGGTGTCATGACACTGGACGGAGGGTAGCTCTGTCCAGTCCCAGGTGGGAGCTCCATCCAGCCCAGCTCACACTTTCTCCCTCACACTTCCTAGTATGGCCACGACACTCTGCATCTTCTTAGTCAACCCAGCGGGCAACTGTGAGACTCTGTTAGGGTCTCCCGTGAGCTGAGGTGGTGATACCTACACAGACTTGGTGATTCTGGTATGGATGGACTTAGGGTCTATGAGAGAGGCAGATTCTTATCGGGAGGTGAGGAAAGTCCACATACATCTTCCCAGGGTTGTGGAATACCGTCTCCCCTGGGGTACCCACCTGCCGTGGCCAGTCATACCCTTGGAACGAATCACCTGTGGGGTTATGTGTCTCCCATCCCAAAGCCCCCTTAGGCGTCTCATCCGTCTCCCCTGTCGACACCTTAATGGAGAGGTGATAGAACCAGCTCCTGCCCACCCTTGGGGCCCAACACGGCTCATCTTGTCCCAAATCCATGCTCCACGACCTCAACCAGGGCGGCCGTGTTTACACCACAGAAATTGGCTCCAGAGACGGACCAGCATTTCTTTCTTTTTCCTGGAGAGTCGGTTAACCCTTTACCAGGACCCCGCTGTTGTGATACGCATCGCCCAAGGAGAGAAGAGAAAATTGGTGGGCATGCACATATTGAAGAAGAAAGAAACATTAAAATGATGAGAGAGAATCTGAAAAAGAGTAGATATATACGTATAACTGAATCACTGTGCTGTACACCTGAAACTAACGCAACACTGTAAATCTACTAGACGTCAATTAGAAACAGAAACAAAGAAGAAAAAAGATTTGCAATTGGAAAAAATTAAGTCAAAAAAAGAAAAAAGGATGGACCCCTATTTGAAGGTGAATAGACACAGAAAAACTTCAGTGGTAAGCAGCTTATGGAATCATGTAGGATACACGGGCAGGCTCTCCACGGAATCCCCATCACCTTGGCGGGTGTTGATGAAGGCCAGCCCAGTGCTGCCAGGAGACGCATCAGAGTGCCATCCGGGCCGCTTTCAACTGAGAACGTTTCCATGTGCGAGAGTGTCATGCTGGCATAGCCGCCAATTTCCCCATTGCTGCAAGGATAAAAGTGTTTTACAAACACCGGAATGCCTTATCAAGCTGAAACAGAGCTTTTGCAGTGGGTGGATTAGTTTATTTCCAAAAAAAAAGAAACGAAAATTATTTTTGGCCACCAAAAATCTTTCCGCTAAAAAGAAATACGTTTGGGCAAAACATTTGGAGTAAAAGTACAATTTTAATTGCAAAACATTTGAGGGGTGGGGGATGGAGGCGTGGCTGTTTCATGGATCATGTATTCAGGTCTGATAAAATGTGGTATAATGTTATAAATTTATTTCAAAACGTAGGTTAGGAACAAAGAAAAGCCATGAGTTAGAAACACGGCTGGGAGAAGAGTGTTAAATGTTTGAAATAGGCCAGTATGCTGGATATAAATGTTCATACACTCAAGTATAGCTCCCATGGGTTGATTTTTATTGATCCCCTATCTGAAGGAACACAAGGAGGTTGTACAAATAATTGGTGGTGATTAACGTTGGTAAATGCGACAGATGAAATAAAATAAACCAGTTTGGGGATGGTCATTCCCCAGTGAAATTGTAGTTCCAATAAACCCAGAAACACGTGAAAGCTGGGTAACTTAGAAAGTGGACCAATGTACAGAAGTATTGAATCATTATGTCGTAGAACAAGGACTAAAAGTACTGTAGGTCAATTATACTTCAGAAGCAGACAAAAACTCTTAGAAAAAGAGATCAGATTGGTGGTTACAGAGACATGGGGTAGGGGAAGGTGGAATTGGAGGAAGGTGGTCCAAAGGAACTTTTATCCAGTTAAAAGGTAAATAAGTGCTAGGGATGTAATGTTCAATATTATAAACATGATACAAGTAATTAACACTGCTCTGTGTTATATATGAAAGTCATCAAGACAGTAAATCCTGAGATTTCTCATCACGAGAAAAGCAAAAATAGTTTTTCTATTTTGTTTCTTTTGTATCTCTATGAAATGATGGATGGTCACTAAAGTTACGGGTCATGATTTCATGATGTATGTAAGTCACTATGCCGTATCCCTTAAGCTTACACAGTGCTGTGTTAATTCTATCTCAATAAACCTGGAAGAAGAAAAAGGTGGGAGGATTTTACGTGAAAAAAGATGATGGAAAATCCTTCATCCCTGTGTTCATTCCAGCCTTTCAACGAACTGTAGGGAAAACAGCTCCACAACGAAGAGGAGAGACCCAGAGAAAATGTGTGTCCGTTCTCCCGGAGTTTATTAGCGATAAAATAGCTCAAATTGATAAATCGTTCTCCAGGTATCTCTCTAAGCCTGTATGTAGAGAGCACTTCAACGTGGTTGGAGGGCTTAAGAAAAAGAGAAACTTGTAGCTCACGCTTGGTGCCAGGAGGATACAGATTCCTTTCGGCTCCTGTTTTAAGTTACTCTACAACGCAGACTTTGGCGTTGACCTAACGCCTCATTCCTCAAGTCTAATTAAAGGGAGCCGTCAATAATTCAAAACCATGACTAATGAAAATGCGCCTGGCTTTCAGAAGGGACGCGTAGTGTCCTCTATCTGGGATCTATAACCCAAATTACGTTGTAGGAGCTGTTATCGGTGTTGGAATTCCATGACTCATTGTCTGAACAGGGCGACCTGACAGTTGATGGGAAGCGGGAGCTTGAATTAAATAATCACCACGTGGAGGGTTGGGCGTTGCGAGTTGTGTCTGCATTTTGCTATTTTTACCGTCCTCACTCACCTCCTTGGCGGTTATATCTATAAAATGTACAGGATCCTGGAACCAAACTTTGTGAATATTCTCCTGTCCGGGAGATCGAGGGCCAGCCTCGTGCAGCTTGTTTTGGGTGACACACATTTAACTTGATACAAAAAAAAAAAACTCATTGTAGCACAAGCTACATCCTCAGTGCTGACCAAATTAAGGGTAAACGAGATAGAATTGGGAAGGGTTTATTTCTAAGTATTCCAGCAGGAGATGAAATTTAAACTGGGTCGTTATGGCCCCAAGCTAAGAACGGCTTTCACATTTTTAAGCGGTTCCATTTTCTTATTTAAAAACGTTTTTTAAATTTTTATGTCTTCTTCCATTTTTATTGAGATAGAATTGACATATAGCACTGGAACAGTTGAAGGCGTATGGCGTAATGATTTGACTTACGTCATGAAACAGTGATAAGATTCATCTTTTCATATTGATGATTCAAATTCTCCAAATTAAAGAAATAGAAAAACATTTTTTCCTTGTGATGGGCTCAGATCTATGGAAGCTGCCTGGCCTGGGATATCACCCCACACATCCCCAAGCTCAGGCAGCCGACAGGCAATGACCCATTGTACAAAAGACCAGCTCAGCGGTGCAATGCAGGCGCCAGGCCTCCCCAAGGGATCAGGCTGCAAAGGTCACATCCTTGCTGGGCTGTTTCTCCTGTCCTGCTCTGTCTTCCTCACTCCCTTTTCTCCTGAGAGCTCTCCCTGGAACCCCCAGCATCCCAGAGCTCCGGGGCCACAAAGCAGCGATCAGGGAGGGAACGTGACCTGCATGCCAAGGGTGGGACTGTTTGCACCTGGATCACAGACACCCCTGACCGTAGTTCAGTTCCCAGCCTGAAGCTGCAGCTGGTGTAGACAGCGCTTTGCTGGCTCCTGACCTGGAGGAGGAGCCTCCGATCTGGACTCAGGTGAGCTGAGCTGACACTTTACTGCATCCCTTCACACCTACAGATATAGCACCACACTCCGTGTGTGTGTGTCTCTGTGTGTACAGTATTTTTCCACTTGCAAAATAGATCATCGCTTCTGCATAGCATTTTTTAACTAAAGACAAAAATAAATAAATTTAAAAATTCCTGGCCGTGAGTGTTAATGGGAGGCCAAGTTCAATTTTCCTGCTCCGGAGAAATCTGTGTCTTCCTAGGCGTGGAGGTAAGAAGGGCCGACAGAGACTCAGTGTCACAGGCAGGATTCTCTATTATCAAGGCTGGGTCAGGACATCTTCTGACACCCACATCTTGAGGGATGTCTGTGGGTGAACAGGGAACCGAAATCCAGAAGGAGGTCCAAGTTCATGAGATAGTTTTTTAAAAAAGACGGACGCAGAGGAAACAGGAGCGTGACTGATGTAACAATTTGCCTTGGTCTCTGAGGTATGGATGGGATGTTTCCCCACAAACCTTGCAGCCAGCGGGGCTGGCTGGTGCCCCACAGAGAGCTGTTGCCTGAAAAGCTTTGTTCCTTCGGGAAGATTGGGTCCAGCAGGAAATACCGACACAGACCTCTTTGGGGCCACACACCCTAATACAAGGCACCAGAAACCCTCAGTACTGCAGGCATCCTCATCTTTACTTCTGTAACCCACCAGAGAGGAAACGGAGGCTCTTTTCAAAAATCTGTCTCTGCTCCAAATACCTCTGCCTTTGTGTCACTTACCTCTTGATGCAAAACATCTTCCCCCAGAACTCGGAGGCTTAACCAGCACACGTTCCTGGGAGTCTGAAATTCAGGCATAGTTTAGCCGAGTCCTCTGCTGCAGGCTGCAGATGTGTCAGCCAGGGCTGGGGGCTCCCCTGAGACAGTGGGAGGGTCTGAAGCAGCTGTTGGCAGGAACTGGTTCCTTGTGGCTTTTCACACTGAGGGTTTTGGCTCCCTTCTGGCTGTTGGCTGGACGCCACTGTCCATTCCTTGCTGTGTGGACATCTCAGGACACGGCCCCTGGGTTCCATGGGGCAGGAGGCTTTGCTGGCAGAACAGAAGTTTCAGTCTTTTTTTTTTTAAATTTTTGGCTGCATTGGGTCTTTGTTGCTGCATGTGGACCTTCTTTAGTTGCAGCGAGCGGGGGCTACTCTTCGTTTTTTGCTCGGGCTTCTCTTTGCAGTGGCTTCTCTTGTTGCGGAGCACGGGCTCTAGGCTTGCAGTTTCAGTAGTTGTGGCACACGGGCTCAGTAGTTGTGGCTCGCGGGCTCTAGAACACAGGCTCAGTAGTTGTGGCGCACGGGCTTGGTTACTCTGCAGCATATGGGATCTTCCCAGACCAGGGCTCGAACCCGTGTCCCCTGCACTGGCAGGTGAATTCTTAACCACTGCGCCACCAGTTAAGTCCCAGAAGTTTCAGTCTTATGCAACACAGTCTCAGAAGAGACATCCACTAACCTTTGCCATCTTTTTTTTTTTTTTTCCCCTACACTGCGTGGCACGCGGGATCTCAGTTCCCCAGCCAGGGATCAAACCCTCGTCCCTTGCAGTGGAAGCGCGGAATCTTAACCCCTGGACCGCCAGGGAAGTCCCTAAGCTTTGCCATCTTTGCATTAGAAGAAAGACACAGATTCCACCCATAGTCCTGGGGTGAAGGTGACGCAAGGGCATGAACATTAGGAGGAGGGGATTGGGAGGGACCAGCTTGGAGACGGTCAACTAAATCCTCACGCTCTGGTCCCCCACAGAAATCTCTCTGCAGCTCTAATAGCCACGTTTCCAAAACAAGCACTTTTTTCAAAATCACCCAAACTATGAGCTTTTGACTGCAGATGGCAAGATGGAAAAGCAGCAAACTTGCTTTATCTTTCAATAATTGTTTAATAGCTGTGGCTTAAGCCCAAACAATTGTTCAATGTTCCTTGAGGTCGACTCGATCCGTGACCATGAGCTAGTAAGTAAGCCAGGCTTATCAAACAATACGGAGAAGGCAGCTGAGAAGAAAAAAACAAGGTGGCAGCCCATTGGCTGAGTTTGGTGCCATTTCAGGCTGTTCCATCTCACAAGGGTGTAAGTAGGAAAAAAAAAGAAGAATTGCCCGAGTGTAAAAATAAGTGAGAAAAACCACACACCTGTATTGTGTGTGGATTCAGGTCAAACATTTATACAGAGGCAAGCTGAGTTCCTCACTCTAGGTGCCCTGCAGTCCCTTCTATTTAAAAAGTAAAAAATAAGAAAAGGATGACTTGAAGAGGAAGGACTCACAGCCCAAAACAAAACAAAGAGGCATTGTGGAAAACTGCAACTGGAATAGAAGAGCAGATCTGAGGCACAGTCAGCGACAGACTCACCAGACGCAGAGGTGGGACCCTTCCTGAGAACCTGCTCCAAACAACCCCGTCCCAACTCTGCAGACACAGCTGGATGTTGACGAGGTTGAAAGAATGCATTCACCGTGGGGGGTGGGGGGAGAAGTGGGGCTTCAAAGGGATAAATCCTCTTAAAATAAAAATTCCTAAACCGTGAGGCAAATTAAAGAGGAGAAAAACGCAGCCTATGGGGGGAAAATTGGACAAAACGAAGAGCAAAAGCACGACCAGACGTGACAAATAGGCTACTCTAGGAGGGATTCAAGAGGTTTTAAGTCATACGTGGCCTCTGCAGGAATTACTTTTCATCTTTTTTTTAAAAAGAGGAGAAGGCAACTACGAAGATTCCTTCTATTTGAAGGAAAAGACGTGAACATATCAGAGCAAGGAACTTCATGTTTTTCAAATTTCAGTTTATTCTTTGCCAGGCTTTCTATTATGAGGGTTTTACAAGTTGAACTATGATTGCATTCAAAAGGGATTTTATGCTATGTGACCTTTCGAGGTTGTCTTCTTTCCCTTAACGTAGGTGGTTTTGGTTTTGAGCTTCTGCTATGTTGTGGTGTGTGTCAGTGGCTTTTTCCTTTATTATTTTTATTTTTTAAATACATTTATTTATTTTATTTATGTTTGACTGCGTTGGGTCTTTGCTGCTGCGCGCGGGCTTTCTCTAGTTGCGGCGAGCGGGGGCTACTCTTCGTTGTGGCGCGCGGGCTTCTCACTGCGGTGGCTTCTCTTGTTGCGGAGCACGGGCTCTAGGTGCACGGGCTTCAGTAGTTGTGGCACACGGGCTCAGTAGTTGTGGCGCACGGGCTTAGTTGCTTTGCAGCATGTGGGATCGTCCCAGACCAGGGCTCGAACCTGTGTCCCCTGCATGGGCAGGTGGATACTTAACCTCTGCGCCACCAGGGAAACCCTTTTCCTTTATTTTTAAATTAATTTCTTTTAAAAAAATTACACCTTCATAAACTGGAAAAAAATTTTTAAATAAAGGTAATACACTATGAACGTACCAAGAGGTAGCAGACCAACAGGGACCTGCTTTAGTTAGTAGAATAAAACGGGTTATAATTAGCTTTTCAAATATTATCTCATTCTAATGAAGTGCCTTTGATATATTTCCTCAAGAGTTGACTAAGAGAATTGAAAATCTCCTACTTCTTGTATATCCCATGAAGGCTCCATTTTCTCCACATCAAGAAGTTCTTGGAAGAGAAAGACAAATACCATGTGATATCATTTATATGTGGCATCTAAAATATGACACAAATGAACTTATCTACAGAACAGAAACAGGCTCACAGACATAGAGAACAGTCTTGTGGTTGCCAAGGGGGAGGGCGGAGGGAGAGTGATGGATTGGGAGGTTGGGTTAGCGGATGCAATCTATTACATTTAGAATGGATAAACAACAAGGTCCTACTGTAGAGCACAGGGAACTATATCCAATATCCTGGGATAAACCATAATGGAAAAGAATATTAATAAAAGAATGTATATATGTGTAAAAAAAAGAAGTTCTTGGGATGATAACTGAATGCACTGAACATACCAGGAATAGTGTCTAAAATAATAAAAATTGAGCTGTTTTGTCAAAATTTCAGTGAGGTTCTGTAAACTAAGTTTTTCAGAGCTAGGAGTTCGGTTAAGTTGTTGGTAAGCAGAAGACAACATAAATTTCTGATTCTGGGCTTGTGGAATGAGAGTTCCCGACTCAGCCTTCCATTAACCCTGTACAAAATTAAATGTGAACAATATGAGGTGCATTGGGCTTAACCACGGTTAAGGCTACTCTAGATATCTTCCAAGAAGGAGATAAACTTTATTATTTTTTTAAAAAATTATTTAATTTAATTCAATGTATTTATTTTTGGCTGCGTTGGGTCTTCGTTGGCTGCGCGCGGGCTTTCTCTAGTTGCGGCGAGCGGGGGCTACTCTTCGTTGCAGTGCGCGGGCTTCTCATTGCGGTGGCTTCTCTTGTTGTGGAGCACGGGCTCTAGGTGCTAGCAGGCTTCAGTAGTTGTGGTCTACGGGCTCCGTAGTTGTGGCTCGAGGGCTCTAGAGCACAGGCTCAGTAGTTGTGCTGCACTGGCTTAGTTGCCCTGAACCATGTTGGATCTTCCAGGATCAGGGCTCGAACCCGTGTCCTCTGCATTGGCAGGCGGGTTCTTAACCACTGCGCCACCAGGGAAGGCCCATGATCCCATTTCAATATTCGCAGTAACTCTGTAGTGTTAGCATTATAGCCTGCGGTTCCAAGCAAGGGATTGAGATACATCAGGATAAAACCCAACAAAATTAGTACTGATCAAATGCTTACACAAAGGGACACTCCAGAGAAGTGGTGTCCTCTCCCTCCCACTGACAGTCTTTCCATGAAGTTATATAAGCCATTTGAAAAAGCAAACCTTCCAACTCATCCTTCCAGGCTGGGAGCATGAAGAATTCAATGTTGTCCACCACACAGCCTTTCTTCCTGGGACCCCCTACTCTAACAGTTAACCTGAGTTCCTTAGTGGTTGGGGCTTGAGGGACAGGGTTCTCCTAGCACATGGCACAGAGGTGCAATCGCCTTAATTTTGTTTTTATTTTTTATAGATTTATTTATTTTTGGCTGCGTTGGGTCTTCGTTGCTGCGCGCTGTGCGCGGGCTTTCTCTAGTTGCGGCGAGCCGGGCCACTCCCTGTTGCAGTGCGTGGGCTTCTCATTGGGTGGCCTCTCTTGTTGGGGAGCACGGGCTCTCGGTGCGCGGGCCTCAGTAGTTGTGGCAGGTGGGCTCCGTAGTTGTGGCTTGCGGGCTCTAGAGCGCAGGCTCTGTAGTTGTGGAGCACAGGCTTTGTTGCTCCGTGGCATGTGGGACCTTCCCAGACCAGGGCTCGAACCCGTGTCCCCTGCATTGGCAGGCGGATTCTTAACCACTGCGCCACCAGGGAAGCCCTCGCCTTAATTTTGGAAAAAAGACTTCTGACTTCCTAACCCACTCCAGAATCCTTCAGTGGTTTGGAGACAGTTGGGAGTTCCTTACAAAAGTTAGTACAGAATTACCCACTCACCTCCTCCGGAATAAGTGTCTTTGTATCTTCAAATGTGTATCCTTCACAGAGGGAATCATTGCTCTGCTTTCACACCCATCGTGGTGAAATGATACAGCTCTTTGCATCTTTCACTTATGTGTACAGAACCCCCTGGTATGTGGCAGGCACGGTACTAGGCATTGGGATAAAAAGGGACACAAAAGGGATGAATTTCTTTTCTTCCTGGATCTTTAGTCTACTCAGCATAAGCATTAATCAGACAACCGCAGTTTAGGATTTCATAGCCTCTGACTTGACTCTTAACGTTAGGACAAGAATAATGTATGCGTTCATTCAACTCAGCACAAATGTATTGAATGCCTACCCAGCACCATGCCAAGTCTTGCTAAGAGAAAGCAAGATTAACGGCCTCTGTCTCAAGGAGGTCACGATCTAGTGGACCAGGGCGACAGGAGAATGAGTCATGGGGTGCTTGCCATTACTGCACTAAAAGATGGGCGCTGCATTTGCCCTGGGATCCTGGGTTCTCCTGCTGTCATTGATGAAAGGAGCATTGATTCCTGGGGGTGGGGCTCTTTCAGCTCTGATATCCTCACCGTTTAGTTCCTCCTTCCTTCTTTCCTTTGGGAGATACGTAAGACATTTCCATCTCTAATACCCCGTGATTACCAGCGTCGTCCTCCACGCATGGGCTGAGCTAGGCGCTGGGCTCCTAAACTTGTAGTGGAGGCAGGGTCTGAGTGCCGATGAGATAGAGAGACGGTTAGATAGAGACAGAGACAGAGCTAGAGAAAGAGAAATAGATATATAGACGCACAGAGATAGAAGTTGAGGCAGAGACAAACACATGCATGTTCACAGAGGTGCGGTAAAGGTATAGACATGTAGAAACAGAGAGGGATGGAGGTGGAGGGAGGTAGGCACATACTGAGTGATGGCTGTAGATACAGGTGTACATACTGTGGAGGGGGAGGTATAGAAGTACAGGTGTGGCTCTAGGTGGGATGTAGGGACAGCACCAGTGTAGGGGTAGAAATATAAAAGTGTAGGTAGAGGTATAAATATAAGTACAGAGCTACAAGTATATAGTCTAGGTGTAGAAGTATACAGATATAGGTAAAGATATATACATACAGGGGTAGGTATAGGTATAGGTTTATAGACAGAGATATACATATACATACAGTTATATAGATATGGTATATATAGCTATATAGACATGGGTGTAAATAAAGTACAGATGTAGCTATAGGTATACACATATAAGATACACATATAGGTATATAAATATAGCATAAGCGTAGGTCTTCTGGTAGGAGTATATAGTCATAGGTGAAGCTCTATAGATATAAATATAGGTATATACCTATAGATGTAGTTATAAATACAAATATAGAGAGATAGGTATCAATATAGATAAACGTATAGAGATACACATATAGATATAGGTATATAGAAATCCATTTAAAAGTATAGATATAGGTATAAACGTATAAGTATAGGCGTACGAATATAAACAAATGTATGTGGATGTAGGGATAGAGCTATAGGTAAAAGTATAGACAGAGCTAGCGGCATCCACAGGTGGATACATACATGTTCTATCTACAGGTGTAGCTATTTAGACATAGGTCTGGCATAGGTGTGGGTGGACAGGTAGTGGGGTACAGGTGAGGGTGTAGGCATAGATGTGGGAATAGACACGCACCTCAAGAAAGGTAAGACCGAAAATCAGGGGAGTGGAGAGGAGGGGCCGGCCACCCCCTGGGAAGAGCAGGCCCAGCATGCTGATGGGAAGGGAAGAGATGTCCCCTCGGCGGGGCCGGGAGGGTCTCTCTCAGCTCCTGGGGCAGACGGGACGGGACTCCCAGACGGGACGGGACTCCCAGACGGGAGGTCTCCCCGGGCTCTGGAGGCAAGGCTGGGGCGGAAGGCAGGTTTGTGCTGGGACGGGACCCCAGGGTCGTATGATCTGGATCCCAGATGCCCTGACCGTCTACATCCTTCAGAGCACGGGAAGCCATAGTGGCTCATCTTTCTCTTCAAACCCATCTTCCTCCGCTTCCTGAGCTGCCGTATCTGAAACACCCGGGGGTCTCACCTTCACCGGGCAGGCGCACCATTGTGTCGGGTGCCACGGAGGCCAGAAGACGGTGGTCCCTTGGCGGGAGGTGCCAACATCTTCCGGGAGAGGACGACCCCAATGTCTCGGTCCAGCGGTGGCCGCATGGGCAACGCCCTCCTCTCCAGCACCTGCGGTCCTTGCATGGCATCCCAGAGCCTAAGCACTTCCTTCAGGGGCTCCGTCAAGGAGGTGCCCTTGCTTCTCCTCCTTCCTGCCCAGATCCTTCCAAACTCAGGAGCGGGTTTCCCTTGGGTCGAGGTGCGTCCCCGTTGCTAAGGTCCCTCGGTCCCCGCTTCTCCTCCTTCCTCACGCCCAGAGCCCTTAGTTCATCTGCAACCAGGGTGCAGCTCTCTGGATGCCTACCCAGAACCCCGGACATCGCCCCCGAAAGGTGCAGCTTCAAAACAAGCAGAAGGATACGACATGATGAGTCAGCAGCAGCGTCTGAGTCAGGAGATGACTAATACACCCAGAAGACGTTCTGTTTCTAAATCAAGGGTGGGTTTTAAGACAGACTTGCGTTTTTCCCCCCTCTTTTCTTTCACAGAAGGAGATCCAACGGCAAACAGATTTCAGGTTGTCAAAATATTTTTGTAGCTTTCTTATGAGCAGCAGAACCTTTTTAAAACTTTTATTTGGTGCCGTGCCACCTTGGATGGTAAAGTGCCACGGTTTCTTCTCAACGCACAAGGACTGCATGTCTCTTTATGGTTCAAGGGCCTGAAAACCCTTCAGGAATTTGAGAACTGGGGCTCCCCTGGAGCGGGGGTACCCAGTGAGACAGAGGTGCCTTTGTAGTTGTCTACCTTTACCTGTGTTTAAATAAGATCTATCCTTTCAAAACCGAAGATTTCAATGCACAAAACCACGGGCAAAAATCGCATTTGGACTCGCAGTTTTCAGCAGAAGCCAAGGACGTGGAAAGACTACCGATTTGGCAGTCAGATCTGTTATATAAATCAGCTTTGCATCTGTCTCCATAAAAACAGGAAATCAGCTCAGATGAATAATTTATTTGTTCAATTAAAAAAAAAATTGGACCCTTCACACACAAGCCCTAGAGACCCAAGCTCAAATAATTAACGTGGCAATAAGAAGTCAGATATCACGTGAGAAAGAAAAAAAAATAGCGCGTTACATACACACAGCCTCCAATGATGGAATTTATGTTCTCAATAAGCTTCCTGGTTCTGACAGGGTGATATTTGGTCCACACTTCAAGGCTGAATGAGAACCCTCCGTCCCAACGACTCCTTGATTTTTCCTTTTAATTCTCATGCCCATTGCTTCCAAATTCTGCATTTTTCTCCACTACGGAGGATGCAGAGACTCTTTTGCAGTCAGGACCAGCTCTAGCCACGGTGCTTTGTGGGAAGCACAGCTCCGGCCTCTCGGAGAGGAAATACATATTTGTTGCGTGAGCACCACGCCCCGAGCCCTGGGTCACAGCGCCCAGTGTGACCGCCCGCTAAGCCAACCGAGACTCTGGGCCGAGGGGAAGGAGTGGCTGCCCACAGTCAGAACAGATGGAGGTGGGATTCGGACTCACCCAACAGGGACCCCAGAGCCTGGGTCTGCCCTTCAGAGAGACGAGAGGCTGGCGGGGGGGCTCTCGACGTTTCTCGGAAGGTGCCCACAGGAGGCTGGTGGTTCCCCTCCCACCGACCACATCTGCAGGGTCTGCACAGCTTGCCTGCTTCTCGGAGGGGGCCGAGCTCGCCCTGCCGTCACTTATAAGGGAGCACATCCAGCCCTGACGCCAGGGCCCTTGAGGTTGACCGTGAAAAGATCATTAAAATGATAAATGTGGGAAAGACGCAGGAGGCTCTGGGAGGGGGCCCCTGACTCCCCGACTGCTGGACGTAGGGGAACCTCACATCCGGGGTTAGGTTACAGCCTCGATGGGCCCCTTCCTCCATTTAAAAAACATAGTTCAGGGAACTCTGCTCCGTATTCTGTAACAACCTAATTGGGAAAAGAATTTGAAAAAGAAGAGATACATGTATGCGCGTAACTGAATCACTTTGTTGTACACCTGAAACGAACACAACATTGTTAATCTACTGTATGCCTATATAAAATCAAAGTTAAAAATAATAAAAACTTTAAAAAAGAAAAAAGTATTAAAAATTATATTTTATGACTGTGTTGCTGTAAACATGAATATCACCCAGGCTGTGTTATAGGCCCATTTTTTCTTTCCATTTTAAAAGAACTGAAAGCATTTAATGGGCCCCTAGAAGTTCACAGGCCCTGGGCACTGCGAGGTCTTGTTTCGGTTTGCTTTACTGTGCTTTGTACGTGTTGTGTTTTTCACAGTAGGTTTGTGGCAACCCTGCACTCAGATGATGCTTTGCATTTTTTAGCCATAATATATTTTTTAATTAAGGTAGGCATATTTGTTTAAGACCTAATGCTATTGCACACTTAATAGACTACAGTCCAGTGTGCACATAACTTTTACATGCACTGGGAAACCAAAGATTTTGTGTGACTCTCTTTATTGGGATGTTCACTTTATTGCAGTGGCCTGGAACCGAATCCTCACCATCACCGAGGTATATTACCTGGACCTGATGATGAGTACATTTTACATAAACAAATGTTCTTTTAGAAGAGGGTGCATACTGGATGCAACCTTTTTTTTTAAGAATTAAGTAATTAATTTATTTTTGGCTACATTGGGTCTTCGATGCTGCGCGCAGGTTTTCTCTACTTGCGGTGAGCGGGGGCTGTTCTTCGTTGCAGTGCATGGGCTTCTCATTGCGGTGGCTTCTCTTGTTGCAGAGAACGGGCTTTAGGCGTGTGGGTTTCAGTAGTTGTGGCTCGCGGACTGTAGAGCACAGTCTCAGTAGTTGTGGCGCACAGGCTTAGTTGCTCCGTGGCATGTGGGATCTTCTGGGACCAGGGCTCGAACCCGTGTCCCCTGCATTAGCAGGTGGATTCTTAACCACTGCACCACCAGGGAAGCCTGCAACCATGTTTTTTTGTTTTTCAATGTGGCTACTAGGAAATTTTATTTATTATTTTTAAATGTTTTATTTCTTATACAATTTTTAACGGTTACACTCCATTTACAGTTATTACAAAATGTTGGCTCTATTCCCTGTGCTGGATAATACATCCTTGTAGCTTATTTATTTTATACATAATAGTGTGTACCTCTTAATCCCCTCCCCTTATCTTGCCCCTCCCTCCTTCCCTCTCCCCACTGGGAACCACTAGTTTGTTCTTTATATCTGTGAGTCTGCTTCTTTTTTGTTATATTCACTAGTTTTTTAAAAAAGTGGTTGTATATATATATGTGTGTATATATATACATACATATATATATATATACATTTTTTCATATTTTTTTCTCTCATGGGTTATTACAAGATATTGGGTAGAGTTCCCTGTGCTCCGCAGTAGGTCCTTGTTGTTTATCTATTTTATATATAGTCATGTGTATCTGTTGATCCCAAACTCCTAATTTATCTCCCCCACTCCCAGCTTTCCCCTTTGGTAACCATAAGTTTGTTTTTGAAGTCTGTGAGTCTGTTTCTGTTTTGTACATTAGTTCATTTATATCAATTTTCAGATTCCACCTATAAGTAATATCATATGTAAGTCTCTTTTTCTGTCTGACTTACATCATTCAGTATGATAATCTCCATGTCCATCCATGTTGCTGCAAATGGCAATATTTCATTCTTTTTTATGGCTGAGTAACATTCCATTGTATATATGTACCACATCTTCTTTATCCATTCCTCTGTCGATGGACACTCAGGTTGCTTCCATGTCCTGGCTACTGTGAATAGTGCCGTCTAGAAGAAATTTTGAAAAGGAAAGCCATTGTCTTGGAAAGAGCCCCCTGGAAAGTGGAGCAGGTGTGGGTATGAGATGTGATAGAAGAAGAGAGTAACCTACATTGTCTGGGGCGTGTTCACCAAACCTGTCCACAGAACCTTCAAAAATCCTCAGGCTATAGAAACATGGAAAACTTGGTAAGGACATTAAAAAAAAAAAAAGTAGTCCAGATGTTATTTTCGGTATCAACGCGTTGGCCATTTCGGAAGAAAGTAGGACACAAGCTATATATAAATATGTTAACAAATGAAAATTCCTTTGTGACTCTGCCACCTCAGGAAAAACACCTCAGCTTCTAGCTGGATATCTGGTATCATGCTGGGAATGGTGGTGTGGATTTTTCTTTTCATGCCTACATTGAGAAAGCAACTCTTTGACAGTGCGGAGCTTCCAGAAAAGGTGAGAGCAAATTTAATTTGCATGAAGATTAATACCCTGCTCTGAGGAGAAGAAAACGCATACCCAAAAAAATATACAGAATCATTTGATCCTTGAGTGTGTGTGTGTGTGTGTGTGTGTGAGCACTCAGTGTGCTGTGTTGCCCTTTGGAGGTGAGATAGGCAATTGTAAAATGTAATATATATATTTTAAAAGTTTTATTGTGCATACAGCTGAAACTAATATAATATTGTATATCATCTATATCTCAATAAAAAGAACATTTGTAAACAATATAATACCCCTATTGAGAAACAACAAAAAATTTTATTGTGATAGTGTATATAAATATTATAAATATATATTATATATCTAAATATATATACAATCATATTATACAAACACCATATTAACAAATTAAGGAATTAAAACCATATGATCATTTCAATAGATGCAGAAACAGCTTTTGACAAAATTCAACACCCATTTATGATAAAAACCCTCCAGAAAATGGGCATAGAGGGAAGCTACCTCAACATAATAAAGGCCATATATGACCAACCCACAGCAAACATCATACACAATGGTGAAAAACTGAAAGCATTTCCACTAAGATCAGGAATAAGACAAGGATGTCCACTCTTGCCACTCTTGTTCAACGTAGGTTTGGAAGTCCTAGCCACAGCAATCAGAGAAGAAAAAGAAATAAAAGGAATACCAATTGGAAAAGAAGTAAAACTGTCACTGTTTGCAGATGACATGATACTATACATAGAAAATCCTAAAGATGCCACCAGAAAACTGCTAGAACTAATCAATGAATTTGGTAAAGTAGCAGGATACAAAATTAATGCACAGAAATCTCTGACATTCTTATAAACTAACAACAAAAAATCAGAAAGAGATATTAAGGAAACAATCCCATTTACCACTTCAACAAAAGGAATCAAATACCTAGGAATAAACCTACCTAAGGAGGCAAAAGACTTGTACTCAGAAAACTATAAAACACTGATGAAAGAAATCAAAGATGACATAAACAGATGGAGAGATATACCATGCTCTTGGATTGGAAGAACTAATATTGTGAAAATGACTATACTACCCCAAACAATCTACAGATTCAATGCAATCCCTATCAAACTACCAATGGCATTCTTCACAGAATTAGAGCAAAAAATTTTACAATTTGTATGGAGACACAAAAGACCCCGAATAGCGAAAGCAATCTTGAGAAAGAAAAATGGAGCTGGAGGAATCAAGCTCCCTGACTTCAGACTATACTACAAAGCTACAGTCATCAACACAGTATGGTACTGGCACAGAAACAGAAACATAGATCAATGGAACAGGATAGAAGCCCAGAGATAAACCCACACACCTATGGTCACCTTATCTTTGATAAAGGAGGCAAGAATATACAGTGGAGAAAAGACAGCCGCTTCGATAAGTGGTGCTGGGAAAACTGGACAGTTACATGTAAAAGAATGAAATTAGAACACTCCCTAACACCATACACAAAAATACACACCAAATGGATTAAAGACCTAACATAAGACCACACACTTAGAGGAAACTCTTAGAGGAAAACATAAGAAAAACACTCTTTGACATAAACCACAGCAAGATCTTTCTTGACCCACTTCCTAGAGTAATGAAAATAAAAACAAAAATAAACGGGACCTAATTAAACTTAAAAGCTTTTGCACAGCAGAGGAAACCATAAACAAGATGAAAAGACAACCCTCAGAATGGGAGAAAATATTTGCAAAGGAAACAACAGACAAAGGATTAATCTCTAAAATATACAAACAGCTCATGGAGCTCAATATCACAAAAACAAACAATCCAGTTAAAAAATGGGTAGAAGACCTAAATAGACATTTCACCAAAGAAGACATACAGATGGCCAAGAGGCACATGAAAAGATGCTCAACATCATTAATCATTAGAGAAATGCAAATCAAAATCAAAATGAGGTATCACCTCACACCGGCCAGAATGGCCATTATAAAAAAAATCTAGGAACAATAAATGCTGGAGAGGGTGTGGAGAAAAGGGAGCCCTCCTGCACTGTTGGTGGGAATGTAAATTGATACAGCCACTATGGAGAACAGTATGGAGGTTCCTCAAAAAACTAAAAATAGAGCTACCATATGATCCAGCAATCCCACTCCTGGGCATATACCCTGAAAAAACCATAATTCAAAAAGAGTCATGTACCCCAATGTTCATTGCAGCACTATTTACGATAGCCAGGACGTGGACGCAACCTAAGTGTCCATCGACAGAAGAAAAGAAAAAGATGTGGCACATATATACACTGGAAAATTAGCCATAATGGGAAACGAAATTGAGTTACCTGTAGTGAGGTGGATGGACCTAGAGTCTGTCACACAGAATGAAGTCAGAAAGAGAAAAACAAATACCGTATGCTAATACATATATATGGAATCTAAAAAAAAGAAAATGGTTCCGAAGAACCTAGGGGCAGGACAGGAATAAAGACGCAGATGTAGAGAATGGACTTGAGGACATGGGGAGGGGAAAGGGTAAGCTGGGACGAAGTGAGACAGTGGCATGGACATATATACACTATCAAATGTAAAATAGGTAGCTAGTGGGGAGCAGCCGCATAGCACAGGGAGATCAGCTCGGTGCTTTGTGACCACCTAGAGGGGTGGGATAGGGAGGGTGGGAGGGAGACGCAAGAGGGAGGAGATATGAGGATATACGTATGCATATAGCTGATTCAGTTTGTTATACAGTAGAAACTAACACAACATTGTAGAGCAATTATGCTCCAATAAAGATCTATTAAAAATATATACAATCAATAAAAATAATGAAATCTGCCATTCTGACCATTTTTACGTGTGCCATTCAGTGGCAGGAATTACTTTTATACTATCGTGCAACCACCATTCCTCTGTGTTTCCAAGTATTTTTTAATGTAGTAAAGCCAAAGAGGAAAAATGCTTGCTTTCTAAAAATGTGTTTGGACAAAGGCTTTGAGAACAGATGCCAACGAGTCTTTCTAAAAATGATGAAATCATCTGAGTCAACTGAAGTCCGTGGCATTTGGGAACAAACGTGTTTTGCTGTGCTCACGACCATCCTGGGGTCCAACAAAAATTCTGGGTCCATTTGGCACTAAGACGTCCTTGATGGAAGGAAGGAAGGAAGGAAGGAAGGAAGGAAGGGAGGAAGGAAGGGACATTTAAAAGGGCAATAATCATCAGGGTCATATCTTGGGATTTCAAGCATCAGGCTCCTCAAAATGCCTTCTGTAATCTGCACGATGTATTTTATTGTTATTTTTAAATAATGTGACCCATGTTATCTCTATGTCCCATGGACCACAGACAAAGGATTAATCCATTAACACTCTTCAGGGACCTCTGATGCGTTCCACCTACCCTGTTCCTGTGCATCTCAGAATAATCTGGGAACTGAAAACTGTGTTGGCTTCCCACCAGTTATCTCAATTGTGTAACCATCCTTAGATATTTTTAAGGAAAGAACACTGCTTAGATTATAAAAAAAAAAAAAACAAAACAATGTCCACTAACCAGGATATTTGTTAAGCCTTCCTACACCTGTGTGAAATAAGTCAAGAAAAAGCTTATGGACTTCCCTGGTGGTCCAGTTGTTAAGACTTTGCCTTCCAAGGCAGGGGGTGTGGGTTTGATCCCCCGTCGGGGAGCTAAGATCCCACAGGACTTGCGGCCAAAAAAGCAAAACATAAAACAGAAGCAATGTTGGAACAAATTCAATAAAGACTTTGAAAATGGTCCGCATCAAAAAAATCTCAAAAAAAAAAAAAAAGAAAAGAAAACGAAAACCTAGCGTGGTACCACTTGGTTTCTGCACACAGACTGGAAGATGAGTCACTGGTTTTCTAGGACGCCCGAGGGGACACCCAGCTGGAAACCCCCCCATGGCAGCGGCGCCCCCAGAGAGCTCGGGCGTGGCACAGAGTCTTCACTTAGGTGTTCACCACTGAGAGGCAGCACGCGGAGAAAATCACAGCTGAGGCTCGTGGTGGAGAAGGAGCTGACACATCTGTGGTTCGCCGTCGAACCTTCACGAGAAATGGAGATGAATGGTCTTAAGGCTTTTCTTGAATTTAATTAGAAAAAGGGATGCCATAGGGCTGCTGAATCGATAACTTTCACAGCTTTCATTAAAACCCTCCCTCCTTCCCTCCTGCCCTCGTCCCTCCCTCCCTCGTCCCTCCCTCCTCCCTCCCTCCTCCCTCCCTCCTTCCCTCCTCCCTCCCTCCCTCCTTCCCTCCCTCCTTCCCTCCTTCCCTTCCTCCCTCCCTCCTTCCCTCCCTCCTTCCCTCCTTCCCTCCTGCCTTCCCTCCCTCCTTCCTTCCTTCCCTCCCTCCCTCCTTCCCTCCCTCCCTCCTTCCCTCTCTCCCTCCCTCCTTCCCTCCCTCCTTCCTTCCTCCCCTCCCTCCCTCCCTCCTCCCTCTTTCCCTCCCTCCCTCCCTCTTGCCCTCTCTCCCTCCCTCCTTCCCTCCTCCCTCCCTCTCTCCCTCCCTCCTTCCCTCCTCCCTCCCTCCCTCCTTCCCTCCTTCCCTCTCTCCCTCCCTCCTTCCCTCTCTCCCTCCCTCCTTCCCTCCTCCCTCCCTCCCTCCTTCCCTCCTTCCCTCTCTCCCTCCCTCCTTCCCTCTCTCCCTCCCTCCTTCCCTCCCTCCTTCCTTCCTTCCCTCCCTCCCTCCTTCCCTCCCTCCCTCCTTCCCTCCCTCCCTCCTTCCCTCTCTCCTTCCTTCCTCCCCTCCCTCCCTCCCTCCTCCCTCTTTCCCTCCCTCCCTCCCTCTTGCCCTCTCTCCCTCCCTCCTTCCCTCCTCCCTCCCTCTCTCCCTCCCTCCCTCCCTCCTTCCCTCCTCCCTCCCTCCCTCCTTCCCTCTCTCCCTCCCTCCTTCCCTCCCTCCCTCCCTCCCTCCCTCCTTCCCTCCCTCCCTCCTTCCCTCCCTCCTTCCCTCCCTCCCTCCTCTCTTTCCTTCCCATCTGAACTCGTTACATGACCGAGGGGTAGGACAGCTCTCTTCCACCCGGTGTCTCCGCCACATTTCTCTAACACTTGTGCCCCTTCCCTCTGCTCCTCAACACCCACTACCCAGGCTTCTGCACCCTGCTCAACCTGTCGGGGCAGGGGGTCTGGTGCACCTGGACCACATCCCGGGGTTCCCTTGCCCTCGGGCTGCCGTTCTAAGAGTGGGGAGCCCCAGCCAAGGCTGGGGGGGCAGCACATCCCTGCGTTCCTAATGCCGCATCGCCAAGCACGGGCTTTCTTCTCTTGCCCAAGGCCCCGGCTCCTGTCCGCTGGCCCTGTCCATTTACCTGTCTTTTCCGGGTCTGGTGGCTGTCCCCTCCCTCTGCTGCCACTGCCCGAGATGGTACAGGCTCGCCAGGTTCCCAGCCCCCAGGAGCCCTCCCTGACCACCGCTGCACCTCTGGAAACAGTCCTTTATTACAGCTCTCCCACACCCTGTGTGTCCATCCACCTCTTTCCTATAATCTACCCTCCCACCCCTTTTCTCAGAACCAAATACCAACCTGCAATCTCATCAGGAAGCAAGATCGTTCCACACACAAAAGCCCCCTCGTTTCTCAGTCACTCAGACATCGAATGCAACAGGGGCCTAAACATGCTGGGTGTAACATTCCCTTGCAGGGGAAAAACGCTGGAGCAGTTAAGCAAAGCATGGACATGCACCCCGAATTTTAAAAATCGCATTTACTGTTTCTTGAGCCCTGACTGTGCAGACGTTGTGGTAAATTTTTTTAAAGTTTATTTTATTGAAGTAGAGTTGATTTGTTGTGTTGTGTTAATTTCTGCTGTACAGGAAAGTGACTCAGTTATACATATGTATACATTCTTTTCCATATTCTTTTCCATGATGGTTCACCACAGGATATTGAATAGAGTTCCCTGTGCTCTACAGGAGGACTTTGTTGTTTATCCATCCTGTCTGTAATAGTTGGCATCTGCTAATCCCAAACTCCGGATGCATCTCGTTATGGTAAATATTTGACACAGATCCTCTGATGGAATCCTTCCAACCTCACACTTAGGTGGTGTCATTATTTCCAGTTTACGGAGGACAAAACTGAGGTCCCCAAAGGATGGACCACATGCAGATTCTCTGCAAACGCATGTCTGAGATACTGCCTTGTTCTTGTTGTTTTTGCAACCATTTTTGCAGAAGGATATTGGAAGAAAGTGATATTTTGAACACTGGGTGCTCCGTGGTGGGTAGTATAACCTGGTTTTACGGGAATCCATCTGGCCCGTGCAAAGGGCCAGTTTTAAGGAAACTGAAGGCAAAATCAATCTGTTACTTTCTTAAGTTGCATAAAAGAAAAGCTGACATATTACATGTGTATGAGGGTCTCCTTAGGTGAAGTCATTTGCCGATGGTGAATCAGACACGTGAAAGAGACTTGGCCCAATTAAGACTGAGGGTGTTGATGGCCGCTGTGATATTGCAGATTCCTCGTGGAAGGACAAAGAAGGGGCTGAGAAGATGCTGTGAGGCGTGTGTCGTCTGTACACCATTGGCAACAAATTGAATTGTAATGCCGATTCTTAAACACATCTGTCGTTTGATTTTGTACTAGGTATTTAAACAAACTTTTTGTTTCAGAATAGTTCCAGATTGACAGAAAAGTTGCAAGGATAGTCCAAGGAGTTGTTGTATAAGTTACAAACTTTCCCCTATTACCAACATCCTACCTTAGCCTGGCACGTTGGTTACCATTAATGGACCAATACTGCTGCATATTATTTACTGGTTCATAGCTATGCAGGTTTCCTGCGATGTCCTTCTTCTATCCCAGGGTCCACATGACATTGAGTTGTCACCTCTTTGGGGGCTCCTCCGGACTGGGACCATTTCTGAGACTTTCTTTGTTTACAATGACCTTGATAATTTTTTAAAATTACTCCTTATTGGAGTTTAGTTGATTTACAATGTTGTATTAGTTTTTGCTTACAGCTAAGTGATTCAGTTTTATGTATATATAGTTTCTTAAAATTTATTTATTTATTTATTTTTGGCTGCGTTGGGTCTTCGTTGCTGCCTGCGGGCTTTCTCTAGTTGCGGCGAGCGGGGGCTACTCTTCGTTGTGGTGCGCGGGCTTCTCATTGCGGTGGCTTCTCGTTGCAGAGCACGGGCTCTAGGGCACACAGGCTCAGTAGTTGTGGCTCACGGGCTCTAGAGCGCAGGCTCAGTAGTTGCGGCGCACGGGCTTAGTTGCTCCGCGGCATGTGGGATCTTCTCAGAGCAGAGACTGAACCCGTGTCCCCTGCATTGGCTGGCGGATTCTTACCATTGCACCACCAGGGAAGTCCCTACAGTAGGTTCTTATTAGTTACCTATTTATCTATAGACCTTGATTGTTTTGACTGGTGCTGGTTAAGGATTTTGTAGGCTGCCCCTCTATTGGGATTTGTCTGATTTTTTGTCATGGTTAGACTGGGATTGTGGGTTTTGGGGGAGGAAGACCACAGAGTTCAAGTGCACTTCTCATCACATTACACGGGCTGATGACTAGGAACACGGCTTATCACAGGTGAGGTTGACCCAGGTGCCCTGGTGGAAGTGTTTATCGGATTTCTCCACTGGGAAGATACCCCTTCCCGCTCTTTTCCATACTGTACCATTGGCAGCCCACACTTACGAAGCGGGTAATTTGCTTTCTAAGCAGTAAACACTTCTCCGATTCAGCGTCCTCATTTAAGAAGTGAGCAGATACGGTCCTTTATCATAGGGGTGGGGAAAACATCCACTCTCAACCACAAGGATTTTTAACAACGAGCAAACTTCTCTATAATACTATATAATTATAGAATTTCTCCAAATCATCTCTAAGGCTGCACCACACAAGGATCTCAGTTATAAAAAGCAGTGGAATACGTTCCCAAGAGATAAAAGAGCTGAGGCTCAATTTATGAAAGCAAACTGCTCTTCTGAGCAACTTGACGTCTTAAAGATGCGAGGAAGTATCGAATTCCTCTCCCAGCAATTGGAATGTAGCTTCAGTCGGACCGAACGTCCTACAGATAACAAGTATAAACTCTGGATGAAATTTCTAAACATGAAAACTCTCTGAAGGCACTGGGGCATGACCGCAAGTGAGCAGAAACCAGAGCAGGGTGGGGGACTCTTCTGAAAAATGAGGAACTGCACAGTGGAAGTTGCGTATCTCTACAGCGTTTCTCCTGAGAGCCGCCCCCAGTCTGCTAATCTGGGGGAAGCGAGAACCACTGCAGGTTCACTAGTGTGTAAGTCAGAAAACAGAGCTGGCAGGTGCCCGATCACCTGGAAAATGAGGCCGAGATTCCTCCGTGGGGCATCTGCGGCAGGAGGCCTGAAAATCTGTGTGTGAGCGTTGCGCAGATCTGGGTGACGCTTGTGTAGGAAAGTTCCAGGGAACTAGGTGGAACGGTTTCGCCTGAAGCAGAGGTTTCAGCTGCTGCCCCGTGCAGGGAAGGCAGAGTGTAGAGCTTACATCCAGCCTAGTGAACTGTCTGCTGGACTCTGCAGGGGAAGTTAACTGTCTACACAGTCAGTTACAACACACGGACCACAACGTCCATCACGCACGCGCGCACACACACACACATACACACACACACACACACACACACGATAGATGTGAAGAACCAAGAAAACATAATCTAAAATCAACTGGATATTTGTTTTTCTCTTTCTGACTCACTTCACTCAGTACGACCATCTCTAGGTCCATCTGCATCTCTGCAAATGGCACGATTTCGTTCCTTTTTATGGCTGAGTAATAGAAAAACAAATATCGTATAACATCGCTTACATGTGGAATCTAGACAAATGGCACAGATGAACTTACCAGCGAAGCAGAATTACAGACACAGATGTAGAGAACAAATGTATGCATACCAAGGGGGGTGGGTGGGATAAACTGGGAGACTGGGATTGACCTATACACACTATTGATGCTACGTATAAAATAGATAACTAATGAGAACCTGAACCTACTGTATAGCACAGGGAACTCTACATGATCTGTGGTGACCTAAATGGGAAGGAAATCCAAAAAAGAGGGGACATATGTATACTTATAGCTGATTCACTTTGCTGTACAGCAGAAACTAACACAACATTGTAAAGCAACTCTACTCCAATAAAAACTAACTAAAATATAATAAAATCAAGTGGACCCCCCCCCATATCAGTTCACCCCAGATGACCCTGGTGCTGGAAATAGATACAAACTTTAAGTGTTTCCATATCAGGCCCCTTGACCCTGACTCACCCGAGTATGTTATATTGTTTCCTCATGGCTCCTCCCTTGTCTCTGCATCCCCTCCTTCCCTGATCAGCAACTGTTTGAACCTGCCCTTTGGAACTCAGGGAAGGTCCTGGAGGCTGAAGCCTTTATTCTGCAAGTAAGAAATGGGGGACACAGAAAGGATTTGTCCCCAGGAGGGCCCCTCAGGGTCCTGCTCAGTTTCAGGCAGACAAAAGTTTGAGGTTGGGTGTGGGATGTCTTCTTCCCAAACTGTCAGCTCTCACATCTGTTTTGTACTCCTAGAAAACTTGGCCCCAATACCGCTGGCCTTGTAGAAAAAGCCCAATGTTATTATTCATGTCCAGAGCCCTCCCTGGAGCCCCAGCAAATCCAGACGGAATATACCTGCCATGCTGTCTGTGACCGTCTTAGGATGAATGACAAGAGGCCAGAGGATTATGAAGTCTTGATCAAGAGTCTGTGAAATAAATACTCCCAGGAAAAGAGGACCAAGGATGCACAATAAATAATAGTGATGATGATGATGATGGAGACACTTACAAACTTCTGAAGTCACCAACTTTGACATCTAAGTACGTAAATTTCCGGGGAAATAGTCAGATATTTTCTCATCAGAAAAGAATTTTGCTTCCATATTACAGAAATAAAAAGGAAAATGGAACACAGACAAGACTTTAAAAATGCCCCTGGGACTTCCTTGGTGGCGCAGTGGTTAAGAATCGCCTGCCAGTGCAGGGGACACGAGTTCGAGCCCTGGTCCGGGAAGATCGCACATGCCGCGGAGCAACTAAGCCTGTGCGCCGCAGCTACTGAGCCCGCGAGCCACAACTACTGAGCCCACACGCCTAGAGCCTGTGCTCCGCAACAAGAGAAGCCGCCGCAATGAGAAGCCCGCTCGTCGCAACGAAGAGTAGCCCCCGCTCGTCGCAGCTAGAGAAAGCCCACGCGTAGCAAACAAGACCCAACGCAGCCAAAAATAAATATAAATAAATAAATTTAAAAATAAAAATAAGAATAAAAATGCCCCTGAGAAATAGGGGTGGGGTCATGATTTGGTTAAAAGCGAAAGAATTCAAGGAATGACTTTTAAGACGTTGAATGCAAGAATCTCACGCTTTGCTTAATCTTTAGAATTCCTGCAGGAGCGGCGGACCTCCAAGGCGTTTAAACTTTTCTAGATTCTATACACTGAACATGTACGAATGTAATGTCTTCCCACTGTTTACTTTTCTGAACATCTTTTCTTTGTGACGGCGTCTAGGAGGGACAGCAGTAAACATCAACAGGATTAAAATACAAATCTGAACTTTGGGGACTTCCCCGGCAGTCCAGTGGTTAGGACTTGGGGCTCTCACTGCCGAGGGTGCGGGTTCAACCCCTGGTCAGGCAACTGAGATCCCACAAGCTGCGCGGTGCGGCAAAAGAAAGAAAAAAAAAGTCACTCCATTCACATAAACCCAGCTGTCGTGGAAAGAGGTTTGTTATGAATAACAAGACACCCATTTCAAAAAAAAAAAATCTGAACTTGGGAAAACACAGTGAGGACGCATCTAACACGGAACCCGTCACTGTCTTTGGAACGCTTCCTTGAAGTGAAAGGATTCTTACATGGGGTTTGGTGGTAGAGAAGGATGCCCAAGCTGGAGAAATAGCCACACACGGGCGTCACCCGTAGCCACCCAGCTGCACCTGCCCTTTTTGTTCTGCTTGTCACAATAGCAGAAGAGAAAATGGGATGGCAGATTTAGAAGCAGATTTCAAAGACACCCTCTCTTGCTTTTCCCCAGAGACACACATTATTGTGTGAATACCCACACAGGCGTCACAGCTGCTTCCGGAAAGAAGGACCACAAAAGGCCAAAAACAAAAACAAAAAGCTCGACAATGTTCATTTTCTGAAGCGTTCTAAGGAGTTTTCTAAGGCGTTTCTCAGCAGCTCGGTCGACAAAGCGTCCAGGAAACTCAGCGCTGGGAAGAGAACACTTCTGATCACCGGGATAGCTCACAGCCTTCTCATAACATGAAGGAGGAAAGGGGTATTTCCCCGGGACCCTCTCCCCTGTAAACAGATGAGGTGGAAGGTCCCCGAGACAGAGAACCAGGCATGGCTTTGTTGACATAAGAGAAGCCATTTTTGGCTGAAGCCGTCTTGGGATCTAGGCCTGGCCGCCATGCTTGCCCTTGAACAGGGCTTGGTAATTAATGATCTTAAGGGAACCAAAGAGCCAGCTGTTATCAGGCAAGAGAAGGAACAGTAGCAAAGTTAACAAACCAGTGGTGACGCCTCCCAGTTCCGTTTCAGTGGGGATTAGCCTGAAGCCTCAACCACCAGATCCACTGGGACCTAAAGGAGGAGGAGGATACTGACCTTTTCTGACCCTGTGACTTCAGTCAACTAAAGCTTAGACTCTGTGGACCTCGGCCCCAGTGCAATGCTGAAGTCTCCTCTGCTCCAGCCCCTTCATGAATATGCATGTGCCACCCAAGCCCCTTCATGAATATGCATGTCCACCCAAGCGTTTTCCCGCCCCCGCCATGAATATGCATGTACCCTGAGATTAAAGCTTCCCCAATTTTGCCGTTTGGGAAACACTGCTTTGGGAAAGGGCCCCTGTGTTCTCCCTACTTGCCGCAGATGATAAATCCTTCCTTCTCCTGATTTTGGCTTGGTTGTGTCTTTTGGTTCCACACCCATTGACAGGGGAGCCCAGGTTTTGGGTAACACCCCCAAGCCTTTCTCTTCCCTCCTCCCATTTTGTGCAAAGGCAACTCACAAAGCATAATGTGGACTTCCTGGGTCCTTGGAATATCATTGCACATCCCTGGTGTGACACCCCCAAGACCACCCTCACTTCCAGCGGCAGCTGTAACTTGTGGGCCCCCGGGACCACCCTCAGGGACCGTCGTTCACCATGTGGGCCCAGAGAACTCTGCCAGGCTGCCGATGTCATTGTTACAGTTCCTTACAGGGAAAGGGCGCAGCGTAAAATCGGCTGAGGGAAGCGGTGCGTGGGGCAGTGTCTAGGAGAGACCAGGTGTAAGCCTGCAGGTGCCCGTCCCAGCAGAGTAACGGGCAGGGCTCTCCCCTCCCACCAAGGGTGTGTGCTCACTTCCGGCTCTTGCCAACCAGCATGGTGGACTGCTTGAAGGACTGCCTTTGGTCTCCATCTCCTCCAAGGTCGAGCTGACACTGCACGCCCCAAGGCCCCCATCCTAAATCACTCTGGAGCACAGACTGTCGGTCGGTCGTGGCCCAGGCCCCAGGCAAAGCAAATATACTCTTATCACGCAGGACATCCAGGGGCTCAGAGGTGACCTCCCAGGAGCCCGGGAGACAAGGCCAGACCTGGCTTTGAGCAAAGTTAATTCTTTCCTTCACACCTGGGTCCCAAAGAAGATTCTCCATGTGGACTGGAAACTTTGAGGATGTGGAAAAACACAAAAAGAGTACAGGGATCCCTTTCTGGGCCTCCCCAGAAGCCCCCCCGCTCCCCCTGCCCCAGGTGCTGCTAGACCTTTTACGGGGCTGCACCGCCGCAGCAAAGGGATCTTTATCCCCGAAGGCCATCGGTGGTGATGCTGAAAGCTCAGCTTCTACTCTGCACCGGTGCTGAATTGCATCTTGGAGGGGCGAAGTAGTAAAGGAGAGCTTTATTGCTTTGCCAGACAGAGCGGGGCACAGAGGGCTCCTGCCCTCGAAAAACTAGGTATCCCACCTTGGGAGGATTTGACGCGTTTATAGCAATAGTTCAAGGGTGGGTTTGCTGATAAGATCAGGGCGTGTGCAGGGTCTCCGGGGTGCAGGGACTTGATTAGCAACGGTTCCACATCCGCCCTTTGGGAACTCAGGGAAAGTCTCGGAGGCTGGAGTCTTGCCTATAAGAAAGGAAGGAGAAGAAGACCTCTGTGCCCCGGAGCCCCAGCGGGCCCCACTCGGTTTCTGTCCTGGGGTTGAGATGCACTGCTCTGAGAAAACCTCCTGGAGCTTCCCCTCTTGCTACTAAAGCGGATGAGACATTTTCCTTCTTGAATGCGTTCATAGTTGACGTGTATTTCTTTCGTCTGTGGCATTATTATTGTTATTTGACTTATGACGGGAAATAACGAGAACCCCAATTGCTTGCAGAAAGTCCACTCTCGGTGTCTTGATGATTCTGGCCCTGAACATTTTCTGCTGTAGAACTGGCAGGGCCGACGCAGAATAAAAATGCAGCCCCGCGCCCAACCTTGATTTCGAGATGGCGACGTGTGCAACCGCCACCTCTCTCTGGTTGCAGAATATTCTCATCCCCCCAAAAGGAGACCCCCCCCAACCCCATGAGCAGTCGCTCCCCCTCCCCTGGTAACCACGAATCCACTTTCTGTCTCTGTGGATTTGCCTGTTCCGGAATCACACACTGTGTGTCCTTCTGGGTCTGCTTCTCTCACTGAGCATCGTGTGTTCAAGGTCCATCCACGCTGTAGCCTGTGTCAGAGCTTCGCTCCTTTTCACGGCTGAGTCATATTCCACTGTGTGCGTGGACCCCGTGCTGTGTATCCATCCATCTGTGGACGGGCTAAACGATTTTATAAGCACTTTATTCCATCGCAGTGAGAACTCCCTCACACGATGCATAATAAGGATGCAAAAGCAAACCTATAAACACCCATGCCACACACACACACACACACACACACACACACACACACACACACACACACATACACGCGCGCAGTGAAAACGAAACAGGGCACACCTTGGCATCCACACCAGCTTTCTCTCCAAACTTCCGGGTCTTTCTCTGTTTTCTCTTTAACAATTCTCCAGTGGATTCTGACTCAGGAGGTATGTAATGTTTTCTGGGAGTCTGCCTTTTTAGTGAGTGCCCAGGGTTTGGGTTTTTCTTGGGGTGTGTGTGTGTGTGTGTGTGATTTCTGGCAGGTCTGGAGCACACCTCCAGGATGCAGGCGTTAAATGAGTCTCCGCAGACTCAGGGAAAAACACCCCTATGGATGCGCCCTGCGCACGGCGGCATCTGTGTAGGGTCCCGCCTGGTCTGCACACTCAGTGAAGCACTGGGATCCCCCTTCCTCCCACACCACCACATCCCACCCTCCCGATCATACTGTGCCGCCATGACGAAAATTAAGGCCAATGTGATGTGCTTCCTTGGCGTCTGGGGGGAACCAGGGGGCCCTCAAAGGGCCTGCGGGCACACTGGCCTCGCTGCTCAGCATCTCCCTTTCATTGCCCCCAGCCAGCCCCCTCCTGAGCAGGGGGACCACGCTCGGTGCCGGTTCATCCCTCCGTAGTCAGCTGAGCTCCCGTCCGCTCGTGGAGTTATTCACACGAGCCCCTCCCACCCTCCCAGGGTCCCCTCAGACCCTCGTGACTAGAAAGCCTGCCTCTGGGGTTCACCCTGACCTCGGGGGCAGCCCCGTGCGGCCCCAGTGGGCTGTTCTCCTCCACAGGCTGTGAGTGTACGTCTCACGTGGGCAGTGCAGGGTAGCATGTGTGAAGCCATTCCCCCAACCCCCTGGGGCAGGACTCCTCCGAGCGAGGTGCACGCGCGCCGACGCACACGCACCGGCACGCGCGCACACGCAGGCAAACACACCATAGTTCAGTTGCTAAATAACCCATCAGCTCTTTATTTATGTATTTTGGCTGCCCCACGTGGCATGCTGGATCTTAGTTCCAGGACCAGGGATCCAACCTGGGCCCCCTGCAGTGGAAGTGCGGAGTCTTAACCATTGGACCGCCGGGGAAGTCCCTAACCCATCGACTCCTGCCCCATCGTTCAGGAGGGAGGTGAAGTAGGAAGAAACCAGTCTCATGTGTAAAGGTTGCATCGACCAAGTGTTCAAAGCGCGTGTCACAGCTTCCTGTCGTGCTGGATACAGAGTCATGGGGCGTCCCGCCTTCCAGGAGCTCAGGCCACTTGCCTATTTCTCCGCCTTCTGCCGGGCACTGAACTCGGGACCCCCTGACACCCCAAGAAAGCTGGACCCCCAGAGCCTGGAGGAGATTTGGGCTCCGTGATGATAGTGATGGATCCACGTGTAGGTTATAGGATCTGAAGGTCTGAACACATAGTAGGGTGACCACAGGGCTCGAGGGGTCTGACTATCCCCTAAAGTGTAGGATTTGAGGGCTCAGAACTGTGGCTGGGGGGTCCCTTTCAGGAGGAAATGGTTTTCTTCAGCACCTATGTTAGGTTCCGAGGGCTTTCATAACCAAGTACCCCAAACTGGGGAGCTTAAACAACAGAAATGTATCCTCTTACAGTTCTGGAGGCCAAAAGTCTGAGATCAAGGTGTGGGCAGGGCTGGTTCCTCCTGGGGGGTCTGAAGGAGAACCTGTTCTAGCCTCTCTCCCAGCTTTGAGGCTCCTGGGACTTCCCTGGTGGCGCAGTGGTTGAGACTCTGTGCTCCCAATGCAGGGGGCGCCGGCTTGATCCCTGGTCAGGGAACGGCATCCCACATGCATGCCACAACTAACAGTTTGCATGCCACAACTAAGGAGCCCGCATGCTGCAACTAAGGAGCCCGCCTGCCGCAACTAAGACCCGGCGCAACCAAACAAACAAAAACAAAACAAAACCAGGCATCCTAGTGAATTACAATAGCACAGTTTGCACTGGCGGAGTCCACGGTTGTTGGTTATTCGTAGGGAATACAATTTGCACGATAACAGTGTTAGCACCAGGGATAGGAGAGGAATGAGACAGAAGTGGCTGGTGTGGCCCATGTACCTGGTGTGGCAGAGGAGCTGCCATGGGGGCTGCCTGATTACAAGGAGACTCGGGTGGGAGGGAGCCGCTGAATTATCAGGGGCTGTTGTAGGGAGGGTGACCTTTGACCACACAGAGGCTCTTCACCAACACAGAGTTCCCGGAGGGCCCACGTTGCTGTGGTTTAGTGTGTGGCCAGCATCACTGAAGCCCCCTTCTCCAGGGCCAGGGGCCTCTAGGAACTGATCACCCATGATGCTTCAGGATCTGACTTCCTCGGGGCCATGCTGTGGTCGCCTTTGCGGCTTCCGTAAGATATAGTAAACTTTATATTTTAAGACAGTTCTGGTAGAAAACTTATTTTCCATGCTGCATGCATTATTTATATTTATTCATTATTAGTAGTATAGTCTTCCCCCCACCCCCCGATTTTAAGAGAAGTTCAAAAGGACCCCAGATATAATGAGCACCTTGCACCGTGCCAGGGGTGCCTCATGGTAGATGCTGGCCTCTGGGTCAACCAGATGGCTGCTCTCGCCCTGCTTCCTGGGCCCCTACTAGGGGGCCCCATTCTGCCTAACCTTCTTTTCTGGGGGGATGTCCTGCCCCTCACCTGGAGTTGTTCCTCCTCTTCTGGCCCAGGTGAACCTACCTTCAGTGGTGGCGTCCTAAAATCCTTGAAGGGACGGGGATTTGTCAAGCATGGTGGAGGAGACCAAGGATACCTCCCAAAGGTGTCCAAGCCAGAATCCCCTGGAAGTTTATATGGCACAAGGGACCTTACAAATGTAATTAAGGTGTGGACCCTAAAATAGGGAGATGATCCCAGATTAACCTGGTCCCTGCTCCATTCTAATCCCATGAACCCTCACAAGCAGAGAACTTTGGCTGGAGCGGGAGAGATGTGACAGGCGGGAAGGCGAAGAGATGCTGAGGGTGGGATCTAGGTGACACCTGCTCAGACCAGAGACAGGATCCTACCCTCCCCCCCACTGACCACCAGCGTAGAGGCGGGGACTTCAGCCCTACAACCACAAGGAACTAGATTCTGCTGTTAACCCAAATGAGCTTGGAGACAGGCTCGTCCAGATCCACTCCCTTGGGAGCCCAGTGGGTAGACATCTCGATTTTGACCTTGTCAGACCTTGAGAGGAGACCCACAGGTGAGATTTCTCACCTCCAGGGCAGTGAGATCCTATGTTGGTGTGTGTCTGAGCTGCTCCACGAGGGGTGATTTATTCCAGGTGCCATAAAAGTCAAGTGCGTTTGCAGCATCAACATTCTAATGAGTTCCAGGCTCTCTGAACTGGGGGCCGCGGCTGGAAGCACCTGGTGACGACCCCAGCCCCTCCATTCACCGCTCCAGAAACCATGTTAAAACACACGCTTCGGGGAGACTGGGCAAGAGGCCAGGAGGCGTCAGCTGGCATTGCTGTGCCCCCACAGATAACATGCCTGGCAACGGGCCTTTCTTTCTGGACAAACACCCAGGGACAGGTCCACGCCCCCACTGTTCCCTGGGCTCCACCTGCTTCTAGGTCCTTCTTATTCTGTCACTGTGGCCACACCTGGGGCTCTTGCGGGAACCCCTGGAGGGTGGCAGCTATGGAGGACTTCCCTGATGCTCTGTTCCGGGCACACCTGGGCATGCCTGGCACACCTGGGTGCACCTGGCCAAGAGGAGCAGCTGATACCATGGTCTTGCCAGGGATCCTGGGAAGGCTTCCTGGCCTCGGTTTTCTCATCTGTAGGACAGAGGGTCACAAAGACCGGAAGGACCCTCCTAACCGAGCCTCGGATTGCACCAAAGAGGTCTGTATGCTGAACATCTCCAGGTGGCCTGAGTGGAGGGGGGCAGCCTGCACCTCGGGGGTGACCCCCCAAGTCAGACCAGCTGGGTTTACTTCCTATGGCGATGGGGGGAGACCCAGAGTCCAGGTGTGGGGGTCACAGTTACAGAGGGTTGTGGAGTGTGGGATCCTGGGTCCTAGCAGGGACAGGAATCCTGGTGGGGCTGGGGTTGAGATCCTTGGTCCCGGGTGCTGGCGGGCGCTGATGGTGGTGGTGGGGGAGGAGGTCTCTGCTGGTTTGTGTATGAGGGGTGCTGTCCAGTAGCTGTCCGAATTGGGGGGATATGGATGTGGTCCAGGGTTCTGGTGGGTATTAAGGTCCCTGTAGGGTCTGGGGTTGCCAGGTTTAGGGTTTCTGTAAGGTTCTGGATAGGGGTCTGTGTGGGGTCTTACTGGGGGTCTGGGTTGGGGACGTGTGGGGAGGGAGGGTCTTAGCTGTGATCTGGGCGGGGTCTGTGGTTCTAGCGGGGGTCAGGTGGAAGTCTGGGCGGGGGGTTCCACGCTCCAGGAGGGATTCACGTGGGAGTCCATGGGCCTGTCTGGGGGGCCTGGGGCTCTGTTGTGGAGGTGGGCAATAGCCTAGCGGGAGTCCGTGGTCTCAATGGAGGGTCTGAGGTCCAAGGGGGCTCTTGTGGTCCGAGGGCCGGATTGGGGGTCCCGGGCAGGAGTCCAAGGTCTGGGTTGGGTCCACATCTGGGTGGGGGTCCTGCAGCCAGGCAGGGGTCCTGGGGATCCGGGCGGGGTCTGTGGTCTGAGCGGGGGTCTGGGGTCAGGAGGGGTCCCAGGATCCAGGCATGGAGGGGCCCCTGGTCCGGGCGGGGGTCCCTGGGGTCGGGGGGGGGGTCCCTGGGGTCCTCGGTCCGGGCGGGGGTCCCTGGGGTCGGAGGGGCGTCCCTGGGGTCCTTGGTCCGGGCTGGGGTCCGGGGCCCCGGCGTCAGGCAGAGTCCCGGGGTCCGGGCGGAGGTCGTCAGCCGGGAGGGGTCCGCGGTGCGGGCGGGAGTGCCTGTTCCGGGCCGGGGTCGGGGGTCCGGGGTCCGGCGCCCCGGGTCAGGCGGCGTCCTGGGGTCCAGGCGGGGTCCGGGCGGGGTTCGGGGCGGGCGCGTGGGCGCGGGGGGCGGGCCGGCGCGGGCGCGTTTCCGCCGTCCGGCGGGGCTCTGAGTCCCGCGGGCGGCGCGGAAGCGGCGGCCGGGCAGCCATGTCGCTTTTGTCTGCGGCGCGGGCGGCCCTGCGAGTGTACGCGGTGGGCGCGGCGGTGGTCGTGGCGCAGCTGCTGCGCCGCCGCCTCCCGGGCTTCGCGGAGCCAGGTCAGCGGCCGGCGGCGGGCGGGGGCGGCGGCGCCAGGGGCGGGCGGGGGGCTCGCGGCGGCGGCGGCGCCCGGCCGGGGTCGCGCCCCTCGCTCGGCCGGGACCCCCGGGGTGGGGGGGAGCGGGGGAGGGGCGCAGCGGGGCCCCGCGTGCCCTTGACCCCGGCCGCCGGCCATGGCGCGCCGCGCCGGGCGCTCCCGGAAGCAGGGCCGGGCGGCCGCGGGGGGGAGGGAGGTGCGCCGTCCCCACGCGCCCCTCCCCCGCTCCGCGCATCCCGGGCCGGGGTCGGCCCGGGGGTCCGCTCCCCCCGCGCACTGCGGGCCGGGGTCCCCGGGGTCCCGCGCGCCCCGCAGCCCCGCGGCCGGGGCGAAGGAGGGGGCGCTCGAGAGCCGGGCCGCGCGCAGGGTCAGGTAGGACGGGCCTCCCCGGGGTGGGTGGGGGACGCCGGGCGCGCTCGGGGGCGCGGCGAGGCCTGGAGGGAGGGGCTTCCGTTCTGGGGCACCTTGTTCCTCTGGCCCCCGCGACCTCCGCGGCGTCTCCGATCCCAAACTCTCCGGGGACCCGTTCGCGCTCTTCACGCACGTTGGGGACCTCCGGGGAGCGGGGGGTGGCGGCGATCCGTCTGGGGCTGTGTCTGGTCGCAGCGGCGTGCTCAGGACGTAAAACGGGGGAACCTGTAGGAATCTCTGTCTGCCCTAATTTGCAGGAGATCACACTCACCCTAGGCTACGCGAGCATACATGACATTGTATTTTTAGGTGACAGATGACTACTTTCTAAAACAAAGTATTCGGTGGGAAGAGTGGTGCCGTGTCATCTTGTGGCCGGTCTCTCTACTGTGTGGCCTAAGGGGATAGATGGAGTCTCAGTTTCACCCGTGTTTCCACCCTATTGACCTGGCACCCCCAGCAGCGTCTGGGCAACACCCCTGAGACGCGGGGGTGAAAAAGAGGCAAAGAACATGTGACTTTGGCTGTGAAAATACTTGAGAATCGCTCCACTCCCCGACGGCAGGGGCGCTGGTGGGACCACACTTTGCAAACCTGCAGCTCCGACCAGGAGTAGATATTTTTATATGAGCTCCACCCTCCCAGGCCTCCATCAAAGGGAAATACATCTTCCAGGTTTATGTGAGGTGAGCATTTGGTTTTCTGATAAGCTGGATTTCGGTATTTTTTATAAAAAAAAAAAACACATTGAGAGCAATCAGAAATGAACAGAGGGTAAGACCCCAGCCAGTACCTGGGGCTCGGGGGTGGGGTCCGCATAGTCACCTTTGAGATCAGGACTGGCTTGTACACAGTGAAGACGTATGGAAAGCTGTCCCAGGTTGCCCCAAATGGCTCCAGGTTGTGGAGCGCACCACTCCGAGCAGTTTTGCTCCCAGACGGGTCTGGCTGTCTCGCCTGGGAGCCCGTTTAGCCGCTCGCAGAAAAGACAAGTTGAGGATGGAATTTAGACTTGTCGGTGTTATCGCAGCAGCACCCCAAAATGCGTGCCTCGGAAACGTGTTGGAGATGCATCCAACCTGAGGGCTTGCCCTGTGGTTTCCACCTGTTGACTGATTGAGAAAAAAAATAAAGTCGTGGAAAGGCAAACCAGCCATGAGGCCATGTGTCAGCCGAGGGCATCCTTATTCCGGCTTTTGCAGAGGGTTGATTCATCCAAAGATGGACTTGCTGGGCTTGCTGTGTGCGAGCCACGTGGTCTGTGGGGTTAGAAATCATTTTAGGTGTGGGCGGAGGAGTGAACGAACATCCGTCCCATGTGCCAGGTGGTGGCCGGTGTCCCAAGTGGCCCTGTTCCTCTGCTTTTGGACCCATTTTTTTATTTGCCCCTAACTGGACTTAACCTTTGCGGGGGAGGAGACATTGAACTTTGCCCCGGTATGGAGCTAAATAAACAGTAACCAGAGGCCCCGTCACATGAAGAGTAGCTGGGCTTTGTTGTTCTTAAACATCAGATGTTTTCTTTTTTTAAAAAAAATAACTTATATAGTCTATATAAATAAAAACGTGAACAGTATAAAATAGTTGATACGGAAATATTCTCTTATTTATATATTCTAAACGGATAACGACAGACCACAGCGGTGATTATTGAAGTGCACTTGGTATTGTGAAAGTTCTTTGCTAACCCACCGTGAGCGGTCAGGTCATGCCTCAGATTTACAAGTACCTTGGTTACGAGTTTGCTAATAGTTGCATGTCAGATCTTCAGTATCTAGAGAATCTGTCTATAGATCGTCTCAGCGTTTTGATGAGTTGCTTGTGCACACTGCACGTGTTTAATGCAGTTATATAACTTTTACTGGGACTCCTTAGATAAAATGGAGCTGTCTCACATTTATGACTGTCGCTTTGCAATTGTGGGTGGTCCTGCACATTTTATCCGGTGGGGGACAGGCGTGTGGTGTGAGTTCACCTGGATTCTATGAAAAGGTGAAGGAAGATGCTGAAAAGGTAACCCGCCCCTGAATGTAACCTTAAAATGCGCTCTCTGTGAACAAGATCATTACAGACTCATGATCGTTGCAGGTTGTGCCTTGATAGAGACGTGTGTAAGCCAATGAAAACTTCCTGTAACAGACCCTGATTTCCAGATTCTCTATGGCGATTGTCTGTTACAAATTAAATGTCTCTGATGCATCAGTTTTGAAAGGGAGAGAAAGTCATCCAGATGTGTTTTACAGGGACGTTCTGATATCACACGGACATTTCCCTTAAGAATTCTGTTGGACATAGGAGGTAGGTCTGGAAATGGACTTCTGCTGATGGGCTGACACCCCCAAAAGATGTCAGCTGGCCCACTTATGAAGCTATTTTAGGGTGGATCCTGGTGTTCAAACTGCAGGGTTTTTTAGAAACTGATAAAGAGGACGTTATTTCTCGTTGGTGTTGTGTACATATGAACGGTTGGGGGTTGTGGATCCAGGGAGGTGAAACCACAGTTTTCATGATCTTAGGAGTTTTTGAGTCTTAAAAAAAAATAAGTACTCCCCCCGCCCCGCCCAAGAGCTTTTTTAAAAATAAATTTCTAAATTTTTACTTTTCGGCTGTCCCACGCAGCATGTGGGATCCTAGTTTCCTGACCAGGGATCGAACCCGTGCCCCCTGCCTTGGAAGCGCGGAGTCTTAACCACTGGACCTCCAGGGAAGCCCCAAAGAGCTTTTGTTTGTGTGGCTTTGACTTATCCATGTGGATCCTATTCACTTACATGTTAATTAAATTTAAATTTATTTGAAATGAAAAAAAAGGTGAACAGAAATTTGAAACAGAAATTTACAACATATATTTCAAGTAACATAACAAGTCACTTACATGTTATTCCCAGTAACATTTTTCCCAGTGAAAAATAACTATAATCTCCAACACAAACAAACAAAAATCAGGGAGAGTGGCCCTGTTTCTGGTTCTTGCCAGTTTCCTGAAGTACCGACTGGGAAGAATGCAGCTGGTTCTCCACTTGGTGGCTTCATCCTGTGTCTTGTGACATGTTCCTTGTGTTGGTGAAGCCGATTGGGAAGATCTGGCTGGTGTCTCTGATGTGAGAAAAGGCAGAACCTCGCCAAGTCCCTGGCAGTGTCGTGGCGATGGTCCCCCCCAGAGATGCTCAGGCCGCCCTGTAAGAAGGACCCTGTGGAGAGGGTGCTTTGACAAAACCTTGATTCCTGACTCTGACGGGAGATGTAGACCTTGCCCTCCGGACAGTGGAGGGTGGCTTCGTGCAGCCGCCTTCAACGTATGTGCTCAGAACCCTCCTACCGTGTGTCACCTCCTTGGAGGTTCTGACATCCTTGGCCCGAAGGAGGTGAAGCCGCAGGGGGAGGCCCTGCGGGCGGTGCCTCCCTAGGTTGTCACCGTGTCAGGGCTGCGTCCTGCTTTGTGGGCAGAAGTTTGCGCCAGGATGGCGCTGGACTCCTTCAGCCAGATCGCAGCAGTAATTCATCGTCATCATCCGGGTGTAGTCGGATCTGATAAAACTGAATGGCGTGGCCCGCGCGGGGTGGGGCAGCTCATATTCCAGAGCCCAGGTGTCGTGCTCGCTGTGCAGTTCCCATCGCTTTTGGGGACCACCTTTCCCACGCTCAGGTGCCCCATCCTGGCTTGGCTGTAGGATGTGTGGTTTGGGGGTTTCCTCTTTGTGAAAGTCCTGGCTGTATCGGATCCCCTTCCCCTGTGCTGGAGACTTTGGGCCTCACCCCTGAGCAGTACATCCTTCTGCCCCATCCCTGGCTACCGACGTGCCCCTTAAATCAGCCCCCCCAAGTGTGACCTCTCCCTGAAAGCCTCGGGTGGGCCCTTTTGACCGCAGGGCGCCCAGCACCAGGGGTGATGTTACCTCTCATAGCTTTTATAGTTTTGTTCTCATCAGCAGAGCGTGCAGGGGCGGCTGTAACAAAGTACTTAAAATCATGGAAGTTCATCCTGTCTCTTTCTGGAGATCAGAAACCCGACGTCGAGGTGTCCCAGGGCTGCGCTTCCTACAGAGGCTCCAGGGGAGGGTCCTTCCTGCCTCTTCCAGCTCCTGGGGGCTCCAGGCGTCCCTGGCTTCTGGCCGCGTCCCTCCCGTCTCTGCCTCTGTCTTCCCGGGGCTTTTCCTCTGTGTCTGTGTCTCCCCTCTCCTGTGTCTTGTAAGGACCCTGTCATTGGATGTAGGGCCACCCTCGTCCAGGAGGACCTCATCTCAGACCCTCCCCTTCATCACCTCTGCAAAGACCCTGTTTCCACATAAGGTCCCATTCTCAGGTTTTGGGGGGACGTGAATTCGGGGAGTGGGGCCGCTATTCAAACCACTGTCGTTGTTACTGGGTTTTGGCTTTGAACATACGCCCCACACTCAGAAAACGCCTGGTTGGTGCACTTTGTGATTTAACCCCCTGAGTGCTGTACAGGGGGTTGAAAGCTTGCAGACTTAACCCATTTCAGGGGGAAGTCTGTTCCATGGACATCATTTGAGGAAATCAAATAAGTAATAAAACTAACATTCATGCTCTCAAAGCGTATCTTTTTCTCTCTGTGTCTAGGCATATGTATGTATATTTGTTTATGATTATTAAAAGTTTCTCTTTTTTTTTTTAAATTCATGCTCATGCCTAATTCGAAATTTTCTGCTATTTCTTTTTTTTCTGTTTTTTTGAAGATGTTAGGGGTAGGAGTTTTATTAATTAATTAATTTATTTTTTCTGTGTTGGGTCTTCGTTTCTGTGCGAGGGCTTTCTCTAGTTGCGGCGAGCGGGGGCCCCTCTTCATTGCAGTGCGCAGGCCTCTCACTATCGTGGCCTCTCTTGTGGCGGAGCACAGGCTCCAGACGCGCAGGCTCAGTAGTTGTGGCTCACGGGCCCAGTTGCTCCGCGGCATGTGGGATCTTCCCAGACCAGGGCTCGAACCCGTGTCCCCTGCATCGGCAGGCGGACTCTCAACCACTGCGCCACCGGGGAAGCCCAAAAGTTTCTCTTTTATTGAAGCATACTTGATTTACAATATTGTGTTAGCTTCAGGTGTACAGTACAGTGATTCAATTATACATATATATTCAGATTCTTTTCCATTATAGGTCATTACAAGCTATTGAATGTAGTTCCCTGTGCTATACAGTAGGACCTTGTTGTTTATCTATTGTATATATAGTAGTGTGTATCTGTTCATCCCAAACTCCTAATTTATCCCTCCCCACCTTTCCACTTTGGTGACCACTAGTTCGTTTTCTACGTCTGTGAGTAACAGCCAGCTTTTAAGAAAACTCAGCTGCCCTTTTGGGTGTCCTGGCCCTGATTGGCAGCTCCGGGAAGCCGAATGTGTCCCACTGACAGCCGGGCAGTGCTGCACCACAGCTCGTAGGTGTCTCTGTGCCCAGGTGTGAGTGCCCACGGTGGGCATTTTGAGAAGTTCCAGGGATTGAGAAATCCATTATCGCCCCAATCTGGTTCCTGATGCCAGATGCACCTAGGAGAAAAATAGAGGGACGTCCCTGGTGGTCCAGTGGGTTAGACTCCGCGCTCCCAATGCAGGGGGCCCGGGTTCGATCCCTGGTCGGGGAACTAGATTCCGCATGCCTCAACTAAGACCTGACGCAGCCAAGATAGATAGATAGATAGATAGATAGATAAAAAAACAAAACAGCTGGAGCATGTGCAGTACAGAAAGTAATATTTTTAACTTTCTTTAATTGATATACGTTAATGTACAATATTATATAAGTTTCAGGTGTACAGCATAGTGACTCACAGTTTTTAAAGGTTATACTCCCTTTATAGTCATTATAAAATATTGGCTGTATTTCCTGTGTTGTACTATGTATTCTTGTATCTTATTTATTTTATACCGAGTATTATAGTTCGTTCTTCTCAATCCCCTTCCCCTATATTGCCCCTCTCCCTTCCTTCTCCCCACTGGTAACCAGTAATTTGTTCTGTATATCTGTGAGTTTGCTTCTTTTCTGTTATATTCACTAGTTTAAAAAAAAATTTTCTTTTGGATTCCACAGATAACTGATACCATACAGTATTTGTCTTTCTCTGTCTGACTTATTTCATTAAACATAATAATCTCCAAGCCCATCCATGTGGCTGCAAATGGCATGACTTCATCCTTTTTTATGGCTGAGTCGTATTCCACTGTATATATGCACCGCATCTTCTATATCCATCCCTCTGTCCATGGACGATGGCCGTTTAGGTTGCTTCCATGTCTTGGCTGTTGTGAATAGTGGTGCTGTGAACATGGGGGTGCATGGATCTTTTTTCTAATGAGTGGTTTTGTTTCTTTCAGATAAATATCCAGGAGTGGGATTGCTGAATCATACAGCATCTCTATTTTTAGTTTTTTAAGGAACCTCCATCCTGTTCTCCATAGTGGCTGCACCAGTTTACATCCCCACCAATGGTGTAGGAGGGCTCCCTTTTCTCCACACCCTCACCAGCATTTGTTATTTGTGTTCTTTTTGATGAAACCCATTCCGCTGGGTGTGTGTGTGTGTGAGGTGAGATCTCATTGTGGTCAAAAAGGCATCATTTCAAAACATAAAATTAGAAAAAGCTCGTATTTAATGCCACTCTGACGACTTGATATCCACTTGAGACCCTCTGTTTTCGTCTTCTGATTGGAGCCCATCTGATGGTGGCGTGTGGCACGCGTGCTTGCCGACCAGGTTTTCGGTTGGGGAGGTGGGTCGTCTTGGGCTGGCGGGGCGCTTGGGAACGTGGCCTCCGTCTGGAGAACAAGCCCCCCTGCTTGGCGTCGGGGCTCCTGGATTTCCTAGAACAGGACAGAGTAAAGCAGCTCAGGTGAGGAAAGAGCTGTCATCGGGAGTCCAAAGACGATCCCAAAACTAACAATAAAAAAACGCGTGTCTTCGGACGCACCTGGACGGAAGAGTCGCTGGCTTGTCAGACTGGCCCCTCTGCTGTGCCAAAGCCAGGAGCCGGAGCGGCAGCCCCCGGGGACCCTCTGCGTGCGCCCTTGGTTCCGGAGCAGCCCCGCTCCCCGCCGGCCGGAGCCGGGTCTCTTCTCACGCTGTGTTTGTCTCGCTGCTTCTCGGCAGGTCGTCCCGAATGAGCGAGGCCCGGCCTGGGTGGCGCAATGGAGGGCAAGAGCCTGGAGGGCGCGCAGACCGACCTCAAGCTGGTGGCGCATCCGCGCGCCAAGAGCAAAGTGTGGCGCTACTTCGGCTTCGACACGAACGCCGAGGGCTGCATCCTGCAGTGGAAGAAGATCTACTGCCGCATCTGCATGGCCCAGATCGCGTACTCGGGCAACACCTCCAATCTGTCCTACCACCTGGAGAAGAACCACCCCGATGAGTTCTGCGAGTTTGTCAAGAGCAACACGGAGCAGATGCGCGAGGCCTTCGCCAGCGCCTTCTCCAAGCTCAAGCCCGAGGCCGCGCAGCAGAGCGCGCAGGAGCCGCCGGCCGCCAAGGCGGCGGCGGCGGCGGCGGCGGCGGCGGTGCACGGCCACGAGGGTCGCAGGCAGCAGGAACTGACGGCCGCCGTCATGGGCCTCATCTGCGAGGGGCTCTATCCCGCGTCCATCGTGGACGAGCCCACGTTCAAGGTGCTGCTGAAGACGGCCGAGCCGCGCTACGAGCTGCCCAGCCGCAAGTTCTTCTGCGGCAAGGCCATCCCCGAGCGCTACGGCGCCGTGCGCGACGCGGTCCTCAAGGAGCTGGCGGAGGCCGCGTGGTGCGGCATCTCCACCGACCTGTGGCGCAGCGAGAGCCAGAATCGGACCTACGTGACGCTGGCCGCGCACTTCCTGGGCCGCGCCGCCCCCCACGGCCTCTTCCTGGGCTCCCGCTGCCTCAAGACCTTCGAGGTGCCGGAGGACAACGCGGCCGAGACCATCACGCGCGTCCTGTACGAAGCCTTCATCGAGTGGGGCGTCAGCTCCAAGGTCTTCAGCGCCACCACGGACCGTGGCAAGGACATCGCCAAGGCCTGCTCGCTGCTGGACATCGCGGTGCAGATGCCCTGCCTGGGCCACACGTTCGACGCCGGCATCCAGCAGGCCTTCCGGCTGCCCAAGCTGGGCGCGCTGCTTGGCCGCTGCCGCAGGCTGGTGGAGTACTTCCAGCAGTCCACCGTGGCCATGTACATGCTGTACGAGAAGCAGAAGCAGCAGAACGCCGCCCACTGCATGCTGGTCAGCAACCGCGTGTCCTGGTGGGGCAGCACGCTGGCCATGCTGCAGCGTCTCAAGGAGCAGCAGTTCGCCATCGCCGGGGTCCTCCTGGAGGACAGCAACAACCACCACCTCCTGCTGGAGGCCGCCGAGTGGGCCACCATTGAGGGCCTGGTGGACCTGCTGCAGCCCTTCAAGCAGGTGGCTGACATGCTGTCTGGGTCCAAGTACCCCACCATCAGCATGGTGAAGCCCCTGCTGCACATGCTTCTCAACAGCACGCTCAACAGCAAGGAGACGGACTCCAAGGAGATCAGCATGGCCAAGGAGGTGATCGCCAAGGAGCTCGCCAAGACCTACCAGGAGACGCCCGAGATCGACATGTTCCTCAACGTGGCCACCTTCCTGGACCCGCGCTACAAGAGGCTGCCCTTCCTGTCCACCTTCGAGAGGCAGCAGGTGGAGAACAGGGTGGTGGAGGAGGCCAAGGGGCTCCTGGACAAGGCCAAGGACGGCGCCTACCGCGCGCCCGGGGACCAGCTGTACGCCCCGCCCGAGGAGCCCCCCGTGAAGAAGCCGGCGCCCTCGGCCACGCCGCCGCCCGCCAGCGTCATCCACGACATGCTGGCCGAGATCTTCTGCCCCGCGGCGGGCGTCGAGGACCAGGACGGCTGGCGCGCGCAGGTGGTGGAGGAGCTCAGCAACTTCAAGTCGCAGAAGGTGCTGGGGCTCAACGAGGACCCCCTCAGGTGGTGGTCCGACCGCTTGGCGCTCTTCCCGCTGCTGCCCAGGGTGCTGCAGAAGTACTGGTCCGTGGCGGCCACGCGCGTCTGCCCCGAGCGCCTCTTCGGCTCCTCGGCCAACGTCGTCAGCGCCAAGCGGAACCGCCTGGCCCCCGCGCACGTGCACGAGCAGATCTTCCTGTACGAGAATGCGCGCGGCGCCGCGGCCGAGCTGGAGGATGAGGACGAGGGCGAGTGGGGCCTGGGCCACGAGCAGGCGTTCCCTCTGGGCGACGCCGGCCACGCCGGCTACTTCGGCCTCAGGGACGGCAGCTTCGTGTAGCGCGGCGGGGGAGGGTGGGGGGAGGGGACCGCGCGTGGGCGCCTCTCGTCGGATGCTTGGCTGTCAGTACTGACTCCGCCGGTGGGCGCGCTGCCCGGGACAGAGGAAATGCACAAAACAGAGAGATGGACCTTTGGTGGGGCTTCGGGCGGCCCAGAGGACAGAGACGGCCTTTGGTTGCCCCAAAGGAGAGAGATGGGCTTTGGTTGCCCCAAAGGAGAGAGGTGGGCTTTGGGTGGCCCAAAGGACAGGTGGGGGGCTTTGGGAGTCTTAGAGGACAGAGACGGGCTTTGGGTGGCCCAGAGCTGGTGAAAATGAGCGTTTTCTCTGGAGGGGCCCCTTGCGTCGCAACGCAAGGGAAAGAAATGACTTATCAAAGCCCTAGATGTCCGCTGATAGGATTGCAAATGCTGAACTCCGCGACAGAAGCACGGCCGGCAGGGATGTCTTGCCCTCTAGATAATTCCATACCTGCAGCATTCGTGTTCTCTGCGAGGGACGGTTTGGGGTAAATCGGAGAAAGATTGAAACCGACGGGCAGCTGAGGATGAAACCCCTGTGTGTCCTCCACCGACACCATCCGTGGATGTTAGCCGTTGGTTGGTGAAGGAACCTAATTACACTGTCATTTACGTGGGAACCTTGCCTCTGGGTAGCCGGGGAGAGACACTCTCGCCAGACGCCCTGTTTTCAAGAGACACCAGTTTTATGTTTGGTGGAAAATGTTACCAGTGAGCCTGCAGTGCAACCGCTTATAAAAAAGCAGAAAAGAGGTGTTGGTTGTGGTGTGTTTTCTGCCGTGAGTCAGTCTTTTTTCTCCCCTTGCCTGAATTCACAGTCCTTGTGAGCCCTGGAGCTCATGGGTCTTGAGGTGGGTTTTCTGTGAGTCTGATGCTTCAGAGGTCCGGTTTCCCCAGAATCACTTTTCTTGGGATGAACCTAGAGAAGGCGGTCCCCGCTCCTTGGAAACGCTGCTTTTGAATACGGAGGACCCTCTCGTGCCCACGGCCGGCTCTAGAGGGCTGACTTAGATTTGATTTCTAGAAAGGGCTCTTGCATTCTCTTTTAAACACCAATGGGGGGCGGGGGGCATTGAGTTAAAAATAGTACCAGGGATCATTTTATCTTTGGGGGTCCTTGTGGGTTGCTTACGCCACTGGGGAAACGGGAAGGCCGTTTCTAACACTTAGAACTACTTTTATTTATTTACTTATTTTAAACGAATTGCTTTTCTTTAAGAGGCAAAGCCCCTGGACTTCCCTGGCTGGTCCAGCGGTTAAGACTCCGTGCTCTCAGTGTAGGCGGCATGGGTTCGATCCCTGGTCGGAGCCCTAAGATGCCACATGCTGCGCGATGTGGCCCAAAAAAGAAAACGACACCAGTCTTATCTCTGATTCTCACCTGAGAACAGCCCAAGTCCGGGTGGAGGTTTTGTCGGGAGGTACGCGATCTATAAATGCCCCATCTCAGCCCTCGGCAATCTTTTCCCAGGACCCCAACATCGAGCCGCATCCCGGGGGCTTAAGGAGGGCATTTCTCCAGGTTCGTGGCTGGGGACTTCCTGTGGCTCCGGCCAAGGCAGTCTTTTATCTTGATGTCACCAGCCGTGAACGTGTTTAGGAAATCAGGCGTCAGAAAGCAGCGTCCCCCGCGCCGTCTCCTTGAAGGAAAGCGATAGCGTCGCTGTCTCCAGACCCTCTGCTCTGCTCTCCGGCTGGGAGAAGAGCCGCAGAGACGCACATCCCACCTCCCGGGCTGTAGTTGGCTGCTTTGCATCTGACCCCCCCCCCCCCCCCATTTCTTAAAATCCTGGCTTTCTGTCACTCGTGAACACTTGTGTCCCTCCAGCTAGCCGCCTCTCTGCGTTTCTCACGTTTTTTCCTAAGCCCTGGGGTTGCCGGCCCTCTTCCTGGCTTGTACTTTTCCGTATTTAACGCTGTCGAATCAGACGCTTGTTCAAGAAACCCCAGCGATAAACGGACTCCTAATTGATCGGTCTGACGTGCGTGAGTAACGCTTCACACTTGCAGGAAAGCCTCCGACCTCGAGGGAGGGCTTTATTTCTGTTTGTTTAAAGAGACTTTTCCAAGCCACGCGGAAGAAGGAAGGCCCCTGTGCTTTGTTCTGGGGTCTTTGGGAATTACGTCAAGGGTGTGATGCATTTCTAGATCTTTTGGTATCACAGTGTGTTTATGTGAATAAAGCTGCCAGCCGGGGAAGCCTGCTACGGGAGTGGGGATTCTGCACGTTCGTTCCCTGGGCTGTCTTTGCACCGGGTGTGGGGAGGATGATTTTAAAAAGCCGAGCCTTTTTGGGTGCTGACCTCGGGCCATGTGTATCGCTAGGGCATCTGGGTTCTCTCCCATCGACTCCTTTCTCTCCTTCCTTTTAAGAAAACGAGGTACCCCAGAAACAGACTGGGAGGTCGGCGTCCGTCGTTATTTTTCTCCTTCTGCACGTTATGGGTTGCCTCTGTTCCTGGGGGAATGGGGAGGGGGATTCAAACGTAGAATTTTTCTGCACAAACATTTTGAGTTTCAACAGGCCAGTTTTCAGTCATGATAACCTGACACTTGCAGAGCGTTCTCCGTCGAACATTAAGTGGAACATGGCCTTCAGTGTCTTAGATAAAGTATCGTTGCTGGCATCTAGAATGTCTCGTAAAAACACAGCCCCTAACCGTTAAGGATGTGTCTTATCTGGGTCGGCCCAGGACTCTGCTTCCCCAAGATGGTGTGTGTTTCACACTCAGGTCTTGCTCTAAAGTCAGTTTCCTTTCAGAGTCCGGCTCTCATCCCGGCTCAGGGAGGCGGGCGCCTCGGTGTGTGTTTGGAGTGACCCCGGGGTCTCGGCCGCCCTCTGAGCGAAGGCCTGGGGCCCTTCACTGGCTTCTGAAAGCACCGCGGCCCTCGGACAGTTCGTCTTTCTGGTTTCCGGGTGCAGTCTGGACCAATCCCGGGCACATTGCTAGAATTCTTCTCCTTGGGAACCTGCAGCCCCGTGTGTCCCCGTCCTATAAATTGTACTGCATTAAGACCCAGCGGGGGATGTTTTGCAGCTGTTCTGGCCACCGGGGGGCTGGGTTTGCAGCTCTGCCTGGAAACACAAGCCCTTCTGTGCCTCTCACGGCTAGCAGGCCCAGGGCTAGGCCTTCGGGGTCCTCCTCCTACGTGCTGGGGGCCCTTGGCCACTCTCCTCTGAACTTCGCTGGCTTCGTCCTCTGCAGCCCCGCGCGGGCGGGATACAGCGGCTGCTTGCCTTGGGTGGCTTCAGCCTGCAGCCCCACTGGCCTCTGCTCCGGCCCTGCAGCCCCATATCCTGTCGTGCTCAAGGCAAGATCCCGACCGTTCAGGCTCCCCCTTCCTCTCTGCAGACCCGGGTTCCTGGCCTGCAGACGCAGGGCCCTCCCGGAACCTGCGTGGTCTCTGGGTCCCCCCGGCTGCCTGGGCCCATCCCGGCTTCCCAGGCTGTGACTCCGAGGCTGGGGGCTCCGCGTGGCCTCTTTGCTGGGGTTGTTTGCGCTGGTTTTCTGCGAGCACCCTTAGAATATCTGCTCCGTGGTTTGACCTTTGGCCCGAAGCGAGGTCGGGATGCTTTGCCCACCTCTCGTTTTCAGCCCAATTTGTTCACCTTCTCGACTGACCCAAACTCCCTCAATTTTTTGGGTGATGAGAGACCAGATGGGATAGGCTTTTAGCAGACGGCAGATGGCACAAGGCAGGGGCGGATTCCTCAGGAAGTGTTTCCTTAGGGAGACGGGCATCGCTTCCTCTGTTAGAAGGATGGAGCCCGGTGGTCTCCGCAGCTGTCCTTGGAAGAGGACTTTTCCCGAGAGATTTTTGTCACGTGGGGTCCACAGCAAACGCATTTCCCCTCGACGGCGGGTGTCCTGGGAGATGACACTTGATGAGTCCTCTCGGGGCTCTTGCTTCCAGGAGGATCCTGGCTGGATCTTCGTGGAAATGAGGCAGTGATTGGAGAGTAGGTGACATTGGGAAGATCACGTCTCGTGCACAGCACCGGGGACGCCAGCATTGGGGTTTATGGTCCAGCGTAGGAGCTGATAATTGTGTCGATGGCCAGTTTGTTACATACATACTAACCTTTGTGATTCCATGCCTGGATGGAGTTGATTCTATTTTTATATATATGTATGTATAATACATAATGTAAATATGTGTGTGAACGTAAGTATATATATTTACATATATCAATATATATACTTTTATATCCTATCTATGTATATCTTCTTTTTTATATTCTGTCAGTTATCTGTCATCTGTGATCATTCATCTGTGTATTTACTGCATATCTATCACCTGTCTACATCTTTATCATCTATGTATGTATTATTTATTATCTCTGCAGCTATAATCTATCATCTGTGCCCTTGTCCATTTTCCGTCTATTATCTATCGACCTGTTATCTGTATCTGTTGTCTATATCATCTGTGTGTTTATCTATGTATCTATGATCAGTTTGTCATACATCTCTGTATCTATCGTCTGTCTGTGTATCTTATTTATCATCTATACACTTATTCTTTATCGTCTACGTATCTGTGTATTTTCTATTACCTGTCAGTCTGTCATATCTGTCTATCTATCTGTCTCTGTTTATCCATCCATCCATCCATCCTGTACTTTTATGGGTAACCGTCTGTCTCTGTTTATCCATCCGTCCGTCCTGTACTTTTATGGGTAAACTGAAGGTGCGTTGAGCAGCTTTCATTCTCCCTGCAGGAAATGTAATGAGTTGACGCACTCCTCCTTAAAGGACAGCTGTCGTTGGTCAGCCTGTCATGGCTTAACACGTTTCCCGGCTCTGTAAGACACTCTGGCAGGAACCGTGGGATTCCTGCAGTCCACTCTCCTCCCGGAACCTCTGAGGACTCAGCATGTCCAGCTCCTCACCCAGGAGAGCTGGGGGAGCATCACCCTGCCCTCAGTGCGTGGTGCCCTGGCTCCGCGGCTGGTGTGGCCCTCCCCGCTTCACACGCACTTGGCCGGAGAGCTACGCCATGCCTCTCGGGCCCGGGCAGCTGGCCCCGTGGCGGATGGGCTGAATGGCTGCAGGCCTGCCTGGGGTGGCTGGGGTCTCCCCAAGGAGGAGCCCGTTCCTGGGCTGTGGGCGGTGAAGCCCACGTGGCGGGTCTCCAGGTGGCAGAAGGACACGGGGGAGGTGCGGCCGCTGGGATGCAGTGACCGGCTCGCCTCCCTTCCCGCTGGCATCCGGGGTCTCGCGTGCCAGGCCACGGGGGCCAGTCCTGGGTCTGTGGTCAGCCTGGTTCAGGGCTGTCCCGCCGTGTACGGCCTCGCGAAGGAGCGCGGCCCGGGACAGCGGAGGTGGCGCACGCGCAGTGCCCGAGCCAGCGGCGAGCCTGCCTTGGTGGGTGTCTGGCGGCAGCAGGGACACCCCCTGGGAGGGGCTGGCAGTGGCCCTCCCAGGTCTTGTCCTGACCCCCCCGGCGAGGCGTTGGGATGGACTGGGAACGGGGAGGTGGATGAAGGGAAGAGCAGATGCGCAGTCGGGGGGTGGTGGGTGCAGGATGCACGTGCAGGAAGGCACGTCCGTACCGCTGGCGGCGCAGGGGGAGACCGCGCAGGGGGCCCCCAGCCCCGCCTTTCCTCCTCTGCCTCTGACCCTCTCGTGTGCACACCTCCGGGCGAGGTGGCGGGAGCGTGTTGCAGACTGAGCCTTTGTGTCCCCCCGGAATTCGTATGTGGAAGCCCTGACCCCCGAGGGGATGATGGTAGGCAGTGGGGTCTTTGAGAGGTGATTAGGGTTAGATAAGGCCATGAGGGTGGGGTTCCCGTGATGGGATTAGTGTCCTTATAGAAGAGGAAGAGACCAGAGCTCTCTCTCCACCACGTGAGAGCACCGGCAAGTATGCAGCTGTACAAACCAGGAGGAGAGCCTCTCTGGGAACTCATCTGCCCTGGCCGTGGTCTGCCTCCAGGCCTGTGAGAGGCACGTATCTGTTGTTTAAACCACCTTACCTGGGCTACTTTGTTATAGCAGCCAGTATTATTCATGGCTCTCCAGGGAAATGGAACCAACGGGGTATATCTAATATCTATGTAGATGGATAGATGATAGATAATAGATAGATGATAGGTAGGTAGATAATAGTTAGCTAGCTAGATGATAGATATGTAGATGATAGACATATGATAGGTAGATAGATGATATAGATAAATGTAGGTATTGGTTCTGTATCTCTGCAGAGCCCTGTGTAATACGTATATCTGTATCTTTATATCAGTATGTGTATATTGATTGATTGGAATTGACCTACACAATTCGGGAGACCAAGCAGTGCCACAGTCTGCCATCTGGAGCCCCAGGAAGGCCAGTGGCGTGTTCAGTCCGAGTCCTAAGCCCTGAGAACCAGGCACACAGGTGTCCAAGGGCAGGAGGAGATGGACATCCCAGCTCAAGGACAGAGAGACAGAGAATTCTCCTTCTGCCTTTCTGTTCTATTCAAGTGTCAACTGATTAGACGGGGCCCACCCTCCCTGGGGAGAGCCACCTGCTTTCCTCCATCCACCTGTTGAAATACTCATCTCGTCCAGAAACACCCTCCCAGACACATGCAGAGATCACGGTGCCCCAGCTCTCTGGGCTCCTGGTGGCCCAGCCAACTCGATGCGTACCTTCACTCATGGTGCAGCCCGCCCTGGCATGTAGAGCAGCTGAGTGCCGCAGGACGTGACCAGGGCTGCAGGCCTCAGCGGGCACAGCTCCTGGGTCCAGCTGACTCTCTCGCCCACGTGCTCAGGGGCGGCTGGGGGCCTCTTCAAACTGCCTGTTACCTCACCCAGCCCGCAGAGGGGGTGGGGCTTCTCTTCACACATAAAAGACTCCTGCTTAGAAAGGCCTCCGTCGGGTCCACGTGGAGGCTGTTTTCTCTCCCCCTGTCCGCGTTTACTCCTAGCATCCCTGGGGCTTCTCCCTACATGGCTCTTTCCTCTGCTGTTGGCCCTTCTAGCATAACCATTTTTATTTTTTTTTAAAATTATTTTATTATTTATTTTTAAAATTTTGGCCGTGCTCCGCAGCTTGCGGGATCTTAGTTCCCCGACCAGGGTTGGAACCCGTACCCCCTGCAGTGGAAGCGTGGAGCCCTAACCGCTGGACCGCGAGGGAAGTCCCATGGACCTCTTGTATTTCTCGGTTTGGAGGGAGTTGCCACAGGGTTTAGTGGCCACTGCGGGAGGGAAGGTTTAGGATCCACGCGGCTGACATCACGGGGCTGAAGAGCCGTGGGGCCCGTCAGCTGCCCCCAGCTCTTCCTGTCCCCCTGCTGTTGGTGGAAGCAGCCGTGCTTCGTGGCTGACACCTGCACTGGTTTCTCAAGCTGTGGAAACACGCCAGCATGAGAGGCGGCCGTCAGGTCCTCCTGCCACAAGGATGAGCCGTCATCCAGGCGATGGTACCATGCTGGCCTGAGCTGATGCCTTTTGCACGCTCCTCTGGTCCAGCTGGCCGGGTCCCTGCTTCCAGACGATGCCCAGCGGAAGCTAGTTAGGGCTCTCGGTTGCCTGAAAACTCATACTTTGTGCTGGCTAATTTTATCTCACTGTGGCTGGGCTGTGGACCCAGCTTTGCGGTCAAACGCTGGTCTAGAGGTTGCTGGGAAGATATTTTTTAAGATGAGGGGAACGTTGGGACTTCCCTGGTGGTGTAGGGGTTAGGACTCTGTGCTTCCACTTCAGGCGGCACGGGTTCGATCCCTGGTTGGGCAACTAAGATCCCGTATGCCCCGTGGCACGGCCAAAAAAAAAAAAAAAAAAAAAGATGAGATAAACATTGAAATCATGCAGCAACATGGATGGACCTAGAGATGATCGTACTGAGTGAAGTAAGTCAGAGAAAGACAAATATATCACTTATATGTGGAATCTAAAATATGATACAGATGAACTTCTGTACAAAACAGAAACAGACTCACAGACACAGAAAACAAACTTATGGCTACCAAAGGGGAAAGGGAGGGATAACTAAGGAGTTTGGGATTCACAGATGTACACTACTCTATATAAAATAAACAACAAGGATTTACTGTAGAGCACGGGGAACTGTATTCAATGTCTTGTCAAAAACTACAATGGAAAAGAATCTGAAAAAATATATCACTGAATCACTCTGCTGTCCACCGGAAACCAGCACCACATTGTAAATCAACTACAATTAAAAAAACATTGACACCAGGAGACTTTGACATAACCAGATTGTCCTTCACAATGTGGGTGGGCCTTGTCCAATCAGTTGAAGATCTTAGGAGAAAAAAAGACTGAGGTTCCTCAAGGAAGAGGGAATTCTGCTTCCACATGGTCGTGGGACTCAACCTGTAACCTCAGCTCTCCCTGGGTCTCCAGCCTGCTCGTCTACCCTTCAGATTTTGGGGTGCCCCCTCTACACATCTGTGGTTGCATGAACCAATTCCTTCAAATAATCTCTCTGTCTCTTTCTGTCTCCCTTTCTCTTTCTGTCTGTGCTTCCTGTTGGTCCATTTCTCTGGAGGGACCCATAACTAAACATACTTTATGTCCATGGGTGGCACTACAAGAAAGTCAGTTAGAGTTGGGGGTGCAAGGAATACAGGAGCCAAGCCCCTCCCAGTCATGAGAGGACATGTCAAAAAAAATTTCATTTCCTCATGCTGACGGACTTAACTGCCAAGCGTCTTCCCCTCGTGTAAAACACCCAAGCTGTGGTCACCCCACTCGCTGTCAGTTTTAAACATTTCCTTGTCATTGAATTCTGCTTCTCAGATGCGAATTGTTTTTTTCACAATTCAGCAAATGTAGTTTTCATAAACCCTTCTTAAAGAAACTGTAAGTCTTAGTTCTGCGTAATCGATCGTTGAACAGAGAAAATATTTAACTGTGTAGTTTAGATTAAACGATATTGGCAATTATTGTTACAAAATAAAATGGTCATATTCTAAAGCTATCAATATGAAAATGACATTACTAACCAAAGCTGTCAGGAAAAATGAAATAGGATAAGAAATTCAGATAAGTATTGCAATTTTCTCATTCTTTAAAGATAAAAATTAAAAATGTCACATTAATTTAATAATACAAGTAATAGATACATAAACAATGATCAAGGTATGGAAGTAAACCCTAAGCCAACATGATACTGATGCCTGCTGTCTGCTGTCATTAGTCTTCCTTTTTTCATTCTTTGAAAACTTTCTTGGATTTTTCATTTATTTAAAAAAAATTAAATTTTTTAATTGAAGTATCGTTGATTTACAATGCTGTGTTTCAGGTGTACAGCAAAGTGATTCAGTTTTATATTCAGTTACATATATATATATATATTCTTTTTCAGATTCTTTTCTCATATAGGTAATTATGAAATATTGAGTATACTTCCCCGTACTATACAGTAAATCCTTGTTGGATAAAGAAGATGTGGTACATATATACAATGGAATATTACTCAGCCATAAAAAAGAATGAAATCATGCCATTTGCAGCAACATGGGTGGACCTAGAGATGATCATACTGAGTCAAGTTAGACAAATATCATGTGATATCACTTACATGTGGAATCTAAAATAATGATACAAATGAACTTAAACAGAAATAGTCACAGACAGAACAATTTACGGTTGCCAAAGGGGAAGGGGGGAGGATAAATTAGACTGGGATTAACATATACACGTTGCTATATACAAAACAGATGAACAACAGAGGCCATTATTAGTGGACATGCTTTTTTTTTTTGCTGTGAACATTTGATTTATTTCCCTATAACGTTAATACTCTTTAACCATCATCCTACATCACATACAACTTTGTATCCTGTTTTGGTGTTTTGTTTTTTTTTCACTGCATCATTTCTCTGTGGTCTACTGAAAACCAAGTATAAGTGACTGCAAAATTCTTGCCTCTGTTTTTTTGGTCACTTGCATAAGGTTCTAAACAGTGTTTACCATGTAACGCGTGATCGCTTTACAGGTGATTCCCTCTTAGTTATTCATACCCCCTTAATATCACATTTCTTTTCTTCCCTAACTTTACTGAGGCAGATTGACCTGTAACTCTGTGGATGCTTCGTGATGGACATGCTTAAATAGACTTGTGCAAAGCTCAGGGCACGCTCCGAAGGTGCTGGTGGTTTAATTCTCCCGTGAAGAATCCAGGCACTTTTTCATGCATCTTTACCGGGAGCCGTGGGTGTCCCCAGACTCCGATGGGCTGGGATAATTTCTGGGGAGCGCCTGTTTTCCTACCAGCCCTGGACGGCCTCGGAGTCCTGGGTGGTGGCTGCTGAGGCCACCCCATCACCAATTTGTTTGTTTGTTTTGGGCCACACGTTGCAGCACGTGGGGTTCTAGTTCCCCGACCAGGGATGGAACCCGTGCCCCCTGCCTTGGAAGCGCGGAGTCTTACCCACGGGACCGCCGGGGAAGTCTGAACGCATCACTCATTTTGACCCCCCGCCCCCAGCACTTCTGTCGAGGCTGATGCCTGGGCCCGGCTTCTCGGAGTTAACGTCCTGGGTTTTAGGTCTCCCACCTCCAGCCCACATGAGCCCCCTTCTCACGGAGGAACTCCCGGGACCTCTACACACCCACGCCTCCCCCGCGGTCCGTGATTCAGCACGGTCTTCTACCATGTTGAGCGGCTGTACTGAGATTTCATCCAGCATTAAATCATACAATTCAGTACAGTGTTCAGTGGACCTGCCTCCTGGTGCTTGGCTTATGGCTTATGCCACCCATCCCCGAAAGCATGAACTCGTGCTCTCTAGAGGGATCTGGACAACATGACATGCGCATGGCCTCCCTGGACCCAGCATCACTTATTGTGACACAGTATCATTCCTCACGCCATTGCTCGTAGGACTGAGTCACTTTTTTCTTTTATAAATTTATTTTATTTACTTATTTTTGGCTGCGTTGGGTCTTCGTTGCTGCACGCGGGCTTTCTCTAGTTGCGGCGAGTGGGGGCTACTCTTCATAGTGGTGCCCGGGCTTCTCATGGTGGTGGCTTCTCTTGTTGCGGAGCACGGGCTCTAGGGCGCAGGCTTCAGTAGTTGTGGCACGTGGGCTCAGTCGTTGTGGCTCACAGACTTAGTGGCTCCGCGGCATGTGGGATCTTCCCGGACCAGGGCTCGAACCCGTGTCCCCTGCACTGGCAGGTGGATTCTTAACCACTGTGCCACCAGGGAAGTCCCCTAAGTAGCTTTCTAATGTAGGGTCTGGATGTCTTTCTAGATTGTTTCCTTTTCTGCCAATCTCGCTTTAGGATTGATACATAGATGATATGATGTATTCATATACTAAGCTTTCCCATCAGTGCCCCCCCTCGCCTCTCCAGTCTTAATGCTTCTAGATCAATCTATCCCTGGGATGAATGGCCATCCTGTTCCTGTTCCCTGGTCACCAAACAGGGCACAGGCTGGTATGGTGTCCAAAGGGCCTGATGGCGGCTTTGTCTGGAAAGGTTGCTTCCCATCATCTGTCTGTCAGGCAGGTCTCACTAGTGAGACTTTTATGCTTCTTAATTATCGACACAGCCATTCTTAAGGACCTCCGTGATGCTGCGTGTCAGGAAAACATATTCCTGGGGCCAGCTGACTTGGAGGTTCAGCTACACGTCCTTTTAAATTATTCTGTCAATTTTGAGGACTCTTGAGACAAGTGCACACACACATGCCTCAGATGGTAGGAGGTCCATGAAAGGGTGGCTTATAGATGTCCTTCTTCATTTGTGAGAAGAATACCAGACTTTCCAAGTCCCCGCCCATCCCCCATTATTCACGATTAAGCAAGGTGTTTCCCCCATTTTAAGCTGAGAAATAATTCACCATACAGTACACCCAGTAAATGGCGCCATTCAGTGGTTTTTAGTACATTTGCAGAGTTGTACAAACACCGTTGCTGTGTTATTTTAGAACATTTTAAAAACCACTTCCCAAGGGGATCCCTGTACCAGTTACCTGTCACTCCCCACTCCTGTTTCCTCCCCAGGTCCTCTGTCTCCATGCGTTTGCCTATTTGAGTATTTCATATACACTGAGTCATGGCATATATGCTCTTTCTGGGTCTGGCTTCTCCCGCTGAGCATCATGTGTTCAAGGTCCACGGACACTTGGGCTGTTCTCACTTTTCTGGTTACTGTGAATCACGGTGCTCTGAGCGTTCATCGCACGTATCTGAGTGGATACGTGTTTTCATTTCTCCTGGATAGATTGATACCTAGGAGTGGCGTAGCTGGGCTATTGTATCTCCATGTGTACCCCTTTGAAGAATCGCCAGGCTCTTTTCCAAATTGGTTCCTGCAATTTACATCCCCACCAGCAGTGGAGGAGGGTTCCGATTTCTCTAGGTCCTTACCAACTTCGTTATTTTCTGTTTCTTTCTTTCTTTCTTCTTCTTTTAAATGGTGTGGGTTTTTTTTGTGGTAAAAGTCACATCACATGATATAAAACATACCGTGTGGCTTTGATTTACGTTTCGCTAATGCTCTCTTCAAAGAGGTATGTGGTTATTTCCCAGTGGAGCACAGGAGCAAAGATTTAAGGAGTGAAGAAATGAATTGACCACCCACGTGCTCTTGGAAAGAATTCAAGGTGGCTTAGGCGTGTCTGTGGAAGACAGGAAACACGGAACAGAGACCAAAGTCCAGAAACCTGGTAGATGAGGGACGAGGTGGTGGTGCTGCTATAGCCTGGGCTTAGCAAACCCCTGTACCTGGTGTCCACTTTGTCCCGTGACAGCGGGCAGTCCTGGCGGGGGGTCCAGCTCTCAGTATTTGATAAAAGGACCAGGCACGGGGTCATCCCCAATTCAAAAGGGAGCCGGAAGCCTCGGGTCAGTTCACAACAACTGGACAGGGGCCAAGGAGGCGGAGTTCTTTGTTTTGCTCTTCACTTTAGTTCTTTTCTCTTTTAAGAAGAGGCTATATTACATGGCATTAGTGTAGACTTTTTAAAAAAAGTCCCTGGGAATTCCCTGGCGGTCCAGTGGTTAGGACTCGGCGCTCTCACTGCTGAGGGCCTGGGTTCAGTCCCTGGTCGGGGAGCTAGGATCCCGCAAGACGTGTGGCATGGCCGAAAAAACCAGTTCCTGCTTTGAGATAATTGTAGGTTCACGTGCAGTTGTGAGGAATGAAGCAACACTTGACCTGTTTTTCTCCCAGGGTTACCCGCTTGCAGCACGGCCGTACCCCATCCCAGCCTAGATGTTGACTTGGGTGCAATGCAATGCTTTCAGATTTCCCTGTTCTAACTTGTATTCACTCGTGTGTGTACAATCCTGTTGCATGGGTGGCTTTGAGAATCCGCCATCACGGTCAAGCCACAGGGCAGTTCTGTGACCCCAAGATCCCTGGCGTGGCCCATCTCCTTCCCACACCAACCCCCCCCCCCGTCCTTCACCCCGGCAGCCACTAATCTGTGCTCTATAATGCTGTCACTTCAAGACTGTCATAGAAATGGAGGCATACACAATGGAACCCTTTTGAAACGGCTCTTTTTCTCCCCACTCGGCGTAATTCCCCAGAGATCCACCCACCTTGTTGCTAGAACACTGTGCCTTTCTTTTGAATAACACCTGTGAAATGACAGTCACACTAAAGATCTTTCTTTTACGAACAAGGCTGCAGTGAATATTTTTGTTCCTGTGTCTCTGCAGACCTGTGGGAGTATGTCTGTGGCATGAAATTCTTAGAAGTAGAATTGCTACGTAGGGAACATGCACGTCCACTCTAGACCCCCTCCAACTCACCTCCTAAAAGATACAGTCTCGGTGGAAAATTGACTGAATGTGCAAACGGGGGCATTGCCATCCTGGATGGGACGGAGCTGTTCTTATTGATGAAACCTACTAACTTCCTTTGCTTTTATTTTCTTTAAGGAGGAGTGAGTTCCAACATCCTGTTACATATCTGTATTGGTTAAATCCTTGTTCATTTCCTTTTTCTCTCTTTTTGGGAAGGTACAAGTTCGGGTGAGGCACCCGTGAGGCCAAACAAGCCGAGGCGTCGGAGTTTGGAGCAGAGAAAGGTTTATGGCAGGGTCCTGCAAGGAGACTGTGGCTTGTGCCCCCAGACCCCCGAACTCCCCGAAGGGTTTCAGCAAAGCATTTTTAATGCAAAGGTGAAGGAAGGGTGTGGGTGGTTATTGCAGACTTCTTGGTGCGGGAATCCTTTGTCCACGAAAGTCAGGTCACAGTGTTCCTGTTAACCCTCAAGAAAACCAATGTTATTCACTGTTGTGCAACTTTTTCTCGCTCTATGAATGGAAAGGCGTTCCACCCTTAAAGGTCAGAGCCTTGAGAAAGGGCTATCCTGTATATTTCAGGCGATGGGCAACATTCTGAACTCAAAGCAAAAGAATACAAAAGTTAAAGTAGAAGAAACAGACCTAATGTGGAGTCAGATGTGTTCTTCTCCGTTACCCTTGGAGCTGGCTCTAATGTGCAGTGAGCTCGGTGTACAGAGAGCTGTCGTTTTGCCATTTTTCCCAAGCGCTGGCCATCACTGAGGCATGAGGTCAGCACTCCAAGTTAGACGCTTCAAACAGAACCAAGAGCGGAGAGCGTTCTAAACATAGTCTGGAAGGGACCTGTCTCCCGGCACCCTGCAAACATCGTGCCGTTTGCCAGGATCTCAGTTGCCTTTCTTCTTGCGGTGCGTGGTGCCAAGATCTCAGTTGCCTTTCTTCTTGCGGTGCGTGGTGACCCAGAAACAAATCCAGGGGCGAGTAGCTTCGTGCTGCAGCGTTGGACCCAGAGGCTGTGGAGCTGAGCTGAGTGGCTTTGGGAGGAAAGGAGCAGGCGAGAGCCTTGTCGTGGTGCGGCTTGTAGGTACCCATCTGGGACGGGGCAGCTGGCGACACGGGTCCCAGTCACCACACGGGTCCCAGGCCCGGCCGGTGCGCTTGGGATCAGCTTACATTGGAGTTGGCAGAGCGCTTTCTCTGACGTCTGTCGGACAGGAGCTGACAGGTCAGAGTTGGTGTTGAACCCAGGATCAAAGCCGTGCACGGTGTGGGGAGGAGAGGGTGGCGGTGGAGGTGATGTACGGGGATCCCGTGGAGCTGTTTGCAGCTAGATTTCCGGGGGAAGTGTGGAAGGAATGTGCATTGCAGCTGACCCGTGTCGGGGAGATAAGGGGGGCAGAGAGGGCCCGGGTCACCTGCCCTCCTAGGGAGCTCCCTCCAGCCAGGCTGGTGTGTCCTCGCGTGGAGGTACGTGTGTGTGCAGGTGTACGCCCCTGGTTAGGGTTTGAATCACGCCTCCTCCCCCACCCCCACCCCGTACTGTAATCTTATTTGGAAATAGGGTCTCTGCAGATGAGCAACTTACGGTGAGGTCACTTGGGTGAGGGCGCAGCCAGCAGGACTGGGGGCCTAGAAAAAAGGGGAAGTGTGGACACAGAGATGCTGAGAAGCAGGACCCTGGGAGGACACAGAGAAGACGGCCATCGACACGCCGAGGAGAGGGGCCTGGGGCAGACGTTCCCTATAGGCTGACAAAATGAGGACGTGTGCTCTGCAGAGACCACCCAGGATGTGCCTGGACAGTTGTTGGCTGAAACACCCCCCATCTCAGCAGAAACGCCGTCAGCTTGGATGGAAGATAAATAACGCACATGCTTGCAGTGTAAGCACGTCCCAGATATTGCATGGGCTGTACTTAAACCAAAAATTGCTCATTGCTTGTCGTAAATTATATCTCTATCTCTATCTTTTTAACTATATATGTATCTGTGTATCTATCATCTACCTACCTGAGCTATCCATTTATGTATTCTCAGTCTGTTTATATCCATCTGTTATCTGTCATTTACCTATCATCTATCAATCTATCATCTATGTATGTATGTATGTGTCCAACCGTCTTTATCTATCGATCTATGTATCTTTCTATCATCTTTCAAGCTATCATCTATATCATCTTTCAAGTTATCCTGTATCTGTCTGTCTGTTGATATCTATCTATCTATGTGTCTATCAATGGAGAGATTCATTTTAAGGAATTGGCTCATGTAATTATGGGGTCTAGCAGGTCCTAAATCTTCAGAGTGGGCCGGCAGGCTGGAAACCCATGGAAGACTTGCAGTTTGAGTCTAAAGGCCGTCAGGAGGCAGAATTCCCTCCTCCTTGGAGAATCTCAGCCTTTGTTCTATTGAGGCCGTCAACGGATTAGACGAGGCCCACCCACACCAGAGAGGGCAGCCTGCTTTCCTCAAAGCCCCTTGATTTAAATGTTCATCTCATCCAATAAAACACTGTCACGGAAACACCCAGAATAATGTCTGACCACATATCTAGACCCCGTGGCCCAGCCAGTTCGACACGTAAGATTATCCCAGGAGCTGTGACGGCCATGCAACCAGGGAGCACGTGTGATAGGATTCTTCTCTCAGCTGAAGCCAGAGGGAGACGCAGCTCCCATACCAGGCAGGCCACTGGGATTCGACAGCCTGACACTTGGACTGTTTCTGGGTGGGCGAGTCAGCTTCTTGCTTTGGAAGTCAGCTCTCCGGGACAGGTGGGGACTGGCCCACGTCCGGCCTGGGTGCCCAGCATCAGGGCGGTGGTCTCGTTCTCAGCACACGTTAGAGGAATGATTCCCTTGACCTCACATCCGGTGCCTTCTGCCCGGTCATTCCTCCGCCCAGCCTCCCTGGCGTGCTCCTGCCAATTTCCTCCTTTGCTGCCTGGCCTCCCACGGCTGTTTGAATCACGTGGACCCCTCTGCAATCCCAGGATGCAGGTGACGCAGATGCAAAGACTAGCCTCCGGGATCCGGGAGGGGCAGCCTCTCTCCTGGGCGTCTCTCGCTTCTTGTGGCCAATGCCCTACGCCCGATTCAGAGTCCTCTGAGTGCTGTCCACCTGCAAGGAGGAAACTAGACCTTACTCATGTCGGAGGGGGTATTAATGCCTTCGCTGGGTTTTCCCGTGGCCACTTCTCAGCAATAGACGTGGGGGTAGAGGCGAGATTTTCAGATGTTGCAGGTGCTGACGGAAGCGTGTCTACATCGGATCTTTTCACTTGACATGTCTTTTTTAAAAAAGTAAATTTATTTTTTATTTATTTTTGTCTGCGTCGGGTCTTCGTTGCTGCACGCGGGCTTTCTCTGGTTGTGGCGAGCGGCGGCTACTCTTCATTGCAGTGTGCGGGCTTCTCATTGCGGTGGCTTCTCTTGTTGCGGAAAACGGGCTCTAGGCACGCGGGCTTCAGTAGCTGTGGCGCGTGGGCTCTAGAGCGCAGGCTCAGTAGTTGTGGCGCACGGGCTTAGTTGCTCCATGGCATGTGGGATCTTCCTGGACCAGGGCTCGAACCCGTGTCCCCTGCATTGGCAGGCGGATTCTTAACCACTGCGCCACCAGGGAAGTCCTGACCTTTCTTTTTAATGAAGTATTCCATTCCTTTCTGGGTGTGGACCGAGGGGTTTGTTTGGAACCCTCCTTGACAGGGAAACAGAAACTCTCTCTCTGTTCTTTTCAATTCTGGTGGGAGGGACCAAGAGAATTAAGGACCTTTGTTCTTTATTTTAAAATTTAATTTAATTTTTTATTATTTTTTCAAAGTGTAGTTGATTTACTATGTTGTGTTAGTCTCAGGTGTACAGCAAAGTTATTTTATATATATTATATAACATATATAATATTGATACTTGTTATTTATATATATATTCCTTTTCAGATTCTTTTCCCATATAGGTTATTACAGAATATTGAGTAGAGTTTCTTGTGCTATCCAGTAGGTCCTTGTTGTTTATCTATTTTATATATAGTAGTGTGTATGTTAATCCCAAACTCCTAATTTATCCCTCCCTTTCCCCTTTGGTAACCATAAGTTTGTTTTCTATGTCTGTGAGTCTGTTTCTGCTTTTTTTGTTTGTTTGTTTGTTTGTTTGTTTGTTTTGCGGTACGCGGTCCTCTCACTGCTGTGGCCTCTCCCGTGGCGGAGCACAGGCTCCGGACGCGCAGGCTCAGCGGCCATGGCTCACGGGCGCAGCCGCTCCGCGGCACGTGGGATCTTGCCGGACCGGGGCACGAACCCGTGTCCCCTGCATCGGCAGGCGGATTCTCAACCAGTGCGCCACCAGGGAAGCCCTGTTTCTGCTTTGTAGATAGGTTCATTTTTGCCATATTTTAGATTCCACATATAAGTGGTATCATATGGTATTTGTCTTTCCTTTTCTGACTTCACTTAGTATGATGATTTCTAGTTGCATATATATATGACTATCATTTTTACATAAATAAAATAGAAAATAAAATATGTGAATATAAAATAAATATATTTATAAATATTATAAATATTTACGTAATATATAAATATATAATTTATAAATCTTACAAGTAATGTGAACATTATAAATAAATATTATAAATATAAACATGTATAACATAAATATTTGCATAGTATAATATGTAAACATTATAAATATAAAATATTTAATATCATAAATATTACTTATATTGACAAATATTTATGTTAAAATAAAAGTATCATTTATTTTCATATTGTCTCTTATCATTAAATAATACATCCTATTTGCTGTTATCTTTTTTACTTGTTTTACATTATTAAATATTTTTTATGTATTAAATATGTTAAACATATTTAAATATATTAAAATAAATATGTAAAATATGTAACATTTGAGATATAGAAACATAATTTTACTTAGGATAAGACTATAGCATAGATACTATTTATAAATATCTAAATAGGAACAAACATTTCATTTATATTTATATAAGAATATATTTTACACATATATTTTTATTTCTTTTTCTTTTCCTTAGCAGTGGTGTGAAAAAACTCCTGGGCAGCAAGTGTGTTGCAGGTTGCGAAAGTTTGGGGACCAGTGTTGTATTCTACTTGGTCTTAACTGTTCAGTGTCTCCCGTAACCTCGCTTTGAGATGAAAGTTCAGGCTGCCGACGAGGCTTCTGTGGTCGTCCTTTGGTCTTTGTCTTCTTTTTGGCCCTGCCGCGTGGCTTGCGGGATCTTAGTTCCCTGACCAGGGACTGAACCCAGGTCCCTGGCAGCGAGAGCCCCAAGTCCTGACCACTGGACCACTGGGGACTTCCCCGTCCGTTGCCTCTTCTGTGGAACACCGGGAGCTGTAAGGTGTCGCCTCCAGCCCAAGACCCCAGCGTGCACGTGTGCTCACGGCGCACGGTCGGCACAGCACAGTGCCCCACACGCATTCAGCAGCTGTTGGTCTGCATTTTCAGGAGGGACAGGTGGATGCCAGGGGGACAAGAAAAGTTGAGTTGGGTCCTCCCTAAGGCTCCCCGCCCTGCAGCGCGGTGCTGGAACCCTTCTCTGTAAACGCCGGGAGCCTAGGAAAACAGCACTTTTATTAATCCGGCTCACCTGCCCAGGAACTAAACCCGCACGCGGTTGGAATCCCCTTAGTAGAATCAAGCCTGGGTGTCTGGGAACTTTGTGGGGCGCCCGAAGGACTCATTTGGGGTTTCTGCGAAGGACGTGCTCTTTCTGATGGACGTGGCGATGGGGAATATTCCCCGGGCGTGGCGGAGGAGTGGCGGTCCTCCGCGCCTCCCGGAAGATACCGCTGCCCCTGCATCCCTCTCGGGGCTTTTCTTTGTAGGGTTGTTGCTTCATGTTACCGGCAGCAACGCCTTACTGCAGCGCTGGACAACAGGTTGTCCCCACTTATTGGAAGGATTTTCTAACAAGTGGATCAAACCTGACTCCTGGCCAACAGGTGGAATTACCACTTGAGCTTGGCCCGCTCGGGGCTGCTCAGTGTCCCCTGTGTGATGTGGAGACCCAGGATGGGCTAGGATACCCCGTTGTAGGGATGGAGGATGCCCCACTGTATGCAGGTATGGCAGGGGGTTTATCCATCCTTCTTTACGGAGAGACAGGTGCTGCCCTGAGGAACCTTGGCTTTACGTTGGCAACCGGCCTTGTCTCTCCATGGCAGATTCCTAGACGTGATTTTTCGAGATCAAACGATGGAAGCACATGTAATTGCACTAGATATTACCCATTTCCCCCAATGGGGACTGTGCTGTTTTGCACTCCTGCCCACGCTGTAGGTGAGAGAAACGAGGCTGTTGAAGTCTTTGAACTTCCGCCAACCTGATGGGTGTCATGGCATCTAGCAGTTTTCGTTAACTATTAACATTTCTCTTATTAGGTGTAAACTTGGGCATGTGTTTTTAAGGGCCATTTCAGTATGTTTTTTTTTTGTGGTGCGCGGGCCTCTCACTGCTTTGGCCCCTCCCGTTGCGGAGCACAGGCTCCGGACGCGCAGGCTCAGTGGCCATGGCTCACGGGCCCAGCCGCTCCGCGGCATGTGGGATCTTCCCGGACCGGGGCACGAACCCGTGTCCCCTGCATCGGCAGGCGGACTCTCAACCACTGCGCCACCAGGGAAGCCCTCAGTATGTTTTTATATCAACAAATGCTTTTGCCCTTCTTCTCTGTAGAGTTTTTTTTTTTTTCTTCTTCTTCTTGATTTTTAAGAACTCTTTATATACTCGGAAAATAGCCCTTTCAATGTGACTTTGCTTATGGTGTTGTTTTAATTTTAATTTTTTGGTAGGATTTTTTTTCTCTTTCTTTTTTTTTGGCCACGCCTCCTGGCTTGTGGGGTCTTAGTTCCCAGACGGGGATGGAACCCGCGCCCCCTGCATTGGGAGCGTGGACTCTTAACCACTGGACCGCCAGGCAAGTCCTTATGGTGTTTTTGGTTTTTTTTTTTAAACTGTGTACACTTTTTTTAGGAGTGAAATTGGTCTATTTATTCTTCTCAGTATCGAGTTAGAATTAGGAAGGTGTTTCCTACTCTGAGGTTGAGAATAAATTTGTCCCTGCTTTCTTTGAATATTTTCATTGTTTAGCTTTTTTCCTCTTGGAGTTCATTTTGATGTGTCCTGGGAGGTATGGATCTCATTTCATCTGTTTTCAGAGGTCTTTTGAGATGTCCCCACACCATTTATTAAGAAGTTTATCTTTTCGGGCTTCCCTGGTGGCGCAGTGGTGGAGAGTCTGCCTGCCGATGCAGGGGACACAGGTTCGTGCCCCGGTCCGGGAAGATCCCACGTGCCGCGGAGCAAAAAAAAAAAGTTTATCTTTTCTAGACAACAAACTAGTGGTTACCAGTGGGGGAGGAAAGGGGGGAAGGGAGAGATAGGGGTAGGGGATTAAGAGGTACAAACTGCTGTGTATGAAATAAGTAAGCTACTGGGACTTCCCTGGCCATCCAGTGGATAAGACTCCACACTTCCACTGCAGGGTGCATGGGTTCCATCCCTGGTCGGGGAACTAAGATCCCGCATGCTGTGTGGCACGGTCAAAAAAAAAAAAAAAAAAGAGCTACAAGGATATATTGTATAGCACAGGGAATACAGCCAATATTTAATAATAACTATAAATGGGGTAGAACCTTAAGATATTGTGAATCACTATGTCGTACACCTGAAACTTATAAAATATTGTATAGCAACTCTACTTCAATAAAAAACGTGTAAAAAAAGTGAAATAAAGGAGACAGGGAAAATACAGAATTCATCTTTGCCACCTTGGTCCTATAGGAGCTTTAGCTCCTAGGACTAGCCAATTCCTACGGATAGCAAATAACTGAGCTGTAAACGTGCTTCTCAAATACAAAGCTACCCACCCAGATGCACACCCCACCCCCTGCTCTAAGGGGCTCTCATACTCGGGGCCACCATCCACCTGCCCTCATGCCCCCCCAGGGCAGGTACCAGACAACAGGGACAGTCCCCGCAGCCAGGACCTGATGAAATTATTCACAGCAGCCCATCCTAACCCTGCTCACCTGTTCCTTCCTGCAGGGCTCTCGTCTGGTTTCCCCCTTTCCCTTCGCCTCCTGACCGACCCTGGTGCCTCCCCGTGTAACCCTGCATGGTGTGTTGCGCCCCCTCCTCTTGGGAACTGTGAGTGGTCATCCGTCTTCTCAATATTGGTCGTCTCCTGACCTGTTGGCCTCACCCCATACTTGAAGAATAATAAAACCTACACTTTATCCTTCCTTCCTCCCTCCCTCTCTCTTTCTTTCTTTCTTCTTTTTTATTTTTACATCACAATACACCCTTTTTATTTTGGTCACACGTTGCACAGTACAATTTTAAAATGGAGTCAAAAAGAGAAGTCTGACCTTTAGTAAAGCATTATTTCATCTTGTATAATAACATGTTATTGACACTTTGGGTAGTTTAAGATTTTATTTAGACACAGTAAAGTTTATTTTATTGACGTATAGTTGATTTACAACATGTTTATTTCCGCTCTACAACAAAGTGATTCCGTTATACATACATATACATTCTTTTCCACATTCTTTTCCATGATGGTTTATCCCAGGATATTGAATATAGTTCCCTGTGCTCCACAGTAGGACTTGTTGTTTATGCATTCTATATATAATAGTTTGTACCTGCTAACCCCAAACTCCCAATCCATCCCTCCCCCAATCCCTGCCCCATGGGCCACCACGAGTCTGTTCTCTCTGTGTGTGAGTAGAAACAGTCAATTTTACACCGTCACGTAAACGTATATTCTCATATGTTTTGCATATGTGTAGGTTCATGCAAAGGTACATGGTTAAAGGAGTCATCATGTTCTCCGTTTTTATGAGATACTCTGTATTCTCATGTGGTCTTCAGACTTTGTAGAAAACGGGGCCGTCCCTCCGTAACAAGCAATTTCCTAACTACATTTGAGAAAATGCATACGAGTATAAAACCTGCACTTTACAGCACAACCAACATGGTCCGAGAGGATTAACCCAGGACTCTCACCCACAGCCGTCAACGATAGACGCTCTCTGGAGCTCTCTGCAGACCATTTTGGCGGCGTTAATTCCTGCAAAGGATTCGTCGGGGACCGAGCAAGGATTTATCAGGTGGCTTTACCAGGCTGTCCTCATTCAGGGCAACTGCACTGTATGACACTCGTGCGTCCCGAGCCTGTAGGAATATTCAGAAGAGCAAACCCACAAATATCAAACCGCAGCTCCCGTTGGCCTCACGCCCTCTTCTGCGACTTCATTCTCATCAGTGTGTGCTCTGCCGCTAAACCTTTACCTCGGTTTCTTTTTCTTTTCTCCTGCAGTTTTCCCCCGACAACTCGAGCGTGTTGCTATAGTGACCGGCGGGACTGATGGCATTGGATATGCGACAGCGAAGCATCTGGCCAGACTGGGCATGCACGTCATCATAGGTGATGATTCACTTCTACAACTCCTCATGTCTCAGAGCGAGCGGGAGATACGCAGCTATTGCTCCTACGTGTATGGAAATATTGATGTGCTTCCAGATCCAACAAGGGCAGAAGGCGTAAGGGTGAATACTCAGAACTGAAAGAGACAGGAAATTGTGTTGCGCTTTTATTTTGGACAGGAGTCGAGGTTCTGCTGTGATGGGGATCATATATTTTTTTCCCTGTGTGATTCACTGCAGTAAACAACAATAACTGTGAATTAGTTTGCCAGCCCTCTCCTAGCAAATCATAGGACAAACTGGGTGGATTAAACAACAAACATTTTTCCTGTCCCAGTCCTGGAGGCTGGAATCTGAGATCCAGGTGTGGGCAGGGCTGGTTCCTGCTGAGGCCTCTCTCCTTGCCGTGTAGACGGCCGTCTTCTCCCTGTGTCCTCCCAGGGTCGTCCCTCTGTGTGTGTCTGTGTCCTGATCGCCTCTTC